>NC_090935.1:325885463-326188494 GCF_040938575.1 Ambystoma mexicanum
TTAAGCTATCCTCCCTTTCTCTCAAACTTGGCACCTTCAGTCGTCTGGATACCATTGTGAGCCAACAAAACTCCTTATTAAACTTTATTAACCATATACTGTTCAGGGCCCTACAAAAGGGAACAATTGTATTTCTCTTGTCATATATAATGTTGCTTTGAATATGTACCCTACCTAACAGTGCATATCACCATTTACTACATTCTCTCTCTATGTATTCAGCTACCTAACGCTCCCTATAATATAAAAAAAAAAACGAGCTCCCTACAGTGTGGCAAAACGAACTCTATCCTACTTGCGTTACATTCTACATGGCAGTGACATACACAAACTAACACTTTATTCTAAATTTCTTATTCTAAATGTGTGATGCCATTTGGGGAAAGAAGGGATGTGGCCTTGCGCATCACTTGTCCCACCTGCATCATCACAGTACATTGGGGAAGTTGTTGACTGATGAAAGAGAGTTGCGTTTGAAGAAATACGGGATGGGTGGGTGCGCGGTGCGGTGTTTCTTTGATGCGGTTACTTTTGACGCCGAGATGTGCATTGCCGAAGGTCTCTTTAATGGGGCACATGGGTCTACTTGGCATCCATATTCATCCAAGAGCTGAGGGGCTGAAACAATGCTTCTCACACTGGGAGTAGAGGATGGGGGGGTTATTAGCAGGATGACCGGAAAGGCACTGCAAGGAAGATGCAAGGCTAAACGGTGCATGCAGTTAGTAATGAAAATAATGATGACAGCAGCGAATGGGAAGACACAGGGGTGGTACAGGTCACACCAAGACTCAGGGGATGGATGTATCGAAAGAGGTTGGATGGAAAATTGCCTCATTGAATGTAAGGAACTAAACTCTCTGTACAAAAGATCACTCACAGCTCAAAAATGCAAGTAAAGTAGTTTGGACATTCTGTTTGTACAGGAGTCCCACTACTGAAAGGGCAAAGAGAGAGAGATATAAGACGTGGATGGATTGGGAGTAATTCTCAGTAAATGACTGAAAGTGGAGAACTGCAGAATTAAGAGGTTACTTGAGGGAAGGCTATCATTCTGGAGAGTAGTCTTAGAAGGACTAATAGGTAACACTATCTGCCATATAAATACCAAATCTGAGCCAAGTGTGGTTTGTGTACACCATACTTAAGAACCTAATAAACAGGGCAATGGGTATCTTAGTGTTGGATAGTGATTTTAATTTTCTTTTAACCCAGCAATTGATAAACAATCAGCAGGAGTCAAACCAGGGGATAAGGGTATAAATGACAAGAATGCATTCCAAGAAGTGTTGGCAGATTGGGACCTGGTGGATACATGTTAGGTAACAATTAGGGAAGATACTATTTACTCAGCCCCACATAGAAGCTCTTCAAGAATAGATTATATTTAAGTGGAGAAGGGTAACCATGAAAGGATAGAATTAACAGACATTTTGTCAATCCATGGTCAGACCATAAAATTCATGGGGAAGTGAAAGTGTAAGGTCCTGCTTATAAGGGACCCCCTTTTTTAAATGTTTAGAGCAGGAGATAGAAGCATTCCTCGTGGTCAATGACATTGAAAAGGTGACTACATAATTGGTATGGGATGCCACCAAGGTGACAATCAGGAGGCTCATGATCAGTCAAGAGCCTAAGAGGAAAGGGAAACATGGGCTTAGAGAAAAAAGTTAGTTGATATGTTCTTGCATCTGTGGGTGTTGCAGATGAACCTGAAGAACTACTGAACTACTGACTGAGATCGACCAGGTTAAAGAGGAGTTTAGGGGATTACAGGATGAAGCTATATACAAGAAATTACAGTTTTTGAGTAAAAAATATTATGACTATGGTGATAGGGAGAACACGTTATTTGTGGCTGCATGTGTTAAAATCGTGGCACAAATTGCTGTTTATACAAACAATTGTGGTAAAAAGGATGGGGTTTTGCCGCCGCAATCCATGTAAAAAGTCGTCTGTACAAAAAATTGCATAAAAAATTCTGTGGTTTGACCCGGTAAAGGTGTGCCCCATTATACCATTTAATGGGATAAGGGGAAACCCCCAGCTCCGCTTAAATGGTAAAATGGGGTACCCCTTTACTGGGTCAAACCACAGAACTTTTACGCAATTATTTGTACAGATGACTTTTTTGCCGCAATTTTATTACTGCATAGCTTATTTGTGAGATTACTGCAGAAGCAGTTAGACACGTGCCTAATAGCTGAGGTGTTCTCCTCTTTGGGGAAGGGATGTACAACCCTAAAAAGATATATCTGGGGACTTTATTGAATATTATGAAAACCTATATGAGGCAATGGGTATAAGGATGACCTCTGTAGAGACATATATTTCAGTTATATATGAGTAAGGGAAGGGCACAGAAAATTCCGCCTCATATAGCCTAATTTCGTTACTGAATATAGATGTGAAAATTCTGGCTCACCTATTAGAAAACAGACTAGGCCCCCACTTTCCAGATGAAATTCACAATGATCAGGTGGATTTTTTCTGCGACAAAGCCAATTAGTAGACAACATTCGAAAACAAATAGTTTTGATCCATGTGGCGAAATATCTTCTGGGGGATCCAGTCCTGCTCTCACTGAAGGTGGAGAAGGCATTCTACCGGGTCTCCTGAATATATTTTTCAGAACTCCTTTGGATGTTTGGCTTTGGATCAAATTGGATTTTGTGGGTGGTACAGCTGTACTCGAGACCGGCAGCAATTGGAAGGGTGATTGGATGTTCATCCAAGCCCTTTTTGATTAGAAAGGGGAACGTGTCAAGGCTTGCCCCTCTTGCCGCTCCTATTTGCGGAATAAGGGAAACCAACCTTAACAGAGGTTTCACGGTAGGTGAGTGAGAGTGCAAGCTGGCCTCAACCACAGATGATGTGTTGCTCTACATTTCAGATCCAGAGAATTCAAACCCGGAACTCTTGCAGAATCCGGAGGAATATTGGATGCAATCAGGATACAGAATGAATGTACAGAGGTCAGTTCTATTACTGTTGAGACCCCAGAACAAGGCCTTGAGAACGATGTGAGCGTCATCTCTCTGTTAAGTGGGACAAAATAAAGTACTTGAGAATCTGGTTACCAGCTAAACTCTCAAGTCTATACCCAGAAGATTATCTGACACCATGGGAGCAGATGAAAGCAGACTTAAGAATATGGTTTGTGGTATAGCTGCTGCGGATCAGCAAGTTAACAAATAAAATAATATCTTTCCCAGGATTCTGGGTTTGTTTAATATGTTGCCCATAGAGGTCCCAAAGTCTTTCCTCAGAGAAATAAGTGTAGCGCTTTGGTGGTGCCTCTGAGGGGAAATTAATGCTAGAATTGCTTTCAGAATTATGATGACCCCAAGAGAACAAGGGGTGGGTGGTACTGAATGATGCAGAAATGTGTTACAGAGCGGCACAGCTGAGGGTGGTGGTGGATTTTGTTTGTTTTTGAGAAACATCTCTGGGAAACAATGAGTAGAGGTGGAGAATCATGTTTTACGCCCCAGCACTGTGGGGCAATGGCTGTGGATGATGAGAGAGGCAGTATTGAAGGTAGTTAGGGAACACCCATCACTGGGGCCATTTCGAGAAATATGGAAGGATAGTAGAATATACGGACTGATTTCCACCTGGTCTTTCCCATTTAGCTGTATATGTGACTTTCTTTTGCAGCACAGTTGTTAGACTCTACTTGCTTCCAAAGTTGGTTCGAAACAGGCCTAGAGAGGGTATGACAATTGTGGTTACAGGGAAGATTTATAAGTAAGTAAAATAAAAAAGTAAGCTAGTGGAGTGGAAAAGTACAAATAGTAAATCTAATGTATACAATTAAAACAGTTGTTTGTTCTATAATATGAAAATTGTAGTGGTTCAGTTGGGTAATTTGTGTGTCCAAAAATAGAAATTTGTGGGCCATTCTGGCTGTAAATCGCTGTTTAAGACATGGACATTTTTGGACAAAATGGTACAAAATCTCTATTTTTAGAAACCGAAATAGCTCGTATTAACGTTATAGTATATTTGATTAATAATACAAATATTATGGTGATATTTTACTTACTTTTTTTTTTTAAATTAACAGGTAACTTCTTAGTTTTTCTTTCTTCTTCGAATTCGGCTGCTTCTTTTCAGGAAACTTTTCTTCACTGCAATTGTAAAAGCTTCAAATTAGTAAATTTGTTTGTAAATAGCACTGTTTTTAATTTAAATATTGATTTTTTTAATTTAAATCCTCAGTGCCTTCTTTAAAACCATTAAACTAATTTATTTACATAAGATACATTGCATCAGTTCAGTACATATGATATGTTCTTAATGAACAAATTGTATTGAATGACTAACTGTAGCAAAAAAAAATATCTTTACTATGTCTTGTGAAATTTATAAAATATTATAATATATTAGTGAATACCACTATTTCTTTAAGTAAACTGTTCAATGTCATGTCTAATTTAAAGTAATTAAGTAAATAAATAAAAAAAATATGAAATTGTATAAGTATTTTTATAAAGGTTTAAACATAGATTGTGTTTGCATGCAATTTTGTTTGAATATATGTAGTCTATATATTTCATTTAAAAAATGTTAGTTTAACATGATTTGAGTGTGTGTATAAAGAAAGTAAATAGTATAAAGGTTTATAAGTGATAGTTGATTTTAGGAAATTGAAAAAAGTACAGTAAATTCATTTTACAGATTTTACAAGTTAAAAGTCTGTTTGAAAATGTGTTCATCTACTATACAGAAAATATGCATACCTGAAGTTTGTGTTCATGCATATGGATATGCATGGAGCTGCAAGTAGAAATCTTGAAGACTTGTACAGTATTTCTGGTAGATGCTGCTTGCCAATGATATGACACTTGTACTCAGAGAGATTCAGAGTACATTTTCAGTGCTGATCTATGATGATGCAGTTAGATGTAGAGGTCTTGAATGTGATTGGTGCATGGTCATGTGATTTTTGAGGTACATCCAATGAGGGAATGGCAGAGAGAGTGTAGTGGAAATGGTAGAAGGGCTGTTCATGTTACGATATGTCCGCGGACATGGCGGTAATTCGCGGACATCGGGAGTTACATCCGGGGATTTTTGGGTTCAGAAGTCATGCAAATGAGAATAAGCATTGAAAGGGATTGGTCAGGAAAGTTTGGTGGGTGTGTTGTGCCAGGAGAGATTTTCTCAGATACTCTTTTTGCTGAGAGAACAAAAGATAGCTATGGCTGTGTGTTTCAGAAAACAGATTGTTTGGATTTTAGGAGATTCGTGGATACATTGGTTGAAGGTGCATGCAGAAAGCTGTGGAGTAGCTGTAGATCTTGGATTCCCACATGTGGAAGTACACTGGCATGGAGTACGTGGAATGAAATGGTTGGACTTGCTACCTCTCTGTGCTACTTTGGAGACAGAGCAACATCCAGACATAATTGTAATTCATTGTGGAGAGAACAGTTTAGGACATGTGACTGGAATTTTTTTGCAATTTGCTATGAAAGAAAGACTTAGGAAGGTTATGGACATGTTTCCTAATTCTCAAGTGATATTTTCACGGATTGCGCAGAAACAAATGTGGCTTTGTTCTTCTTCATTTGGTCCACAAATGGAAAAAGCAAGGCGCAATGTTAATAAGGCTGTTTGTGCCTTTCTAAGAGATTTTGGCATGTCTTCTTTTCACAATGAAAATATTATGTTTTGTAGTACATACATTTTTCGCACAGATGGAGTCCATCTTACTTATGCTGGCAATCAGATTTTTCTGAGAAATGTACAAAATGCATTGCGACCTTTTTTGGAATTACAACAACGATTTTGAAGTAGATGTTAAGCATTTACAATTTTTGACTTACAAACACCACCCAAAGGCTCTTTTCAGAGCCACCACTTCTTTCCAGAGAAAATTACAATGTTTGTGATGGAGTAGCAACCCAATTTTTTTAATGTTCGCGAACTGTCAGCGGACTTCTAAAAAATACAAAGAGCCCTGCTTCATTTATTTTTACTTCTATTTTTTAACTGGGAAAGGCGGCTCTGAAAAGAAACTTATTTTTTTTTGATTTTTGTAATTTTGTATTTTTTTTGGTTTTTTTAGACACGACACACTAGGAGAGGAGGGTAAAGGAGGGTAAAGGGGGGGCCACCAACCACAGGGATAAGAAAGGGTGAGCTGAGAGAGGAAGATGTAGAGTGGGTTTTATTTGGGTAGTGAGCAGGTCTTCTCGTGCTCTGAGACGATAGTCTCAAAAGCACTCCGAAGTCGCTCCCCCCTGCAGAGTACTGTGTCACAGTACATACATACAACTGTGACCCTCGAAAGGTAAGGGTCATCAGCATTCTGTATGGCCTGTGAGGCAGCTTGAGGAAGACGCTGTCCCACAGAGGTGGTCCTTGTGGTGACAGGATCAGAAACAGAGGATGAAGTACAGGAAATCAACCTGCTATGTTCTTCTCAAGGTACAACCCTGCGAATAGCCCCAGAGTGAAATGACCTCAGGTGTCGCTTCATAGTAGTGGTCCCAAAGCTGTACTTACCGTGCTTCCCGCGACTGAGTATCATTTTGCACTCATTGCAGGTAACACGGTTCACACGAGCCTTAGGAACATTACCATGAATGGTAAATAACTGCCACACCCAAGACTCACGCCTAGTGCGGGTAGTAGGGTTTTCCTCTACCTCATTCTCATCATCCTCTTCTTCCTCCTCCGCATCCTCACTCCTGTTCCCCTCTTCAGGCCCTTGGGGAGGTGGTGGTGGTGGAGGGGGTGGGGGTGGTGCTGAAGCAGCTGCAGCACCAAGTGGCAGTTCAGCAGCCAAGGATGCCATCTCGATGATGGTGTAGTCTGCAGGTAGCAGCAAAAATCACTGTGTTCTGAAGAATAGCCAGAAACACAATGGGAATAAGCACTTGGGCGTGGTCTTTTATAGGGGTGCTTGTGCACGGTTCGCGGACATGCGCACTGTCCGCGGACAGATCGAACACAAAAAAAGGATCGGAAAGTTTCAAAAGGTATATAGAAACTCAAGATTGCTATGTGGGACTTGTGCCATGGTGAGATTTTATTGAAAAATATTATGGATTAACTGAAAATGTACTTTTAAATTGTTCAGGGACACGAACAGTGTCCGCATTTCAGGACACACGATGAGCGTGGGTGCGGTCATATGATCCGTTCGCGAACTAGTCAGCGAAGGAAGCACCTGTCCGCAGGACACCAAGTGCACGGAGATTGGTTAGCGCATGCGCATTGATGTCCTACGGACACTGTTCGGGTTCTGAAGTAATTAAAAGTGCGT
Organism: Ambystoma mexicanum; assembly: GCF_040938575.1. Taxonomy (NCBI): domain Eukaryota; kingdom Metazoa; phylum Chordata; class Amphibia; order Caudata; family Ambystomatidae; genus Ambystoma; species Ambystoma mexicanum. The sequence continues at coordinate 325,892,743 of NC_090935.1, forward strand.
CACACGTGAAACGAACATTTCAGGACACCGCGTGTGTTCTTAGAACAGTTTAAACTTGGTAGCGAACAGTAAGGACAGATATAGTGTTCTTCAGGACATGTATAATTTCGTTTATGTACGAACATTTCAGGACACCAATTGTGTTCTTAGAACAGTTTCAATTGGGTAGCGAACACTACGAACAGGTATAGTGTTCTTCAGGACACCTCCATTTTCGTTTACGTACGAACATTTCAGGACACCAATAGCGTTCTTAGAACAGTTTGAACTTGCTAGCGAACAGTACCGGACAGGTATAGTGTTCTTTAGGACACTTTAATTTTTGTTTGTTTACGAACAATTCAGGACACCACGTGTGTTCTTAGTACAGTTTCATGTTGCTAGCGAACACTATGAACAGTTGTACTGTTGTTCAGGACACATCATTTTCGTTTATTTACGAACATTTCAGGACAACAATTGTGTTCTTAGGACAGTTTTAAGTTGATAGCGAACATTACGGACAGATATAGTGTTCTTTAGAACACTTTAATTTGTGTTTCTTTACAAACATTTCAGGACACCACGTGTGTTCTTAGAACAGTTTCAACTTGCTAGCGAACAGTACGAACAGGTGTGGTGTTCTTCAGGACACCTCCATTTTCGTTTATGTACGAACATTTCAGAACACTCGCACTGTCCGCGGACACTTTTATTGTTTTTTTTTATAAAAAAAACGGAAACTATTCACAATACAATATAAAAATTAAACTTTATTTAACATATTAATAATTTATGACAGAGAAGGTGAGGCAGAAAAAGAAACAAAAACAGGAGAATTTGGGGTTTCAACATGATTGGTATTAGGTGAAGAAGGGATGGAAGTCTCATCAAAACGTTTTGGATTATGGAGAGGGTTTGGGGATAATTGACTGGGATATGGTGAGGAGGGACAAGTACATGTGGGGCAATGGTACGAGGTTTTTGGTTTGAAATGATTTTCTACAAAAGTTTTTAAATTATTAAAATTAGCCAACAATAAATCCATTTTTTCTTCTATATTGTGAAGACTGTTATCCATAACAGGGTTTTCTGAAGTTTTTTCTATTTTGGTATGCTCTGTACAAAAAAATAATTTATATGTTAAATGTATATAAAAAAAAATAATAAATAAATGGTTTATATTATAAAGTGTTTACCATTAGTTTCACTATCTTGTGACATTTCTTCATGTGGGAAATTGTCCTCTAGCCATTCCAGAGTACTAGACATTTCTGTGAGAAAAAAAAAAAAAGATAATATATTTTTTATTCTAATACAGAAACTTTATAAATATATGAGTAAAATGAAGTACACTTACTATTTCTGGTAAGATAAGTCCTATGTATTCAGTGGGTCTGGTCTTGTTCTCAGTTCTGTTGTGTCTGTGAGGTAATTATGTTGGAAGCCAATTTATCTTCTTGTGGTATATTCCATTTCAGAACATATTGTATTTAAATGAATGGTTAGTGTGTTACATATATGGGTTACATTTCTTATGTATTACTATATATAATGTGTTTGTGTGCTGCTTTTTGAATTTGTTAAATGTTCCTATATTATGATATAACAATCAAACATACCCCACCACCCCCCCCACAGTTTTTAGGTAGTGGTACTGTTCTCCGAACATGTCCGCGAACATTAAATAAGTTTGCGGACATCAAGTTCATAAGAAGAGATCTAGTCAGTTCCATATGACATGTATATAAAGTCAAAGTCATTATTGTTAAGTTGTGCTACTAAAAAACTATGAAATTCAGTGAAAAAACTTTGTTAAAGGGACGTTATGGTTAAGTTCCGCTACTAAAAACCTATGAAATTCAGTGAAAAAAACGTTGTTAAAGGGACGTTATGGTTAAGTTGCGCTACTAAAAACCTATGAAATTCAGTGAAAAAAACGTTGTTAAAGGGACGTTATGGTTAAGTTGCGCTACTAAAAACCTATGAAATTCAGTGAAAAAACTTTGTTAAAGGGACGTTATGGTTCCAAGCAAAACCGAAAAACCCTTGAAATTCGCCAGTTATGGTAAGCTAAGCAACCATAACTCGCGCCACCACCGTGCACTGCTACGACTAACACCCAGGACATCAAAGATGACATCACAAATTTCATTGATGACATCACTGATGACATCACATGTCTGGCTCACTATTTTTTCTTTTGCTGACATATATTTAACAAAGTTTTTTTCACTGAATATATATATATATATATATATATATATATATATATATATATATATATATATATATATATATATATATATACACATTCAACATCTTATTGGCGAATAACACATAGAGTAGACGTCAGAATAAAAGTAGTTTGTAGGCCACTTAAGTTTTACTAGGCCTCAGCAATCCATGGATAATATTATACGGTAAAAGGCAAGCAGTTTAAGCTCAAATTAGAGAGATGCTTACAAGCAAGGTCAGCAGCCTTGAACATGGTGTAAAGTCATGCTACAATTGGTCAGGATTCCCAGACACAGAATGAGAAAAGCTGATTCAATCAAGATGTTGTGACCATGAGCAGATCCCATTAGGGGAAGAGGCAAAAGACGCAAAGGCATTGACATCTAACAAATGAAACATATAACTAATGAGGTTCCTGCTCATGTTCTTCACAACTAACAAATACAAGGCCACAGTTTGGTGGGAACTAGGAAATGTGCAGAGACCTGCACAGGACAGCGCCATTCAGACAGACGGTGCACACTACCCTCTCTGTAGGAAAATATTCACTCTGGAGTCAAGCAAAAGCAGTAGGTGACATGAACACATTTTAGCGAGAACATACAGAGGCAGGTAATTAAGATTGTTGAAACCAACAAATACATTACGTAATGTAGGAACATAACACATAGAGTGTTCTGGCACTTATTAAAGTAGAACTGCATTTAGATATGCAAGCAAGCACCCCCACCTATTCATCGAATATACAATTTAGTCGAGCACATGGTTTTAGAGCATTAGGTCAAGAAGCACACTCCATGAGGTTATGTAGAACACATCATGAGAAAAGAAGTAGAAGGGAATCATGTTTCCAACAAGTGTTCACAACATTTACCACTGGTTAAGCAGTCATTGGGGTAAAAATAGTAAGTTGGGGCCAGCGTTTTAGCTCTCATGGGAAAGGATGCAAAGTATTCTTTTTTGTTGCCACACTGTTCACACCTCGCAATTCTATTGGTCAACAATGACCGAAGCGGCCAACTCCGGTATAACCAGAGGGGCTACACCAATCAGAAGTCAAATTGCATATGAAACATTTCAACATGTCTACTGTCCAATTACAACCATGTGAAACTCTATGGTCCCACCATGAGATCATTAGCATGAGGTAGTCACTAGTATGGTCACAAGTGATAAGGTAGGCCAATAGGGCTAGGAATTCTATAGATTTGGCTATGGATCAACCAGATGCTGACCACCAGCAAATATGAATTTGAAAGTATATAGTAACAATGTTTGAAATGTCACTCCACTTCTCACGGTTTAAACCGCCATTTTATTACATGATTGTGAACAACTTGTGGATTGTTCTCAGCTGTAGTTGTATGTAGTTTGTTTTTCTTGCACCCATGCACTTTTACTGCCTCATTCAATTACTCTTATTATATTGATTTTGGCCCTTACCCTACAGCTCGAAACGTTGCCCGAGAACTATCAAACTATCAAGCTTACCCCCCTCTGATACATAATGCTGCTTGCAGGTGTTTGATCTAATTGAGTCATTATGTCCATAGTTTATTCATTATAGTGCGAGGCCAGTCAATGAGACATTTTAGCTTCAATTTATTGAACTTGATAATGTGTTCTTCATGCATGAGTTGACCTGCTTTCACCATTGGGGCACTGTGGCTATACCTTGCTAGTGCATTATTGGCAATGCTACTGTGTGCACCTGGCAATTAAGCTTGTATATAGTTATGTCTGCTAGCAACCAACCTAACTCAATTTCTGCTTATCTAAAGATGGAATCATGGGAAAGGCCTACTCGTGCAGTTTAAGCTATCCTCCCTTTCTCTCAAACTTGGCACCTTCAGTCGTCTGGATACCATTGTGATCCAACAAAACTCCTTATTAAACTTTATTAACCATATACTGTTCAGGGCCCTACAAAAGGGAACAATTGTATTTCTCTTGTCATATATAATGTTGCTTTGAATATGTACCCTACCTAACAGTGCATATCACCATTTACTACATTCTCTCTCTATGTATTCAGCTACCTAACGCTCCCTATAATATAAAAAAAAAAACGAGCTCCCTACAGTGTGGCAAAACGAACTCTATCCTACTTGCGTTACATTCTACATGGCAGTGACATACACAAACTAACACTTTATTCTAAATTTCTTATTCTAAATGTGTGATGCCATTTGGGGAAAGAAGGGATGTGGCCTTGCGCATCACTTGTCCCACCTGCATCATCACAGTACATTGGGGTAGTTGTTGACTGATGAAAGGGAGTTGCGTTTGAAGAAATACGGGATGGGTGGGGGCGCGGTGCGGTGTTTCTTTGATGCGGTTACTTTTGACGCCGAGATGTGCATTGCCGAAGGTCTCTTTAATGGGGCACATGGGTCTACTTGGCATCCATATTCATCCAAGAGCTGGGGGGCTGAAACAATGCTTCTCACACTGGGAGTAGAGGATGGGGGGGTTATTAGCCGGATGACCGGAAAGGCACTGCAAGGAAGATGCAAGGCTAAACGGTGCATGCAGTTAGTAATGAAAATAATGATGACAGCAGCGAATGGGAAGACACAGGGGTGGTACAGGTCACACCAAGACTCAGGGGATGGATGTATCGAAAGAGGTTGGATGGAAAATTGCCTCATTGAATGTAAGGAACTAAACTCTCTGTACAAAAGATCACTCACAGCTCAAAAATGCAAGTAAAGTAGTTTGGACATTCTGTTTGTACAGGAGTCCCACTACTGAAAGGGCAAAGAGAGAGAGATATAAGACGTGGATGGATTGTGAGTAATTCTCAGTAAATGACTGAAAGTGGAGAACTGCAGAATTAAGAGGTTACTTGAGGGAAGGCTATCATTCTGGAGAGTAGTCTTAGAAGGACTAATAGGTAACACTATCTGCCATATAAATACCAAATCTGAGCCAAGTGGGGTTTGTGTACACCATACTTAAGAACCTAATAAACAGGGCAATGGGTATCTTAGTGTTGGATAGTGATTTTAATTTTCTTTTAACCCAGCAATTGATAAACAATCAGCAGGAGTCAAACCAGGGGATAAGGGTATAAATGACAAGAATGCATTCCAAGAAGTGTTGGCAGATTGGGACCTGGTGGATACATGTTAGGTAACAATTAGGGAAGATACTATTTACTCAGCCCCACATAGAAGCTCTTCAAGAATAGATTATATTTAAGTGGAGAAGGGTAACCATGAAAGGATAGAATTAACAGACATTTTGTCAATCCATGGTCAGACCATAAAATTCATGGGGAAGTGAAAGTGTAAGGTCCTGCTTATAAGGGACCCCCTTTTTTAAATGTTTAGAGCAGGAGATAGAAGCATTCCTCGTGGTCAATGACATTGAAAAGGTGACTACATAATTGGTATGGGATGCCACCAAGGTGACAATCAGGAGGCTCATGATCAGTCAAGAGCCTAAGAGGAAAGGGAAACATGGGCTTAGAGAAAAAAGTTAGTTGATATGTTCTTGCATCTGTGGGTGTTGCAGATGAACCTGAAGAACTACTGAACTACTGACTGAGATCGACCAGGTTAAAGAGGAGTTTAGGGGATTACAGGATGAAGCTATATACAAGAAATTACAGTTTTTGAGTAAAAAATATTATGACTATGGTGATAGGGAGAACACGTTATTTGTGGCTGCATGTGTTAAAATCGTGGCACAAATTGCTGTTTATACAAACAATTGTGGTAAAAAGGATGGGGTTTTGCCGCCGCAATCCATGTAAAAAGTCGTCTGTACAAAAAATTGCATAAAAAATTCTGTGGTTTGACCCGGTAAAGGTGTGCCCCATTATACCATTTAATGGGATAAGGGGAAACCCCCAGCTCCGCTTAAATGGTAAAATGGGGTACCCCTTTACTGGGTCAAACCACAGAACTTTTACGCAATTATTTGTACAGATGACTTTTTTGCCGCAATTTTATTACTGCATAGCTTATTTGTGAGATTACTGCAGAAGCAGTTAGACACGTGCCTAATAGCTGAGGTGTTCTCCTCTTTGGGGAAGGGATGTACAACCCTAAAAAGATATATCTGGGGACTTTATTGAATATTATGAAAACCTATATGAGGCAATGGGTATAAGGATGACCTCTGTAGAGACATATATTTCAGTTATATATGAGTAAGGGAAGGGCACAGAAAATTCCGCCTCATAGAGCCTAATTTCGTTACTGAATATAGATGTGAAAATTCTGGCTCACCTATTAGAAAACAGACTAGGCCCCCACTTTCCAGATGAAATTCACAATGATCAGGTGGATTTTTTCTGCGACAAAGCCAATTAGTAGACAACATTCGAAAACAAATAGTTTTGATCCATGTGGCGAAATATCTTCTGGGGGATCCAGTCCTGCTCTCACTGAAGGTGGAGAAGGCATTCTACCGGGTCTCCTGAATATATTTTTCAGAACTCCTTTGGATGTTTGGCTTTGGATCAAATTGGATTTTGTGGGTGGTACAGCTGTACTCGAGACCGGCAGCAATTGGAAGGGTGATTGGATGTTCATCCAAGCCCTTTTTGATTAGAAAGGGGAACGTGTCAAGGCTTGCCCCTCTTGCCGCTCCTATTTGCGGAATAAGGGAAACCAACCTTAACAGAGGTTTCACGGTAGGTGAGTGAGAGTGCAAGCTGGCCTCAACCACAGATGATGTGTTGCTCTACATTTCAGATCCAGAGAATTCAAACCCGGAACTCTTGCAGAATCCGGAGGAATATTGGATGCAATCAGGATACAGAATGAATGTACAGAGGTCAGTTCTATTACTGTTGAGACCCCAGAACAAGGCCTTGAGAACGATGTGAGCGTCATCTCTCTGTTAAGTGGGACAAAATAAAGTACTTGAGAATCTGGTTACCAGCTAAACTCTCAAGTCTATACCCAGAAGATTATCTGACACCATGGGAGCAGATGAAAGCAGACTTAAGAATATGGTTTGTGGTATAGCTGCTGCGGATCAGCAAGTTAACGAATAAAATAATATCTTTCCCAGGATTCTGGGTTTGTTTAATATGTTGCCCATAGAGGTCCCAAAGTCTTTCCTCAGAGAAATAAGTGTAGCGCTTTGGTGGTGCCTCTGAGGGGAAATTAATGCTAGAATTGCTTTCAGAATTATGATGACCCCAAGAGAACAAGGGGTGGGTGGTACTGAATGATGCAGAAATGTGTTACAGAGCGGCACAGCTGAGGGTGGTGGTGGATTTTGTTTGTTTTTGAGAAACATCTCTGGGAAACAATGAGTAGAGGTGGAGAATCATGTTTTACGCCCCAGAACTGTGGGGCAATGGCTGTGGATGATGAGAGAGTCAGTATTGAAGGTAGTTAGGGAACACCCATCACTGGGGCCATTTCGAGAAATATGGAAGGATAGTAGAATATACGGACTGATTTCCACCTGGTCTTTCCCATTTAGCTGTATATGTGACTTTCTTTTGCAGCACAGTTGTTAGACTCTACTTGCTTCCAAAGTTGGTTCGAAACAGGCCTAGAGAGGGTATGACAATTGTGGTTACAGGGAAGATTTATAAGTATACAAACACTGAAATACTCCTTGCAAATCGGAAAGGCTTGTTCACAGAAAGAAAGTGGAGAAACTGTGTAGCACGCAATCTGACAGCTTTTGAAACTTTGATGGATCATAATGAAGGCTCTAGGGGATTGCTCTGTAAAATGTATACAATTGTGTTGGAAGCCAGAAGTCCTCAACACAATCCAGCAAAGAGTAAGTGACCTGGGGACCCCTTATCAGATAAACTATGGGTCAAGACACGTGGTTTAGTAGGTAAAGTATCTATATCCAACCAATATAAACACCACCATTTTAAGCTCCTCAACATGTGGCAGTTCTCCCCAACCAGACTTGCTAAAATGTTCAAAATCATGGGAGACTAGTGTTGGAGGCAGTGTAGAGAAAGAGGCACTTATTGGTACATATGGTGGGGTTGTAATAAAGTTTAGACTTAATGCCGGGAGATACTGTCTTGGATTAAGGACTTTGATGTTATGGATAGCTAGCCAGAGCCTTTATTAGGTCTTCTTAGATTACCCCCAAGAGAGGAAAGCCGCCACCTTTTTCCCCACATGGCACACTTTATGTTGTTAGCTGCAAGGGCATGTTTGGCAAAGGGGTGGAAAAAAGAGAATTTGCAATGGCGGAGGGAGTGGCTAAAAAAAAACAAGGAATTGCATTTTCATGTAATAGGATTCATTCTGCCCAAGTAGAGGGTAAATCAGCGCATGAGATGCCATTCGATGTTGGCCTTCCCGTCATCACCCTGAAATGAATAGCAAGTAAGAGAAAACCTGGCCTAGGCATAAAAGATTCCAATGACAGAGGGTAATGCCTAGACTCTTACTAAACTGTGAATGCTGTATGCAATATGGTGCTTTGGATTAGCAGGTAAATACTGAAGAAGCGCTATACGCTGGATGAATACTCTAGAGCATTGCAACACAAGTGAGGCTTGGGCCTTTTAGAGAATGTATCTCATTTTAAATGTAAGTCTGCACAGACAAGTGTGGAGTGAACACCCAACACCCGGCAAACATTATTTCAGTTGTATTCCTTCCAAAGGAGGTTTTTACAGTGGTTCACAAGAGGAGCTACGTCCTTGTTCTTGTACAGGGATGAATGAGTAGCTATTGACAACAGAATGAGACACACATGTCACCAGCAACAGCATTGGTGGATCACGGTAAGAGGGGCCTTAAATATATGCAAGGCTTCTTGCTGCCTATATGCTGTGAAAAGATGGATTAAGAATGATTGAATTGTGGCATTTAAGGAATAGGCTGAGAGATGTATTTTTATTCTTTATAATAAAACGTATTATCATATTCATTTATTGGTAAATGTAAGTATGGTGGTCAGTATGCCTGCCTGCCACTGGGGTTCAATTCCCCAATGGGGAGCCATCTCTCCTTGAGATGCCTTGCAATGGACGGGCAATCCGAATCCAATCTATCCTCTAAATCCATTAGAAAACATCACTTCATCAATTTTCTCTCCACTTGCATGGTTTACGAATCATTAAATTGATCTACATAACTCTTAGGGAGTTCAGCTATACGAAAAAGTGAATTGTATCTAGTCACTACTCAATATATTGTATGTGCATCCTCATTTCCACATTCTTACACTCAATATCACATCTTGACTATTGTGTATCATGTGTCGTGGGCAGACATTATGCATTATGTTACTCTTCAGGAGCTTGTGCTTCATGTAAAGGAAACATAAGATCAACATCATCCCATAAATCACCATCGACACTTTGTAGAGGATGGCTCTTTTCTCTGGGTTCCTCTTCATTGTCAAGTCTATAACACTGCCACGTTGGGAACATCAGACGCATCAAAGCTATTCACATTGCTGTCAGGAAACATGACTTCATTCACCACGAACTCCTGAGTCACATTTCTTAGATCAGGCAATTGATCTTGATCTGTAACATTATCTTCTTCACCCCGGGTGAGCACTGCATTGTCTTGCGGGTGACCCACTAGAGCCATCCAGCTGTAAATCGTCATGTTCTAGGGTCATATCTTCCATGCGCAAGACAGTGCCATGATATGTCTCCCCATGGGTTTCTAGTTCATAAGACCACTCATTCCTGTCATAGACCCTTTGTTTCTAAGAGACAGATGAACTGGATGGGAGTCTTGTCAGTATGGTCTTCTTATTAGGACACTTCTTGCATACTAGCTTACCATCAAAGGAACTTAACATTCTGCTGGGTTCTAGAACCATTCTGTAATGGATTCTAATGTATTTTTTTAGCTAACTACCCAGAGCAGCTTGGAAGCATCCCCAAGCCATTCGTCTTCTAGTTTTCATTGCACTTGTTGTTCTTGCAGGATTCTGCATGACAGCTCTTTGCGTTTAGGCCTTGATTTAGCCAGGGATCCACATTCACACAATGTCTGTGGTATCATGTTCTCTGCTCTCCCCTATCCTGTTGATGGCTACCTGCTTTGAGTAACTATATATGATAAGCTTATTTTGGCTCACCTTGAGGTGAAACAGTTACATTCCATCAGTATAGTATGTCAGTTCATTTAAATGATACATGTCTTTATATTGCAGGGTCCTGTACTCAGCCCTGATGAAAGCGGACTACCATATACAAACCTGCCGAAACGCGGAAGTCTGGGTATTCACCTTTCAACTGCTCGTCTACTCCAAGGTATACCCACGTAAATTCATGATTACAAGCTCACATTGGCATTTAACAGACAAAGCATCTATAGAATGTTGACAATTAACAGACCCAGCATCCATTTTATGTTCCAACTCAGTATCAAATGTTTAGGTGAATTTATTTACCTTGCGAAGCATTTAATTGTCTAGAAGGAATCACTCACTTCTATAAACACTCAACTGACAGAGCAACCAATAAATGTTGAAGCTAAGGATCAGCTGTTCATAAGGATTCACTCAGCTCTAGATGTATTAGTGCATAAACTATGTAAAAGGAGTAATGTACTCACTGCTTCTTAATGTAAATTAGGACCAGCATGAACGAACATGCGACACATCACTGTAAATCCAAAATCAGACAGTGTATACTTTGAAGACTAATGTACTACCCAGAATTATTGTACATAAATAGAAATACTGTCAAGGACATGACTAGCGAATTGATTCTTTGACAACTAATTTGTTAACAAATAATTTCCTTTGCCTCTCTTTTGTTTGCAATATCATAATCCTTAACTTTTCATCTATAAATATTAGACAACCCTTCTGGGTTTTGGGGGTACTCTACTTCACAGGTTGTCTTTTTCTTTTCTCCTATTTATTTCTCCACAATCTATGAGTTGTGAAAATCTTTTTCATTGTGAATTGCATGATTAAACTATAACACTACACAAAATTGTTTATGAATAAACTGTTTAATTCGCATTTGGGATTTTAGTCATAGTATACAGGTGGTTATTGGGAAACTCATACTTTAAGCCCCAAAATCACATTGCATGATTTCAATTGATTATCAAGTTTCCGGTGGAAGATTTTCTTTTGTTTCTCTAGCATTAACTTCCCCCACTTCTCTGAGTTAGGGGATTGCCCTTTCTGGTAAGTTCACAGATATAGGTTAAACAATATTGGGGTTAGTGATGATCACTGTGGGACTTCACATTTCCTTGGCTGGTGCTGAGACAAGAATGAGCCGGGACGGACCTGCTGTGTGCAGAATGTTATAAAGAATTGAATACAGTATAAAGCCTATTGTATACTATCTGATGTTCGACTGTATGGAACGCTGCTGACGAATCAGTTTTGACGATTTTCACCCTCATTAGGTCCATAATTGATGTTGTAATTAATTTTGTGCTGTCAGTGGTCCGAATTGGAATTCATTCGGCAGTCAATTATTTTCTACAAAGGTTTGAACATGTGTTACAGCTATTCTCTCCAAGTGTTTGGACAGAAAAATTGTGAAATTGGTTTAAAGTAATCCAAATCTGTAGGATCCAGAGTTCTTGAAGGGGCTTTATCTATGAGCATTTCCAATTTACATGAACAATTCCTGAAGAGAAGAATGCATTAAATAAGTTTAGGTTATGGTTTAAAACAAACGGGTACTGTCATGCGTGATTTTAGCTGGAAGTAGACCCAATAGAGAGCATGAGCTTTTGTCTGAAAGAAGCAACTGTATCATTTTACAGTTATCTGGCATAGTGTAGGAATCTAGGCTGTCGCACCTATTGACAGTATGGTTTGAAAGATTGTCTTGTGAGTAGTGGGCATTGGTGGAGATGATATAATTCCTAATTTTCTCAGTTTCATCTGATATATGTTGTATTAATTGATCAAGTGATCTGGGAGTTTTCTGATCCGGAGCAAAGAGCTTTGACCACTGCAAATATCTTTCAGGTATGTTCAGTGCAGAGTCAATTTCATGTACATAATATAACTTTTTTGCTTTGTTTATCTTTTTCAGTAACTGAGTTGATGTAATTGAAGTTACTGCAATCCATTCCCTTCCTTGTATGTACGACGCCAGCGCCTTTCTAAATTCTTGTTTGTACGTCTTCACAAGTTCAAATCATGTGTAAAGCATATTTTACTATAATTTCTCTTAAACCAAGATTTCAAATTGGCCAGAGGGGCAATTTTATCGAAGGTCAATTTGGTATGGCCATTTAGTTTGTTCAGCAATGTGTCTGAGTTATTCATATGGGAAGTGTTCTGAGGGAGGGCGGAGGAAGCTAACAGTTCTTTTGTTGCTTCCCTTGTAACTTGTATCGTTTGGGTGTTTCAAGGTTGGGACAGGGGAGGGTGGACTAGCTTTCTTGATGCTTGGACCAGGAATTGAAATGGTATCCCGACATGGTCAGTCCATTCCAGAGAAACAGCAGAAGACACTAGCACTTCAGTGGACCATGTATACATTTGGTCTAATGATTGACCTGCCATATGAGTATGAGTGCTATTAACTATACATTTTACATTGATAGGTCACATAACAACCCAGTGATGTCCTGGACACATTGTCCTTTATAATCTGGGGCCTGTATTTTAATGCAAAACTGATTTTGCCATGTCCTGAGCAATTGGATAGTAAGTGATTGCGCAGATGCTATAGATGAGCTAGAAATTAGGTTTAGTTCTGCCTTATATATAATTGCTAGGCCACATGCCATGTTTACAGGCATGTGTTTGGAGATGTATTTGTATCCTTCTGGTAAAATATCATTGAAAATTGTGGGGTTATCTTCTGGGATCCAGGTTGCAGTTATAAATGTCAAGTCAAAACCTAGTTGGTGGATGAGATCCTGTAGCAGAAATCTATTTTTAACCACAGGCAGGGAATTTATGAGTAAGCAGTAGAGTTTCCTATTTAAGTCAGAAGTGGTTTCTGATGAAAAACAATTTTTGTATTAAGATCTCGTAAACAGAATGTTTTTGAAAGGGGAGCACAGTGATATAACTTCTCACCTTTCAGTTTATCGATACATTTTTATCCAAGGGGTAGATGACTGAGAATCTACTGAGGATTACATCTATAGTTGTGCAATGCTTCCCCAAACTCCATAGTAATAGGTCCTTGCTCCCGCTCAGACTTGGCGCAGGCGGGCACAGACGGGAATACCTTGGACACACCTTTGGTATGCCAGCAGCATACCCACCGCATGTGTCCACTGTGCGGCCACTCCATTAGCATCGTTTTTAAGGCATGCCTATAGAGATAGAAATGGGACTATTCCCACTCTGTGAACGATAAAGTTGAAAGGAGAGATTTTCTCTATTTGTCCCCTGTGCTAAAGTCTGGTGCACCTTGTCCCTCAAAATGTGATTTGGTGAATTTAAAAATTATTAACACACAAAACAAATGTATTATTAATTGATCAAAATCTCGATTAATTTCTAAAATTAAATTAATTTAAAATATGTAAGCAGGAGTCAAAACATTTCTTGCAAATATCTGAAATCAGCTGTCTGCTGCATCTAGTTCAGGGTACCTGCACTAAGGTGGAGCCATTCCTTGAACATAAGGGTTGTGAGCTCCTTCTTGGAATGAAAAGGTGAACGGGGAGTCTTGTGTTGACAGGGAGGATGTTCCAGGTTCTGGGGGCATAGGCAGAGAAGGCCTGTCTTTTTGTTCTATCCTTCCTGCATGGCTGCAGTTCCAGTTGGCATATGTGCACACCTCTGGTGGGTCGTGGACGGTAGACCTCCGAAGATGCAGAGCTTGGCAGCGAGGTAGCTCGGGCACCTGAGAGAGACAGACTTGTAGATAATATTTTTGGTGACTGTGCTTGCGTTTCTGAGAGAAGTGCCACTGTTCTGGAAATTTCCAATACATTTTGGTATGTTCATTGTAAAATGATATGTTAGAAACACCTTACTTTAAAAAACATTGTTCTTCATACAAAACTTTACTGATAGTTAACAGTAATTCATATAGCAGACAATTCACCTAATTTGTAGTAAGATTACCAATAACCTTCCTACAAAATATTAGTGATCTTATAATGAAGGAAGCATTGTAATAATGCTTTTCGAAGCACAGTATACTTAATTAGAGAAAAATGTAGATCGACTTGAAACTATATAAGCCCAAAATTCACCAAGTACAATTGAGTTGATATCATGTACGCTTTTGTGTGTAAAATCTATTATATACTGTTAACAATACCACATCAAAGTGGCACTATTCACTTTAAGAGTATGAAGATACATTCAATGAGCAATGGATTCCATTCACTTAAGACATTGTGATGCCAATGGCACTGACATATATAGATTTAAATTAAGTGGGGTCAATGTACACCTCTGAGGACCCTCAACAATTAGTGGGAGAGTGGAAGAGTGAACAGATGAAAGGGGCACAGATTTCTCTCGATTGGATAGGTATTGTGAAATTAGGCAAGTACTAAGTGATGTATGCGCATAACACATATTCTATCAACCTAGCTTGGAGAATGTTCTCCTTCCGATAGTCTTGCTTTGACTATAGGTACTCCCCCTTTTGGGTGCATTCACAATCTGTTAAGTACATTGGTAAGTGGCAAAGTTCAAACACTGATTGTCTATAGTTATGCCTATCAGCTGGCAATCTTAAGCATGGTGCAAGTGTTGGGCTGCTTACGTGGTCTGGGGCAAATGTTGAGTCTGCATACATTTGTATTAGTATATACTGTAACATGCATATAGTGATGACAAACAAGGAACTGATTACATAGTTCTCTTTCAGAAGCCAAAATGATGTCAGACAAGTTCCAGATATTAGATCAATATATTAAGTAAATCGCCAGTCAACGTTGACGAGAAGTCAACGTAGTAGATACATAAGAGAAAAGCAAACCATGCAGCCTAATTACGCAAATAATCCTGAGCATTAGCCATAATTACGTTAGAGAAGATGGAAAGGAAAGTAGACGGGACCCGGGCATGAAGGATAAGAAGGTGTACGAGACCTGCTGTTCACTATCATCCACCGTGAGGCACATGCAGTAGATGGTGAAAATGTTCCTTCCCATGCAGAGAATAAAGTTTTTCTTTTCTTCAGTTCTGGATTTTAATTGATACTTTTCAGAAATATATTCTTACATTGAAGGTTGTATCTCTGCTGTAGAAGTCCTTTCTAGTGAAAACATAAGTTTAGGTCCTCATTTTGTATGGTTGAAGAATCTGGCAGAGAGTGCCCTGGCACCTCTCCAGCGTTGGACCGCTGTACCGGATTCTCATCATTTTCCACAGGGTGCGTAAATAGGCATGGGAATGCAGGAAAGCCTACATGTCTTCGGGCCTGATTCACAAAGCCTTTCCCAATGGGATTCTGAATCAGGCTCCTGGTCTTGTTATTCCTCATGGTAATTGGTTTGGTTACTGAGTACCAGTGGGTAGCGATGATCAGAGGAGGAGGTGCAGGGTAGTGCGTTGGTCTCAGTCTGAATGCCTGCAGCTGGGACCAGCGCTCAGCCTGACTAGCTGTGCTCCCCTCTAGGGTGCTAAAGGTGCTTACCGTCAGCTTTCAGTTTCAACTAATGTGTTTCCATAGTCATTTCGGAAATTGTTGTAATGGTAACATCACACAAAGGTGAGGTCCGCATAAGGCAACATGATGGGTCAGTATCAGCTTAACAGACAAGTCACATAATGATTTGGACACAGGTGTGGCTCTTAAAAGGGGCTGTGGTGTCATACATACTGTGGTATCATCAATAAGGAGTTAGTTTGATACATTAAAGCTTACTTCAATTTTGTACATGAGCAACCAGAAATCTTAAGATCTTTGAGAGAGGTCAGGTGCAGGTATGGTTAGTTTTAAAAGGCTTTAATAGCGTGGACTGCAACATTACAAGCAGAGTTTAAACCATTGGGTCTAGTCATGTGACAGAATGTATATATTATGAAACCAGTATTTCATATGTTCTAATGCTAATACTGATTTGTACTAGGATATGACGAAAACGTGTGATTCTATTAATAGCAGAGAGGCGAGTATTATGCATATCTCTTTTCTTTATTTTTTTGTTTGCAGCAAGAAACAAACAAACAAACTACACCCCCATCATGTTAGGTCCTTGGCCCTCCTGCTCTTCTCCTCCTGCACATAACGACAGCTGACATTTCATCAATGTCCTCTTTTATTGCTACACCCAAAAGGAAGATAAGTATCCATTTTTTTCTGTGGTTTTAAGTGTGGTTAGTTTTGGTGTGGGGAATGGCTTCGTGGAAGGAGAGAAAGATGGAAAGACAGCCCATTCCCCAGACAGATGTGCCTGTGGGATCTGCTGAATGGGAGTTCCAATTCGCTTGCTTTATTAATTAATCAGTGTTCCAGGCATTTGACTAGACCATTTGGTTTAGTCTAAGCACAGATATTAAGGAGGCCATGGCTAATATGCTGGTTAGTTGTGGAAAATCAGTGGCCACGGCAGTACAATAAGGCTTGGTTCATACTATTGATGAGGGTTATGATGAATGGCACAACGATGTGGGGATTTCCTCCAGACCACATAAAGCGGCCCAACACTTTAACCATTCCTAAGATTGCCAGACAGGCATAACTATGGACAATCAGTGACAGTACCCTTTCAGACCCTGGTCGACGAACATGACATCCACGATGGCCAGTTTCTATTGTACTTAGGTGTGGTCAAGAGAATTGAGAGTCTGTGGCTGGGTGGGCAGAATAAGGAAGGAGTCAATGAGAAATTGGACACCATGTAAGATGTGGTAGAAGGGGGACATATGATCTCCGGAATATATGAATACTTTCTGGGTAGCCTGGGGACGGTGAAGTTGAAAGTGCGTTGTAAATGGGAGGCAGACATAGGGAGAACCTTTACAGGCACAGAATGGGAGAGAGCACTGCTTTACACAAAAAAGTATCAAGGAATGCCAGATCTAAACTCACTCAACTGTATATAACACAGAGAGCATAAATGACTCAACATTGGTTGTCTGTCGTGGCGGGGGAGGGGGACCAGACATGCCCAAGATGCACACAAGAAAGAGCGGATTTTATGCATATGTTCTGGGGCTGCCCGGTAATCCAGAAATTCTGTGGAGACATAGCGGAGAAGGTAAAGCGAGGAGGCATGCAAATGCAGATGGGTCACCGGAACACTATTTGCCAAGCCTGTTCCCCAGGGGCCAGAGGAAGGATGCACACTTCACTAAGATGAAAGACCAGGTCTGCATATCAGTGAAACGTAGGTTATCTATGGCATGGAAATCAGTAGAAGGCCCTAGAAGAGAAACCTGGTGGGCGGACTTGCGACAATGGTCATTAGCGGAGACAGCAGTGTGGCACAGAGCGCTACAGAGAGGAATGCATGAAAGAAGAGAGGGAATCACTGCATGGAACACTCTGATGCCAAAAATGTTTGCCCCCGAAGCAGCGGAGTCACACTGAGGGTGCATGTTTATGCTGGGTGGGAACGTCCGTGATAATGGTGCATTATTTACTGCACATAAAACCAAGAGACAATTTGCAAATAGGAATGTGTTTAATGCAATAGTTTCATGGGCGCTCAATCTAAAGGCTAAAAGTGACATAGGAAAGTGGACACCACTGGGCGATGATTGAAATTATGGTGCTGATAAAGATGTAATGATATGGTGAAACTTGTCTGGTACTTGTTTGTTTGTCTATGGACAATCAGTCTAGCAGCCCCATTGCTGTGCCACAGGTGGGTGCATCATGGGTGGGTGACTTAAATTCACCATTTACTCTCGTGGGCAGAGGGGATGGCTCAATTGTGCACAAGAGGGATATATTATTGCCACTACACTTGTTGGCTGGAGTTGAATGATGGAACCCAGCATTGGGTGATACAGCTTCTCCTCTATTGATTGTTGATCCTGTAATGAAGCCCAACGAGTATTGGGTGCGTCTGGTGGATAAGGACCCAGCCACCTCTGCAGTGGTGGACCCTACGGGTGAACATATGTTAAACCAATTTGGGATGACTCATCTGATTTCCACAGGATGGTTTCTTTTGCTGCATACTGAGAGGTTCACCCAGTACTTCTTAAGGAAGAAGCTGGCTAGCAGTTCACATAGAAAAATAAAGGGCCGAGTAATCAAAATGATCCATGAAGGAAAACAACATATGTGCCGGATTTAGATCCACATCTTGCTGTCTTCTTCTCCTGGTATGGGAAAGATATTGTTACATTGTAGTTCTGTTCATATGTGTTGTTACGTCACTGTTTCCATGTGTACATTTGTAAGATGCTCCATGGAGTATTAACTTCTGTGAGATAGTGTGTACTGTGAGCTCTGGAAGAGGGTGAGGGTTCCAGGTTTGGCAGTTCGTGCTTGGGACAAGGAAGGAGCTGTAAAGAGGACGCTCAGGGGTGTCCTTGAGCCCACTTAAATGTGCAACCAACCTAATTCAAATAAACATGCCTGGTGGACCATCATAATGTCGGGTGGCCTTTTTCACCTTAAGATACTGGCGACAAGCGGTTTGGACCCCCCGGAGTATGTGGAGTGCAGGGACCACGCACTCAGGTGCCCAAGGTGGCTACCAAGTTTTCGCCCCTGCAGCACCTGTGAGCAAGGTGGAGCAGTGTCTCGGAGAGGCAGCATGGAGCAGGAGTAGGCGGGCTCTCCGAATGGGAGGAACGATCGTGGGTATCCAATGAGTACAGACAGCTCTGACAGCACTGGTCAACAATCCCCTGGAGAAGTATGGTGTGAGAGCAGTGAGGCTCTCCCAGCGTGAACGGAATTGCAGTGCTGCCTTTGAGCGAAGGCAGCACTAAAGAGAAATACTTTTTCGGCAGGCTTTGTGGTGGATGCTTGTGAGACATGGGGCGGCCATCTTGGAGTCAGGGGAACCATAATTGTCTTACCTCCTGGTGGAGAGCAGATAGCCTGTAAAGGAGTGTGGATTTTAAGTAGGTTTCTTATTGGCCATGAAGGGGAAGATGTGTTCTATTGTAGTTCTGTTGTTACTTCACAGTGTCCATGTGTACATTTCTATGATGCTCCATGTGTTCACTCCTGAAACATAGAGTGCACTCGTGAAGTACGAGGAAGTACTGTTAACTGTTTGCACATCATTCTCTGTCTGCTGTGTGCTTCGTGGCAAGTTTCTCCAATCCGAAAACCCGAAACGATTTCGACGGGAGGAAGTCTTTTGCTGCAACACGGAAGTTGCCTGGCCTGGACTTGAAACTCCCGCGGGATTTGCCTAGACTCCCAAGACCCTCCTTTAACTCCGCCCCTTGTGTCTACAAATACTGAGTGCTCTGCGCACCCGCGCGCGCACTCGTGAAGTACAAGGAAGTACTGTTAACTGTTTGCACATCATTCTCTGTCTGCTGTGTGCTTCGTGGCTGCTGCAACACGGAAGTTGCCTGACCTGGACTTGAAAGTAACTTTACTAACTTGGGCAGGGGGGTAGTCTTAATAACGACTAACAGTTTGGATTAATTATATCCTGACTGTGTCATCTCCCCCTTTGTACCTCTCTCCCCTTACAGCTCCCGCGGGATTTGCCTAGACTCCCAAGACCCTCCTTTAACTCCGCCCCCTTGTGTCTACAACTACCGAGTGCCCTGCGCACCTGCGCGCGCACTCGTGAAGTACGAGGAAGTACTGTTAACTGTTGTCTGTGGGCGGTGCGCGGTGTGCGGTGAGCGTTTTAGCTTGTCTTTTTGTATTTTTTTGCCCCTGGCATTGAATTTGCTTATAGAATTAGCGAGTCTCCTTTGAACAGAGCCGTGTATGCGGGGCATATACTGTGGTGTCTGTTGAAGTGTTAACTGTTCGACCCTCACTTAGACAAGTCAATGGCTAAAGTGTATACGCTAAAGTCTAACATGCCTAATATTGAGTCCCTTGTGGATAAACCTTATGATTTTCAAACTACCCCAAAACGTATTGTGAATGGCTCTTACCCCCGCATCGTTGTGCGGGGTCGCTCTTTATCCCATACTAGCGACATCAGGAAGTTTTGTGCGGATAGCGCTGCTGGTCAAGCCAATCCTAATGTATGCGAGCAAGACAAGAACCGCAAAAATAATCATAAAAGTGTATTCGGAGTCCCTGCCTGCAGTGAAAAGCTAAGCGAAAATGTTGCTGTGGTAGATTTGTGTATACCTACTTCTACCCCGGCCATATGTGTAGAGGGTACCGATTGCGAAAATAGTAACAAGGGTGTACCTGAAGCTTTTGCAAGTGACGAAAGAATTAATGAAAAGGGATCCGATTGCGAAAGTAGTAACAAGGGTGTACCTGAAGCTCTTACAAGTGACGAAAAAATTGATGCAAATGCTGGAGCAATAGATCTTTGTACTCCCTCTGACTCCCTTTTAGCTGATTTTTCAGAAGAAAATCTGCTGGGGGTTTTTGCTTTGTCATCCAATAAAAAACCCACTGCTGATATTCTTGTACACTCTATTCACATCCCTTCCACGGATGTCAAATCCCCTGAAAGTTTTACGCCAGAGGTAACTGTAGAGACTGTTGAAGCGCCTATAGCGACAGTTGTTTCTTCATCTGACGATGTCACAGTTCAACCGTTTGTTGAAGATGACGTTGATCATTTGTCTCAATCCCCTGTGATGTTTCCAGAATGTTCTCAAGAATCCTCTATTTTATCAATTTCCTTCACGCAACACTCCCCTCGGCGTGCTATCTCTTCTAAGGCAGATTCCCAAAACCTGCAAAAATCCCTTCTCTCCTCTACCAGTGAAATTGCGTTACAAGCGATGAATACGGCTTTGTTTACTTTAGCTAAGCTATATGAAACCTTAGATGCGAGCCTGTTAGATCAAAATTTTCTATTAAAAGAGCTGCTAGAAAGCAAAAATGCGGTCATCTTGCCTGTTGTCTGTCCTTTAAATGAAAATACAAACACTATTCCTAGATCTGTTAGCGCGCCAATAAGTGTGGCGGAAGAAGTATCAAGAATGACCAAGCCAGTGCCTTTGCTCCAAGAAGTCAGTGTGAGCAACTTGAGTGAAAAGAGAAATAAGAAAGCAAGCTCTAACTGTGTGGGTCAGGACATGAGTGTAATTGAGACAATTGACCTCCGAGTGGGGAAAGATGAGGAAATAAAACTAGCAGGTAAAATGGCAGGTGTTAAAATTGATAAACCTGCTTTCTGTCCCGCTATAGACACAGAGACCTACAATATATTCAGTGTTACCAAAAAAGGGAAAAAACATATAAACAATCCTCAATCTGATCTAAAAAAAACAAAGAATCAAAAGATTACAAAGACGCAAAAGAATAATAATTCTCAGCAGTTTATTAAGCACATTTCTTTACATGATAAAAGTTGTCAAGAAAAAAGTGCAGCAATTGTTCGGAAGTATACTGCCATTAAGAGGAACAAAGCTACTCAACCTCCCATTAAGCTATCAGCGGCAAGCTTTCGTAATTCTAATAACACTGTTCCGATACATGAGCCCCTTGATAATCTAGTGTCCGAAATTACCAAACAGGAATCGAGGGAGGTTTCTCCAAATTCTTTCACTATGGGGCAGCAACCTCTGATGAAGGAGCAGATGAGTTTTCCAGATAACCAGTTACAAAAACACTCTTTTCTAACCTTAGATGAGAGACGTGAAGAGATCACGAAGTTGATGGGAATATTCTTCTCCCATCCCTCTGACCTTTCAAGGGCCCCAATAGATAGATCTTTTGAAGCTGCTTTTAATCAGACTGGTAGGCAGAACCCGTCAGAGCAGGGATCGACTTCTCTCCAGAGAAATAGCTACGATAAGTCAAGCATACAAACACCAAATGTAAACACAATGCCTGCACAGAAACAAAAGACCACAAAAGTGATACAGAGGAACATACATGATAAATGCAATGATCATACTCATGTAAGCTTAATCTTACAATGCAGAGGTGGGGAGTATGACCTGTATGATTTAAATCGATCATCTGTGCTTAACATCCTGCGTTCTATCCCAATTTTACAAGGAATTAAATCTGAGGATATTGCTCAAATTGAATTCATAGATGATCAAGATAGAGCAGTTGTGAAAATATGGATGACCTCAGACATAGTCAAACACACGATCTGGCAGGCAAGGGATGATATTTTCCATCTAGGGTTTCTGTTGCACAATCCTCGGCTACGCCGGCAGTGGTCAATACTTTCCCCGCAAATGCAGCCAATATATTCCCTTCAAGTTCTATTAACGGTATAAATGGAACTATACGACTTAGTGGCAAATCAGCTGACCCTCTAATGATAAAATGTTTTACAACAGGTGAAAATCAATCACGAATGGTAATGACTACTGCTTTGAACAAAAGGCTAAATGAATGCTAGCTGTCTTGTAATGGGACTAGAATGAATGTCCAATTAGCCTCTTGGAATACAAGAGGTCATGCGCACCTCAGTTCATCCTCAGCATCTATTTTTGGTATGTATGACATTGTCATGCTTCAGGAGGTTTGGTTAACTTCTTCCCCAGCTTGGGAGAACCATCAGGTGATTTTGGAACCAGCAATTAAACCTCCGAGAGGTCGTCCCAAGGCGGGCCTTCTTACAGCCGTAAAATTAGATCATGGCTGGAAGATCGAAGCATGGGCCGCCCCTAACAGCTACACCCAGATGGTCCGAATTTCCAATAAGGATCATATTATTGCCTGTATTAACCTGTATTGGAACCATTAAGAGATCTCTGACAACCGTTTTTTCAGGGACTTGAATAACTGCCTGAATATGATTGACAGAGATCCTCTGATGAAATTTATAATGAATGCAGGTGACTTGAATATGGATTGTGTGTGCTTGAAGGGGGGAAAATTACGAGAAACTAAAGAAAAATGGAAATCACTGATGAAAGAAAGAGGTTTTAAAATGATAAATGGTTCTGTTGAGGGCGATGTACCGCCAAAAGCCACATGGCAGCAAGGTAATGTTACATCAACCATTGATTATATATATACCAACTGTGAACTTTTTTCCATGGTTACCTCTTTTGAAGTGCTGTACCAAACTAAAAGTGATCATAAATTGCTCCATCTGTCCTGGTGTTTACCAGTTAAGAATATTCTAGATTCTGGTTGGAAATATATGCCAAATCTAGAAGTCTCTACCAATGGCAACCGCTTTAAGTGGACTTTGTCAAATCTTAGTAAATTACTGCAGGCGGTTTCATATCCGAAAGATATTATAAACCCTGACTTGCAGTATATACAAGGGGATTATGTGAGCAGGCTTCAGAATTTCAAAAAATCTGCTCGATGTAATGCCAATGCTCAGAAATCCCACACGCATGCATATGATGAGGAAATAAGGTCTAGGAAAACAGCCCTTAGAAGAGAGATACAATATATTAATCAGCAAAATGCTACTAATAAGGCTCTTATGATATCCAAATGCAAAAACAAATATAGGAACTGGATCAAACAGCGGAAAGCAAAGATGATTTTGCAGGATTCACATACTATGTTGCATTCCATAGCATCTAAGAACTCTGCATTAATATGGGGACTGATTAAAACCTCCTATGGGGATACATAATCCATAAGACAAATTAATCCTGTTCCTGAAGAAGTTTGGGTTCAATATTACACCTCCCTGTATGCTGAAACGCATATCCCTGCCCGGCTTTATCAGCTGGATTATAATGGGAAAGACGACCTCGAGTATGACAACATAGATATCGAAATGTATATTAAAAAACTGAGCACGTCTAGGGCCCCTGGTCCTGATGGTCTTTCCACTATTATGCTAAAGGGAAATCCAGAGGCGTGGGCTGCCATTTTGGGTGCGATCTCTGATCAAGTAATTACAAGCAGAAGAATTCCTGCCTCTTGGCAAAAATCTATTATTGTTCCCATTTATAAAAAGGGAGACAGGCTCAACCCCAAGAATTATAGACCAATTGCTCTCCTTGATGCACCTGGGAAAATGTTTGCCCGCTTGATATTGAGGGACTTTAACAAATGGTCTCAGCAGGAGGGAATAAAAGATCTGTTCCAGACGGGGTTTATAGCTGGCCTTGGCACTTCTGTAAACCTAAAAGTGCTAGATGTCATTAAACAGCACGAACTTCAGCTTAATCAAGCGGTCTTTATGGCTTTTATTGATTTTGAAACTGCTTTCTACTCTGTTTCAAGAAAATTGTTATTTAACAAGCTAGTCAATAATGCATGCCCTGAATACTTAATTCATTGGATAATCCAATTTTATTCACAAACCTCAGTACACATTTGTCTGAATATGGATGGCTCTCTGTCGAGAGCAATCAGCACGCACAAGGGATTAAAACAGGGACGTCTTTTAGCTTCAACCTTGTTTAATTTCTTTATAGCAGATGTGGTGCAGGATTTTAGAAAGGTTTTGTCAGATGCTCCGCGACTAGGGAAATGTGCTGTTCCTTGGATGTTTTATGCAGATGACCTGGTTCTACTCTCCAAAACATACTGTGGATTACTGAAGCTACTTGAACAATTGGGAGAATATGTTAAACGAAATGACGTGGTCATAAATGTGTCAAAAACTAAAACTTTGAAAAATGTACCCAATAGAATTTCCAGTGCAGCGCGTTTCTCGTGGTCGTTAATGGCGGCGCCATTAGAAAATGTGACGCAGTATAAATATTTAGGGTTAAATGTTAATACATACAAGGCTGATTGCCCCTACTGGGAGGAACTGAAAAATAAAGTCAATACGTCAATCTCCCAGGCTTCCATTATTAAATACAAATACTGTTCTTTCTCCATGAAACCTATCATCTTGTTTTATTGTCAGAAAGTAGTACCGACAATTCTTTACGGTGCTGAAACTAGATCGTGGAGAAATGAACTGGCCTGGTCAAAAATGGAAGGCAAATTTTGGAAAAAGATAGTGAATGTTCACAAATCTTTGCAGATATGCCTGTTGAGATATGAACTGGGATTATCTTCTCTTTACTGCATGTACATGTGGAAACAATGTAGTCTATATCGTAAATGTTTAATGACTCATCAAGACAATTCTCTTTTGCATGTCCTGTCTGTTTATATGGAAAAAAGCGATCACAAAGTAATGGCCAAATGGCGTCTGCAAGTTGAGCAATTTTTATTAATAACTGAGGTTTCTAAGGAAATGTTGACATCTAACCCATGCAGAGCGAAACAGAAGATCATAATGTGGGACTGGATTAATACTTATGAACAGTGCCAAAAGACCAAACATGCATTTACTCATAGGATAATTGTTGAAAAAATCAGAACAACTGAGAGTTATTTGTTGAAGTTCCCTGATGCTAAAGCTAGACTTTCCTTTTTAAGATTCAGAATGAATTGCTGGCATACAACGAATATTTTGGCCAAACGGAACCTTATATCTAAGGAAGAGGACGTTTGTCGATTTTACAAAATTCCTAATGTATCTGAAACCTTATTTCACTTAGTCGCTGAGTGTCCCTCGTTACTGTACATGAGAATTGAACACTTTAGGAAACACTTTTGTACCTATACATATGTATCTACTGAACTCTTTTGGTATAGAATTTTCAATACTCAGCTAACTACTGTGAGAATAGCAATTTTAAATTACATGAAGGCTTTGAAGTTGAAGGAAAATATCTGCGAATCTGACTTGAATTGAGTATACGATACTTAAAGATATTGTTTCATTTTATCTTTATTTATTGCAATTATTATGTTTTAGTATGTTGTAGTGTTTATATATATTTTTTGGAGTATTGTCTTAAATGTGTTAAAACAAAATTGTGATACTTTTATAGATGTGAAAATGCTGTTAATCTTGTGTTTTATATTTCTTGTTTTTTGAAAAGTTGATTTTTTCAACTGTGTCAATAAAAAAAAGAAAAAAAAAAAGAGTGCACTGTGAGTTCTAGAAGAGGGTGACGATTCTAGGGGATGTGGTTTATGCTTGAGAAAGGAGCTACACGGCAGATGCTCAGGAGGGTCCATGATCGCACTTAAATGTGCAACCAAGCTACTTCAAATCAACATGCATCATGGAACCTCATTTTGTCTGGTGGACTTTCTCACCATATAATAGACTTACAAAAGGGGAAAATCAAGGCCTAGGCAACATGCCAGGATCTTCCCATACATGTGGTTGGCCCTCTGTTGAAAATGTTGGATCTTGCAGAGGAAGCCTGAGTTAGGGATGAGATCCTGAATCCAGAGATTGATTTGGGTCGGGCCCAGAGGGAATCATGTTTGGTGGGGGTAACCAATGCATCCATCATTCAGGAATGCAGTTTGGCTATTCTCATGAATATTAACCCTAGGTTGATAGGTCTGGCCAGGCATAATGATGTGCAGAGGAAGTCCTCTTTGCTCTATGAGGAGATGGACAGGCTTTGCTCCACTTTTACAACACTGGACAGGACCAAAACCTTGTTGAAAAAGTTGTTTCAGCTATGGGCCTCTACTCAGGCGAGTTGGGCCAGGGGTTGCGAGACCATTCGAACAGACGCCCCTGCATAGGGTGGTTATAGAGTCCCACAGCAGGTCTCCCGGAATGTGTTCTGGACTTCCTTCAAGCAACTATGAGGCAAGAACACCTTTTTCCCACAAAGATGGCTGAATTGTATTGGATTATAATTATGATTGTTCTTTTATAATGCGCTTAACACCAACAAGCTGTTTCCAAGCGCGGGATCAGGATTCAAACCTGTGTTGCACTACGTTGTCTTGCTTCCAAGACAAATGCATTGCACCTGAAATATCCTTCCTCCCCTCAACGTCGAGAGTATGCACAATCTTCTTACGATGGTAGGCATTCTTCCACTTCTATTGGCACATATTCTGGTAGTTGTTCAGATTCAATATTTTGGTTATGGTTTTCCACGGATCCCTGGGTACTGGGTATAGTCAGAGGCTACCATTTAGAGTTTCTGGGGAGCCTTACCAGAACAACCACCCTTCTCCCCACAGGTTCAACCTATCACAGTGAGAGGCTGTCGATCACAAGATATCACAACTATTAAAAAGGAGGGCAATATTACACTGTGGTCGAGAGCCTCCTGTCGTCCTGGGCAACACATTTCAGTTTCGGAAGAAGGATCCAAAGTTTCAACTGGTCTTCAACCATTGATCACTCAATCAGTTTTTGCTCTACCAGCACTTCAAGATGGCGATGATTGCATTGTTGAGAGACATGTTGAGGCCCGGCGACTGGTTATCTCACTTGGACCTCAAGGATGCATATCTCAAGGTCCCTATTGGAATAGACCACAGGAAGTACCTTTGTTTCCAGTACGTGATCAAATTATGACATTTTCCTCCCTCCTTTTCGGGTTCCCTTTATGTTTTTCCAAATTGTTAGGATCAGTGGTCCGGTACTTGAGGAGAAGGGGAATCCAGTTGATGATCTACCTTGATGATACTCTGATGATGGATCCTTCTCAGGATGTGCTGTTCAAGCACCTGTATCTCACAGTCAACGTATTGATGGTCTTGGGCTTTTTCATCAACTGGGAGAAGTTAGAGGTGGGATGGGAAGCCAGTGGAGGCCATTTAGTGTGGGAGAATAGTGGTTGAAAGTCTTGTTTCCGATTATGAGTTGTGTCACGGCATGTTGGGCCTCACAGAAACGCTGGTGAAGAAGGCATTTCCCCCACTGATGTGGGATATTACCAGGTTCTGCTCTGTGATTCGGACGTCCTCAGTTGGAAGAAAGTGCTTTATCTTCCAAAGGAGTTTGCCAGCAGGCGATTTGGGCCGTTTTGTTGATATCTTGTCAAAAGAAAGGAGTGCTGTCTATTGTGAACCCAAGTGATTTCACAGTTAGGCCAGGTGGGTTGTAAAGCTGTCCAAGTGCATGTCATTCAGCCAAACTTGTGTGGGAATAGCAATATATATCACATATATATCACCAGAGTTTACTGTGGGCTTTCTGTATTTTTCATTTTACCAATGTATTGCATGACTTTTCCTTATCCCAAAAGATTTTTTATTTTTTTATTCAGTGCTTCTGGTTTTTCTAAGCAAACCTTCAGACTATTAACACAAATACGAGATAAAAAGACATAGGCCCTCGTTACAAGTTTGCCGGTCCGGAAAAAATGGTGCCGGTAAGCTTACCGGCACCGTTGTTTCCGGACCGGCAAACTACGAGTCTGCTGGCGGGTGCTGTTTTGCCTGCCAGCTCTGACCCTGGCGGGCAGAAGGGCACTGACAAGCAGACTTTCACAGAATCACCGGCACCATTATTAACGATGCTGGTGCTTTCGTGGTCCCCATTCCCGTGGAGTCCTGCTCGACTCCACAGGAATAGGGATTAACAGAATTACCAGCGCCGGATTTACCAGACCACCAGAGCTGTATTGCTTCAGTAAATCTGGCAAATCGGTCACCGGTAAATCACTATGTGTCCGGCGGCATCCTAGCAGTTTTACTGGCACGGCTACCGCCGGACTGATATTGAGCCCCATAACCTTCATAGTATTACACACATACATTTCATCATCATAATGCATTATTTTATACATTCCAAAACACACAAAATTATGTATTAATTTTACATTCATTACATTCACAATGATTTACATTTCTTTATCACTATCCACATCCAATTTTCTTTCCGTACTGCAAAGTGGTTTTAAGGGAAAACAATGTGCGAAAACCATCTGCGTAATGCAGATATCCTCTACAGCGTGTTCAATTTTGAGAGCACAAACTTTCATACATGGTATGCAGCTACCATGCTTACTGAAAACACCGCCGAATATATTGAACTCCAAAGTTGGTCAGTAGACCACCCTTCTATGCCAGATACCAATTTCCTACATCCCTTCCAATATTGTTCCTGTAAAGCCTGTCATTCAACTAAAATATATCGGCAGGACTCAATCCCATGGCTACACAAGTGGCACAATCTTGATTCACGCTCAAAGCCCTACCATGCTCCTACATACTCGAAGGTAGGCAGGATGCCAAAGGGTGGAAACGTGATAAAAGATCTCAGGTATACAGGACAGGATTTAACTGGGTACGTGCACAGCTGGTCCGGCGTAAAACTCTGGGTGGAGAATTTGACATATCACTTTTTTTGGTTATGTTTTGTGATATTATTTGCACAGACCCACTCCTTCTTTTTTACCTTTATGATTGTGTAAACAACATAGAACTTTCATGGCAAGGGATCACTAACTCAATAGTGTTAGGGTGAGTTTTCACTGAGGAAGGGTGTTCTTATAATGATTCTGGGACCAGTGAGAGGCGTTTTTGCAAAATAGGCGCGAAAATGAAAACAGAAATTCGGTTTTTAAAATGACAGATTGGTTTGATTATACTATATTTATGACTATGAAAAAGAGAATGCCACACATGAATCTTCACTGTTACGTGGCCAGCGTAACCCTTTACATGATGGATACTCGATTCCTTTCTAGGAGTTACTTTAGTTACTCAAAACCACTAATGACTTATGGTTTCGTAATACAAATGAGAGAAAATCTGCGCAAGAATAGTTCTGATAAAATTAGGGTTCTGAATTTAAAGATGGGTTGAGATAGGGATAAGACAATGCAAATATACTATGGGTCACTGTTCTTCCTATTAGTACTTAGAGTGCCTTGTAATTAAAATTGGACCGTCACGTTCTGGTCATTGGATCGGGTCAGGTCTACATACGATCTTAGGCTAATAGTTCTGCTACCATGAAGGTTTTTTGTAACTTTGGTTCCTTAAGTGGTACAGGTTTCATCAATGTCTTCAAATCAAAAGCCTGAAATTAGGTTAACATCTACCAAATATCAGATTTATCTTTCTTTAGGTTGCACAGTTCAAGAGTTTCAAACTTAACCACAAATACAGATTTAAGCACCAAAAAGTTCCTTTGAACAGAGTTTTTATTTCTCTCCTTTCAACAAACAACAGCTGTTAGATCCCTTTGATCAGGATGAGGTGTAGAGTGAAACATCCTGCCCCTCCCCAGCAGTGCCTGTCCTTTGTTCTTGGCTCAACCACAAGACGAATGTCTAATGAAGTGTATTGTGCTCCATATGCGAAAACCTCCAGCAGCAATTAGCCTTCCTGTAGCAAGGGGTTGCCAAACTGAAGTGTCAAACTTTTCCAGGCTGGCCACTGTCCAAGCAGAACTAAGCAGTTACATAACTCCAATACTGGGTTGCTTTAAAAGTATTTTCTTTAACACATATAAAATAAGCACAGTTCATAAGGGATTTGGACATTTAAAAGAATTAAGCCCTTCACAAACATGCTTTAAATAGGTGAATTTTGCAATTTCTTCAGGAAACAGAAACACTTTTTAACTGGGTTTGACATCTAATTTTATTATGCAGATGTCAGGCAGTGAGGCCTGGATTTCTCTGACAGCACTGGATGATCTGTGGTTTCAGCACACTTTAATTTCAATAGTTCACTTGGAAAATAGCTCAAATTAGCACCAAAACAGCACTTTGAAGGTTACAATTGATTAACAAAACTGTATTTTAAAGGCATTTTCGGATTTTAACCCACTTCTGTGGCCTTGATTAATGTGACAGGTAACAGCACCCACTGGCATTCTCCTGCAGGGAGTTCTTGTTTTGACATCAACTTTGCCTGTGTTTGGCAGGGTGATGCAGCCTTCTTGTGATTTATGAACCATGCGCAGTTTTGCAGATGTGGCACGCACAGGGTTTAGCACCTCCATTTTTGGCAGTTTCTTTCCCCCATTGGTGTAGTAGGGCGCATTGGAATGGGTTGAAATATCCCACACATCCCCCCACGACTTCAGCGTGACGTCCAGTCGTGGGGGAGTCGGGTACGTGGTATTTTTATTCTTCTGTCCATGTGAAGAAATCTGGTCGCTTCTCCCATCAGCGATTGATGTGACGCACTCTCCTTGCTGGTTCTGGTTGGAAGTGTGGAGCGACACTCCAGATCACTTGAGTTTTTGTTTCCGGTCCCCAAGGAGGTCCTCCTTGATGATTAGGTGGATTTAGTTCCAGTACTAGAAAACAAAACATAGCAGAGTTATGGAAATTTCCCCACTACTGTTCCCCGAGGGGTGTAGTGAGGCGGATGCATGCATTTAATAACAATTGACAATATTCCCCGCCTATATCAATGATAGTCTTAACACTTTCTTCGCATGCACTCAATGAACATTTAATAAATCTTTTTAGATCTCCGGATTTTCCCCCTCTGGGTTTCCGGTAGGCTCTTCTATTTGCTGCAAAGTATGCCTGGGATGGCAAATCTTTAGCTGGTTTGTGTGGACCCACTTGTCTTCCCCTTCTGTCAAATTGCCCTTGGGGATGCGGATTCTGTAGGCGACTGGTGAGATTCTGTCCACAATTTCAAAAGGACCCCGCCAACTTGGGAGAAATGTGCACTCCTTGGCTTGGTTCCTTTGGAAATTGTACAAGTAGACCATGTCTCCTACTTGATATTCGTTTTTAGTTGTCTTAATGTCATAGTGGATCTTCATATTGTCTACAGATCTTTCTAGATTCCGCTGAGCATACGCAAAAGCATGTTGAAGGTGTTTCTCAGATTCTCAACATAATCATGAGTTGTGGAGGCATTTATCAAGTTCTGCTCTTGGGTTCTGTAGAGCAGATGCTGGGGTAGCACCATCCTTCGTCCAGTCATCAGCTCAAATGGAGACATTTTTGTTGCAGAAGAAGGGATAGATCTGATGGCCATCAGGACAAGGGGTAATCGAATGTCCCAACTTGGCCCAGAGTCTGCCACAAACCTTTTTAATATGCTCACAGTAGTTTTATTGTACCTCTTAACTCCACCACTAGAGGACTGCCAGTATGCAATGTGTAGTTTCCTTTTTACCCCAGGTATCGCCCACATCTTTGTCATCACTTCGCTGGTGACATGACTACCTCAGTCTGACTCAATCCTTTGGGGTAATCCAAAATGCGAGAATATGTGATTGATCATCAGCTGCTGTTTCTGCCTTGCAATTTGGGGCCATAAGACATTTCACCCACTTAGTAAACAAGCATGTTACGGTTAACATATACTAGTTCCTCCTAGAGGAGCGAATCAGGGGCCCAATTATATCGACTTGCAAATCTGAACAAGGCAGTGTCATCCCCCTCTTTTGGAGGGGAGCTCGGTGTGTGAGTGATGTTGGCTGAAATTGTGCACACACAAAACACTCATTCAAGTATTGGTCGAGGTCCTGCTCCATGTGGGGCCAGTATGCAAACTCTCGCAAGATTTCTAATGTTGTATGAAAACCCGATGACCGACTGCAGCCGCATCATGAGCGTGACTTAGCATCAGGCTCCGGAATGAGGCAGGGACCACGCACTGGTCACAGCCAGATATGGATCTCCTCAACAACAAACCATGTTGGATTCGGAACATTTTTGGACATTTCATCAACACTCTGAGGTTCTCTTTCCCAATGAAATCGGTATCCGTCAGGGGAAAGTTCTCAGGGTCTTCAATGTGCTCCTTACTCCACTGGGCAGTTGAGAGTTCATTGTGAGCATTTGTCTGGGACCTGGTGATAGCAGTGACCTGGATTTCCCCCAACAGGGACTCGATCTCAAGTATATCCCCTTGGATGGCTCCGGTTTTGGCCAGCTGATCAGCTAGGTAGTTTCCAGTTTTGTCTAGTCCTGCTACTTTAGAATGACCCTTGATTTTTTTCCAGTATATGGTCATCCCACTAGGGGTGACCAGATCATCAATATTCTGTATTAGTTTCCCATGTTTTAGTGGTTTGTTGTTAGCACATAGCATGCCTCTGGTTGTCCAATTAACCATGCGCTCCACAAAGCCGTTCTGTACATAATCTGAATCAAGGATTATGACCAGTTTGTGGAGTTGGTGTTGGACAGCAGTGAGGATGGCTTGATGCACAGCCATCAGCTCTGCCACTTGACTACTACAGGGACCGATTTTGTACCCAGCGGAGGGTTGTGGGGCATCATTCACCCAGGCATTCCCCACGCCGGCCACAAGTTCCTTTTCCCTGTTGTTGTCAACATGGTAGGAGCACCCATCCACATAGACAGTGGGAATTCCCTCACACTTGTCTTCTTCATAGACCTTGTGTGGGGATTTAAGGTATGCCTCCATGTTGTCTTTGATTTTAAGACTTTCGTCCTCAAGACAGTTTTCTCTGACACAATCATACAAGTTGCCAGACCTTGCGTGAGGGGACTCTTCTTGTTTTGGCCATATCTGACCTCCACAGGAAAGCCTTGCATTGGCAGAATCCAGTAAGTAATTTGGGAATTACTCACATTTCCGGACTGGATTCTCTCACTTTGAAGATATTGCAGAGGCTGGTGCAGAGTCTCCACTATGATGTGTTCCCCCTGGATGAAAGGGGGGTAATTCTTCAATGCCCACAGCAGTGTCAGGAGTGCCTTCTCACAATCGTTAGATTTTTCCTCCACAGAGGATAAAGTCTTACTCGCATAGGAGATGACTTTATTGACCTTGTCATGCTTTTATTATAATACTGTGGTCAAGCATGTATTTGAGAATCCTGTCACCATGACAAACTCCTTGTTTTTGACAGGGTAAGCTAGGCAAGGCGCTTGTGAGAGGCTTCTTTTGAGTTGTTTTACTGCCTTGGCTTGTTCTGGACCCCACTCCCACTTGCCCCCTCTTCATCATATGGATCTGGGGTCTTGTGATCTCTCTGTATTCCTCAATGAACTTTCTACTGTAATTAGTCAGTCCAAGGAGGCTCCTTAGCTCCCGCAGAGTAGTCTTTGGGGTCTTTTAGTTTCAGGAGTGCTTCTACTTTCTTCTCCTGGGGACAGAGACCCTCAGGAGTTATCTCATGCCCCAATTAATTGACACGGGTCCTGCACCACTGTGCCTTTTGTAAAGATAGTTTTGCTCTGGCAGCCCTCAACTGTGTCAGAACATAACGGATCTCCGCTATGTGTTCCTCCACAGTTGAGCTTTTGATTAGGACATCATTTACATAAGCCAGGTTACCCCTTTCACCCAAGTCGGGCATTGCCTTATGCAAGAAAATATTAAATTAATTGCCGGAGTTGATGTATCCGATGGGAGTCCTGGTCCAAGTGTACTGCTGCCCCCCAAAAGTAAAGGCCAGCTTGTATTAGTCCTCCCTACTGACAGGTACGGTCCAGTACCCATTGGTCAGGTCAATACCAGTGTATACCTTTGACCCCCAGATTTGGGCCAGCACTTGGTCAATGTAGGAAGAGGCCATCGGGAAGTGTGGACCCATTTGTTTAGCTTCCTCAGGTCAGCACAAAGTCTCCACTGGCCGTTTGGTTTCAAAATCCCCAGCACCGGATTTTTGAATGTGCTGTGGACAGGACAAATTATTCCACGGGACTCAAGGTTTTTAATTATTTCTGTGAGGGACTCCATGGATGCGAGAGGCAAGCAGTATTGCTTCACAAACACTGGAGTCATACCAGGGTCCGTGGGAATTGTTGTATGGATTTCGGTGCAACCACAGTCATATGAGTCCACCGCAAAGAGATCTTGAAAATCTAAGAAAACTTGTTTCAATTTTTGCTTTTGCACCAGAGTCTCACAGTCATCAGCTAGGTTGACTCTCTCTTCAAACATCTGCTGGAAGCCCGGAAAGACTTCTGGTTTGGATATCTCAGCGGCCTCCTCCAGCTGGGTGGAGAAGTCCCTGGTTAAAGTACTGACTTGGTCTGATGGCTTCAGGTGGGGAAGGCAGTCCTGGTGGACTTGAAAGATCACCTCATCCCTCCTGAAGTCACAGGTGATCTCTTCCTTACCATAAGGGCAGGATGAGTACACCAGGAAATTACCCCCATGCCGGGTGAAGATCCTGTCTGGCGTTGTGTCATTGTCGCTCTCACTGTCAAAACAGTCATTGGGGATTGGTCCTATCAGTTCATTACGTAAATCTATGGAAAAATGTCGGTCATCAACCGCCATTCCAATAATGGTGCCTGCGCCCAAAGTGATGCTCCTAAGGTCGCTCTTATCCACCATTATTAGAATGGTGTTGTGTTCTGTATTGACTAGTTATGTTGGGATTAGCCCCAGCCCTTGCTGT
The DNA here is from genome assembly GCF_040938575.1 of Ambystoma mexicanum. Lineage (NCBI taxonomy): Eukaryota > Metazoa > Chordata > Amphibia > Caudata > Ambystomatidae > Ambystoma > Ambystoma mexicanum. The sequence continues at coordinate 325,927,905 of NC_090935.1, forward strand.
TGGAGATGGGCATTGAGGTGGACATATGCATCAGGATTTTGCAGTTTCTGTCCTCTTTTAATTTTTACTTCAAGTGGGAATTGTCGGGTTCATTCTGGGATGGTGACTTTCTCTCCAATCTGAACTTCAACTGCATATGGCAGCATTTGAGTAGACCGAAAATTCTTTCTCTGGATCATCAAAGTCCATGGGATTACCCGCTAATCGGGACCAGGCTTTGAAGTTTATCAGGTCCAAACAAATGGCAAAGCGACTGAGAATGTCACTGCCTAAATAAAATGCAGCAGGGACATCTCGCACGACCCAACAATTATGGACTATGCTCTTGTTGCCTATGGACATTTTGAGCATAAACCTGCTTGGCAGGAGATGTTTTGAATTGGGTGTTTCCAGGTCCATTTCCCATTTGTCTATCAATTTAAATGGTGGAATGGCTGTATCTTTTGGAAGGTTTCGGAACATGGCTTCGCTGATGAAGCTCTTACCATTGTTCATTCACACTTGGGAGAGAACAGAGTCCTTCCCCTCATTTAACTGAATAGGGATGAACAGCTGTTCTGCAATCTTTTGAATGTCAGCCAAACTTTGAGCTGGTTTCTCATCATTTTGGACTATGGAAGTGGGATTTTCTGATTGTGAATTGCTATAGAATTTCAGAGTATTTCCTTTCAGTGTGGAATTCCACTTTAGATTGGAAGGAAGGTTGATTTTCAGAAACAGAGAGGGTTTCTCATCACCAGATTGTTGTCCTACTGCAATTACAATTACTGTCATGTCAGGGATTTTGTTGATTTGAAAATGGAATTCAATGTGATCCTATTTTTGTTCAACCATGTAGCATGTGCCATTTAGACTAACATGGTTGATGCTATGTTTTCATTTTATTGGTTGGTTAGTCTGGGTCCAGAGGACCTTGTTTACACAATCTATTAGGGGAGACAATCTACGCAGGATGTCATTCCCCAGTTAACATGGTGTGCCCTCTGGAGTCAAAACTATGACCCGGTGTTTCACCTTGTGTCGCCCAATTTTGATTTCCAAATCTGCAGTCCCCTCGACAGGAATTTCATTCCCATCGAAGTTCTGAAGTTGTCCAGGAAGAGGGGTGAGAGGGATCTGGTATATCTCCCCCTTCCTGAATTCAGCTGATCAAAGGCCCTTTTTGACAGAAGGGTGGCTTGGGATCCAGTGTCCACCAGTGCCAAAAAGGTACGGTGCCGCTGTATTTGGACCGGGGCATAAAATCTTCCCACCTTCTCCTCAAGGGGGCAAGGATAATGTGCATTTTTTTGCCAATTGGTGGGTTCATTTCTTCACTCTTGATTCTGACACAAGGGTAGCTTGGGCAGGATTGGGTGTGAGAGCTTGGGAATCTGTAAAAGAAATGTTGCAGTTGAATATTGGGGGAGTTCTGGGCTCCCCTGGTTCTGATTCTGGGCCACCCCCATTCTTTGGAGGCCGTCACCAGAACATATTTGGGCAAGGTGGCTTTCTGGCTGATCATTCTGGGGTTCAATGATGGGCGGTTTCAACTCAGTCCCCACATTTACTTGATTAGGATCCCTCAGGAACCATTTTTCTTTGGGAGGAGTTCCCCCATCCCTGAAGGAGAAGATCCTTTTCCCAGAATCCTCTGAGGACCCCTCTCCTTCAACTTGGAAGACACTAACCTCCTCCACAAAATGGGTCTTTTTAGGCCCTTTATTTCTCCTACCCGCACTCTGTTCCTTAGGTTGCAGACTTTCGGGGGCAGGAGATTTTGGTTCCGGTTTCTGGGTTTCAAGGGATTTTTCACAAGTGGGGAAGAAAACTTCCTCTAAGGCTTTACATCCCCCTTGCCCTTGTGCCTCTGGGAACCGATGGGTTATCAGGGTTCTATCCCCGTCCTTGCTCTGGAGTACCAGACCCTTGATTGGTGGAGTTCTGAGCTGGCATTCTCATCTGAGGGTTCTGCTGAAACCCTCAACATGCGACCCAGATCCTGTGACAAGTTATGGACCTGGCGCTCCAGTTCGGACACCTGCTCTGACTGGTACGGGGGTCTCTGGTACACCCTTGGTGGATCACGGGAAGGGTAACTGTCCCTTCTCCCATAATACCCTTGGTTGGGATAGTTCTGGCAACCCTCCACCCTTTGCCTCCCCTCTTCCGGTTTGGGCTCTCTGGGCTCAGGAAAGTGGGGAAAGAAAGGAGGGTTGTTTTGGGGGTTGAGGTTTAGCGGGTACCGGGGAAAGAAGCTCAACACGGCATTTGGGGGATTAATGCCCTCCTGGGGAAAGTTAGGAGGGAAGTTTCCCTGGTTGGTAGCTACCTGGTTGGACCCGCCCCATTGGGCTGGGGGAGTCCACACATACCCCAGGATGGGTTTGTTGCCCTTGTAACGGGGGCTGATTTAATCAGGGGAGTTAGGGGTCCCATTGTTGGGATTACCTCCCTGACTGTCTGTCTGGGATTGGCCGAGGGCCTTCTGGTTCTTTGGTTAGAGGATAGATTCTGTACAGGAATATTTTTAGGCCCCCCATCTCCAAATCTAAAATGGGGGCAATCTTCACCTCCGCCACCTTAGCAGCAGTATGGGTGTTGACTGGTTTGGGGTTTTTATTTGTATTTTTATTCTCTACCGGTTTCTGCACTTCATAAATACGAGTCGCCTGTTCAATGACCCAGTCTAGTGATCTCTTCTCGTGAAAATCCGTCACCAGCTGGGTCATGATGTATTTAGGGATTGCATGAATTAAGGTATTAATGAACTCCCTATTATCTGTGCGCACCCTCCTGGTGGTCTGCGTAAAGGCATGTTTTAGTTCTTGCACAAATTCTAGTGGGGCCTGGTCTTCCCCACACTGCAGATTGTAGGCCACCATGAGGGCCTCTTGGGGGTTCCTATGTACGGAAAAATGTTTTAAGATGGCCACCGTGTAAGTGGACCATCTTGAATGATTTTGATCCTCCAGCCCCGCAAAGAAGCTGGAGTATTCAGGGTAAAATGTCCACTTGACATATTGGATACAATTCGGGCTATCCTTCAGGTGGAAAGTATCCATCATTTGCTTGTATAACTCAAGGTGCTCCCAGACTGAATACTAGGCATTTTTGTGATAGGGAGTTATGATGCTAATGATGGCCTTGATCTGTTTCAGGGGATCTTTTAGTAGAGCCCTCTTAATTTTGTTGGCCTTTTTAGTCTTAGTCACCCATGTCCACTCATCCTCTGACTCAGAAGCACTGCTACCGGAGGTGGCTATCTGATCCTCTAGGCTCTCCCTGATTCTGCGAGCTTGATAATGGTTGGCAGAATGTGGGGGCCTAGTTTCATGATGCCTGTGGTGCTCAGAAGAGTCTTATGTCTCTCCTTTGCTCCCAGGATTGGCTGAGTACATTCCCCCACTGCCCTATCTGGGGAGAGGTCTTTAAGATTCTCTTTATGGGCCTAGTCTGATGGAGTTCCCCACCAAATTTGACCGACTGTTCCTTTGGTAGGTGGTATTTTTGGGGATCCAATTCCCTGATTCTCCCCTCGCTGGAGTTTCCTGATCAGAGAGGCTAGACCTAACATTTGAGAATCTGCACAGAGACTCCCACCCACCCATTTCTGGGAGGCGCTGATCTGTCAGTCCTATGTTGCCAATTCTACTGAAGTCTACCATCCCCGTGGCCAGTGGTTCATATGAGCCAGTGGACATGAAGGCGGTAGAGTCCATGGTACTGACGAGGTTAGAGTCCCTGATTGCAGGGGTTCTGATGTTATGCTCAGGGGTTTCTCTGTCCCTTCCTACCTGTTCTCTTTCAGCCCCTATTCCCTGGTGACATGCCAAAATCTGACTCTTTTGCTCCTCTATTATGGCTTACTGGTCTCAATGATTTGCTCTTGCATGGCTATCTGTTTATGGAGCCTATTATTCTTTTCACAGAGAGCCTCATTGTCTCTCTGTGCTTCCTGCCAGGTTTGGAAATACTGGGCCACTTTTTGCTGCAGGAGACTCACTTCCTGAGTTTTGTCATTATTTGTCTGGGTGTTATTTTCCAGAGCATCCTCCACTCTCCTGGTGTTCTCTAATAGCTTTTCATATTTGGTTTTTACCTCACTGAGCTCCAGCCAGGGCCAGCGTTCTTTCCTCTAGCTTAGTTTTTAATTGACTGACTTCCTGGCCTATGGCATCCATCTCCTGACTTGAGTGTCCCTCTGTTCAGCCAGATCATCCCTCTGTTTTTTTAAATGCACTAGATTTCTAGCGCTCCTCATAAAATTCCTCTTGAGAGTGGATGTCTCTAATAATTAACCTATTGTTTTCCGATTTTAATTGGTCTATCTGATCTTGTAGGGCGACCATCTGTTCTGTGCAAACTTAATTAGAGTTACTTGTTCTCTACTTGGGTATCTTGCTCTGCCTTCTCTTGCTGTAAGAGAGCCAGATCTTCCTTTAGTTTTGTCAAGTACTGACTAGCTTCTGTCTCTGATTCTTGGCTCTTCTGGAGCCTTTGCTCTGCAGAGTCCAGATTAGCTTGGATTGTCTGTAGTGTTTCCCCTTGCTTCTTTGCCAGAACTATGTTTTCTGTATGCTTTTCCTGTATTATTCCTATGTGGAGGTACAGGTAGGCTGCTATTTTGGCAATTTTACACCGCTACTCTTTTATTTTTGGGGCCAGATACAGCTCCCTAAGCGCTAGTGTAATGGGGCCCTTGTCCTGCCATGCATCTAGGTCTATGGCAGTGACCTGTTCTTTGATGTGTTGTAGCCAGATATGCTCATTCTGTTCTCGCCACTCACTCGTGACAAACAGTTCCCTAGAAATATTAATCTCTCCTGGGATCTCCATTTCAGAAATATCAATTTCCTTATGACTTATTTTAGAGTTAATTCAGTTTTACCAACATGCCTGATTTTAGCAGTATTTATTTTGGGAGGTGCTTGTACAGTGTAACACAGTACCCCAACCCAGCAAGGTCTCTGTACCCTGCAGGATAGTATGCTGTGCTAGACTGTCAAGGGTGGTATCTCCAATTCAGAATCACGGCCCGAGCCCCCAAAATCTGTTAAGGATATCAATCAGGCACACACCCAGGTCTTACCTAGTATGTATTGCGCAATGAAACCCTTATTTATTTGTGTCTATAAATTCAATATTCTGAATGATATACCACTCATATAACACCCGTCTCAAAATACCCCCAAGGTCACTCTGAACCAGGAATCAGGCAAGTTTGTAAAGGTAAATATGTATTTATTTATTTTAATATTCAAATGACACATACTTTTTTCTATATATATAATGTGTGGACATAATATATCTTTTTTCTCATGTAGTTTAACTAGCGAACCAAATATGTCCACTAAGACTGTTAACTGTGAATCTTCTGTTTTAAATCTATTGTTGTAGGCCCTTTATCAGTATATAGATTAGAGCAATATTTGACATTTTGTGAAAAAAGTTTTGGATATTGGGTAATTACAACCCAGGATCGACCAACCGATATATGACTATGTCCTCTTTGGTTGCTAGTACTAGGCACTTTAATGTATGGACATAGGAATATCTGGAGAACTATGCACTTTAATGTATGAACATAGGAATGTTTGGAAGTGGATTAGTATGCTGCACTTTATAGGCACTATGCACTTTATTGGAATTGCACTATGCACTTTATTTTGCAAGTGGAGCTAAAGGCATGATAACTTTGAAGACACAAATGTTACATATGACAGTATTAATAGCTACACACATGAAGCGAAATCAAAAGAAACTCACTGCTTCATACTTATTCCTGCACAATGCATTACCCCATTAACAAACCGTAAAATTACTAAGCAATTTTTGTACTTGTTTGGGGTAATTTTTGAAGATTATTACTATATCTTAAACAGAGGTTTCATAGTGAAAGAAGGTGGACATTTGGGAAAATAGATGCAATTGCAAGAATGTAGTCCCTCTTCTATGTTTATGTTTGGTTTTGCCTATTCAGAGATGGCCGACAACCGGTCACCACACGAAGGGACCAGTAATCTTTCTTTGCCTAAAACCATGCTACATGAGCTATTTTAAAGGTTTGGAAACATGGATCACCTGTTGTGATCAAGCGGTGAGGAAACCGCGAAAGGCGTAAACTCCGCTATGCGAGGGCCATATGTTTTGGGAGAACCATGATGCCAGTGGATTTCATGAGCCATATGTTACGCACTTTTATCAAACAAAGACTACTTTTTGATACCGGACACTGGTTTCCTGAAGTAACATTGTTTGGCTGGGGGAGTGCTTTCCACGGACTGCAGAAAAAACAGTCTTTTGGACATATATATATATATATATATATATATATATATATATATATATATTACATGGCCACGGTAGTGGCCATGTAGTTATGGTTAAGTTGCTGTTTGCATAGGAAGAGCACTTTTTGGGTGGCTTATAACTCCGCTCTCCCTGGACGGATCCTCACCAAACTTTGCAAAAAAAGTATTTGGGTCACTCTGAATTTTTTTGCAACCTTTGGTGAGGATTCGTCCAGGGGGGGCAAAGTTATAGGGGGGTCCCAAAAAGTGCTCTTCCTAGACATAATGGGCAAAAACTTTGCTCACGCCTACAGCCCAAACCGCTGGTGAAAGTGAAGTGAAAAAAATTAGTGATATCTGTGTTCGCTTCGTGGACAAACTTCCCTGTTCGCTCCGCGGACAGGACGGTGATTGGGCAAGCAGCTTGCGTGATGTCCGCGAACATTTGACGTGCTCTCTCATTGGATGCGTGAAAGCGTGCAGTGCGTCTGGCTTCAGAGATGCCCGCCATCTTTGTTCCTCGCATGAGAGGCTTTGTATCCCGCCTGCACAGTAAGTCCCCCCACCCCCGCTCATGTCTGTCTCCTGTTCCTCCCACCCCCGCTCATGTCCGTGTGTCTTTCTCTCTCCCGCCCACCCCCCGCTCATGCCCGTGTGTCTTTCTCCCTCCCGCCCACCCCCCGTTCATGTCCGTGTGTCTTTCTCCCTCCTGCCCAACCCCCGCTCATGTCCGTGTGTCTTTCTCCCTCCCACCCCCGCTCATGCCCCGCTCATGCCCCGCTCGACTCTCCCAGCCGCCCACCCCCCGCTCTTGCCCCGTGTGTCTCTCCCACCCCCGTGTGCCTCTACCACCCGCTGCTCATGTCTGTGTGTTTCTCCCCACCCGCCGCCCGCTCATGTTCGTGTGTCTCTCCCCACCCGCCGCCCACCCCCTGCTCATGTCCGTATGTCTCTCACCACCTGCCGCCCACCCCCCGCTCATGTCCGTGTGTCTCTCCCCACCCGCCGCCCACCCCCCGCTCATGCCCCGTGTGTCTCTCCCCCTCCCGCCCACCCCCGCTCATGTCCGTGTGTCTCTCCCCACCCGCCGCCCACCCCCCACTCATGTCCCGTGTGTCTCTCTCCCTCATTCCGCTCATGCCCCGTGTGTCTCTCTATCTCCCGCCCACCCCCAGCTCATGCCCCATGTGTCTCTCTCTCCTTCCCCCCACCCCCCACTCATGCCCCGTGTGTCTCTCTCCCTCCCCCCCACCCATGCCCCGTGTGTCTCTCCCCCTCCCGCCCACCCCCCGTGTGTCTCTCCCCCTCCCGCCCACCTCCCGCTTATGCCCCGTGTGTCTCTCCCCTTCCCCCCCCGCTCATGCCTCATGTGTCTGTCTCCCTACCCCCCACCCCCGCTCTTGCCCCGTGTGTCTGTCTCCCTCCCCCCCACCCCCGCTCTTGCCCCGTGTGTCTTTCCCCCTCCCGCCCACCCCCGCTCTTGCCCCGTGTGTCTTTCCCCCTCCCGCCCACCCCCGCTCTTGCCCCGTGTCTCTTTCCCCCTCCCGCCCACCCCCGATCTTGGCCCGTGTCTCTTTCCCACCCCCGCTCTTGCCCCGTGTCTCTTTCCCCCTCCCGCCAAACCCCCGCTCTTGCCCCGTGTCTCTTTCCCCCTCCCGCCCACCCTCGCTCTTGCCCTGTGTCTCTTTCCCCCTCCTGCCCACCCCCACTCTTGCCCTTGTCTCTTTCCCCCTCCCGCCCACCCCCGCTCTTGCCCCGTGTCTCTTTCCCCCTCCCGCCCACCCCCGCTCTTGCCCCGTGTCTCTTTCCCCCTCCCGCCCACCCCCGCTCTTGCCCCGTGTCTCTTTCCCCCTCCCGCCCACCCCCGCTCTTGCCCCGTGTCTCTTTCCCACTCCCTCCCATCCCCGCTTTTGCCCCGTGTCTTCGCCCTCCCTCCCACCCCCGCTCTTGCCCCGTGTTTTTCTATCTCCCGCCCACCCCCGCTCTTCCCCCGTGTCTTTCTCCCTCCTGCCCACCCCAGCTCTTGCCCTGTGTATTTCTCCCTCCCACCCCCGCTCTTGCCCCGTGTCTTTCACCCTCCCGCCCATCCCCGCTCTTGCCTCGTGTCTTTCATCCTCCCGCCCACCCCCGCTCTTGCCCCGTGTCTTTCTCCCTCCCGCCCACCCCCGCTCATGTCCGTGTGTCTTTCTCCCTCCCGCCCACCCCCCGCTCATGCCCCGCTCGTCTCTCCCAACCGCCCACCCCCCGCTCTTGCCCCGTGTGTCTCTCCCACCCCCGTGTGTCTCTACCACCTGCTGCTCATGTCTGTGTGTTTCTCTCCACCTGCCGCCCACCCCCCGCTCATGTCCGTATGTCTCTCACCACCTGCCGCCCACCCCCCGCTCATGTCCGTATGTCTCTCACCACCTGCCGCCCACTCCCCGCTCATGTCCGTGTGTCTCTCCCCACCCCCGCTCATGTCCGTGTGTCTCTCCCCACCCGCCGCCCACCCCCCTCTCATGTCCCGTGTGTCTCTCTCCATCCCCCCACCCCCGCTCATGCCCCGTGTGTCTCTCTCCCTCCCCCCACCCCCGCTCATGCCCCGTGTGTCACTCCCCCTGCCGCACACCCCCGCTCATGCCCCATGTGTCTCTCTCTCCTTCCCCCACCCCCCACTCATGCCCCATGTGTCTCTCTCTCCTTCCCCCCAGCCCCCACTCATGCCCCGTGTGTCTCTCTCCCTCCCCCCCACCCATGCCCCGTGTGTCTCTTCCCCTCCCGCCCACCCCCCGGTCATGCCCCGCGTGCCTCTCCCCTTCCCCCACCCCCCGCTCATGCCTTGTGTGTCTGTCTCCCTACCCCCCACCCCCGCTCTTGCCCTGTGTGTCTGTTTCCCTCCCCCCCACCCCCGCTCTTGCACCGTGTGTCTGCCTCCCTCACCCCCCCCGCTCTTGTCCCGTGTCTCTTTCCCCCTCCCGCCCACCCCCGCTCTAGCTCTGTGTCTTTTTCCCCCTTCCGCCCACCCCCGCTCTTGCCCCGTGTCTCTTTCCCCCTCCTTCCCACCCCCGCTCTTGCCCCGTGTCTCTTTCCCCCTCCTGCCCACCCCCGATCTTGGCCCGTGTCCCTTTCCCCCTCCCACCCACCCCCGCTCTTGCCCCATGTCTCTTTCCCCCTCCCGCCCACCCCCGCTCTTGCCCCGTGTCTCTTCCCCCTCCCGCCCACCCCCACTCTTGCCTCATGTCTCTTTCCCCCTCCTGCCCACCCCCGCTCTTGCCCCGTGTCTCTTTCCCCCTCCCACCCACCCCCGTTCTTGCCCCGTGTCTCTTTCTCCCTCCCGCCCACTCCGCTCTTGCCCCGTGTCTCTTTCCCCCTCCCGCCCACCCCCGCTCTTGCCCGGTGTCTCTTTCCCCATCCCGCCCACCTCCGCTCACCCCCGTGTCTCTTTCACGCCCCCCGCCCACCCCCGCTCTTGCCCCGTGTCTCTTTCCCCCTCCCGCCCACCCCCGCTCTTGCCCCGTGTCTCTTTCCCCCCCACCACCCCCGCTCTTGCCCCGTGTCTCTTTCCCCCTCCTGCCCACCCCCGCTCTTGCCCCGTGTCTCTGTCCCACTCCCGCCCACCCCCGCTCTTGCGCCGTGTCTCTTTCCCCCTCCCGCCCACCCCCGCTCTTGCCCCGTGTCTCTTTCCCACTCCCGCCCACCCCCGCTTTTGCCCCGTGTCTTCCCCCTCCCTCCCACCCCCGCTCTTGCCCCGTGTTTTTCTCCCTCCCGCCCACCTCCGCTCTTGCCCCGTGTCTTTCTCCCTCCTGCCCACCCCAGCTCTTGCCCCATGTCTCTTTCCCCCTCCCGCCCACCCCCGCTCTTGCCCCGTGTCTCTTTCCCCCTCCCGCCCACCCCCACTCTTGCCTCATGTCTCTTTCCCCCTCCTGCCCACCCCCGCTCTTGCCCCGTGTCTCTTTCCCCCTCCCACCCACCCCCGCTCTTGCCCCGTGTCTCTTTCTCCCTCCCGCCCACTCCGCTCTTGCCCCGTGTCTCTTTCCCTCTCCCGCCCACCCCTGCTCTTGCCCCGTGTCTCTTTCCCCCTCCCACCCACCCCTGCTCTTGCCCGGTGTCTCTTTCCCCATCCCGCCCACCTCCGCTCACCCCCGTGTCTCTTTCACGCCCCCCGCCAACCCCCGCTCTTGCCCCGTGTCTCTTTCCCCCTACCGCCCACCCCCGCTCTTGCCCCGTGTCTCTTTCCCCCCCACCACCCCCGCTCTTGCCCCGTGTCTCTTTCCCCCTCCCGCCCACCCCCGCTCTTGCCCCGTGTCTCTTCCCCCTCCCGCCCACCCCCGCTCTTGCCCCGTGTCTCTTTCCCACTCCCGCCCACCCCAGCTCTTGCCCCGTGTCTTTCTCCCTCCCGCCCACCCCCACTCTTGCCCTGTGTCTTTCACCCTCCCGCCCACCCCCGCTCTTGCCCCGTGTCTTTCACCCTCCCGCCCACCCTGCTCTTGCCCTGTGTCTCTTTCCCCCTCCCGCGCGCCCCCGCTCTTGCCCCGTGTCTCTTTCCTTCCCCCTCCTGCCCACCCCCGCTCTTGCCCCGTGTCTCTTTCCCCCTCCCGCCCACCCCCGCTCTTGCCCCGTGTCTCTTTCCCCCTCCCGCCCACCCCTGCTTTTGCCCCATGTCTTCCCCCTCCCTCCCACCCCCGCTCTTGCCCTGTGTCTTCCCCCTCCCTCCCACCCCTGCTCTTGCCCTGTGTCTTCCCCCTCCCGCCCACCCCCGCTCTTGCCCTGTGTCTTTTTCCCCCTTCCGCCCACCCCCGCTCTTGCCCCATGTCTCTTTCCCCCTCCTTCCCACCCCCGCTCTTGCCCCGTGTGTCTGTCTAACTCCCCCCCACCCCTGCTCTTGCCCCGTGTGTCTTTCCCCTTCCCGCCCACCCCCGCTCTTGCCCCGTGTGTCTTTCCCCCTCCCGCCCACCCCCGCTCTTGCCCCGTGTCTCTTTCCCCCTCCCGCCCACCCCCGATCTTGGCCCGTGTCTCTTCCCCCTCCCACCCACCCCCGCTCTTGCCCCGTGTCTCTTTCCCCCTCCCGCCCACCCCCGCTCTTGCCCCGTTTCTCTTTCCCCCTCCCGCCCACCCCCGCTCTTGCCCCGTGTCTCTTTCCCCCTCCCGCCCACCCTCGCTCTTGCCCCGTGTCTCTTTCCCACCCCCGCTCTTGCCCCGTGTCTCTTTCCCCCTCCCGCCAAACCCCCACTCTTGCCCCGTGTCTCTTTCCCCCTCCCGCCCACCCTCGCTCTTGCCCTGTGTCTCTTTCCCCCTCCCGCCCACCCCCACTCTTGGCCTTGTCTCTTTCCCCCTCCCGCCCACCCCCGCTCTTGCCCCGTGTCTCTTTCCCCCTCCCGCCCACCCCCGCTCTTGCCCCGTGTCTCTTTCCCACTCCCGCCCACCCCCGCTCTTGCCCCGTGTCTCTTTCCCACTCCCTCCCATCCCCGCTTTTGCCCCGTGTCTTCCCCCTCCCTCCCACCCCCGCTCTTGCCCCGTGTTTTTCTATCTCCCGCCCACCCCCGCTCTTCCCCTGTGTCTTTCTCCCTCCTGCCCATCCCAGCTCTTGCCCTGTGTCTTTCTCCCTCCCGCCCACCCCCGCTCTTGCCCCGTGTCTTTCACCCTCCCGCCCATCCCCGCTCTTGCCTCGTGTCTTTCATCCTCCCGCCCACCCCCGCTCTTGCCCCGTGTCTTTCTCCCTCCCGCCCACCCCCGCTCATGTCCGTGTGTCTTTCTCCCTCCCGCCCACCCCCCGCTTATGCTCCGCTCATGCCCCGCTCGTCTCTCCCAACCGCCCACCCCCGCTCTTGCCCCGTGTGTCTCTCCCACCCCCGTGTGTCTCTACCACCTGCTGCTCATGTCTGTGTGTTTCTCTCCACCTGCCGCCCACCCCCCGCTCATGTCCGTATGTCTCGCACCACCTGCCGCCCACCCCCCGCTCATGTCCGTATGTCTCTCACCACCTGCCGCCCACTCCCCGCTCATGTCCGTGTGTCTCTCCCCACCCCTGCTCATGTCCGTGTGTCTCTCCCCACCCGCCGCCCACCCCCCTCTCATGTCCCGTGTGTCTCTCTCCCTCCCCCCACCCCCGCTCATGCCCCGTGTGTCTCTCTCCCTCCCCACCACCCCCGCTCATGCCCCGTGTGTCACTCCCCCTGCCGCACACCCCCGCTCATGCCCCATGTGTCTCTCTCTCCTTCCCCCACCCCCCACTCATGCCCCATGTGTCTCTCTCTCCTTCCCCCCACCCCCCACTCATGCCCCGTGTGTCTCTCTCCCTCCCCCCCACCCATGCCCCGTGTGTCTCTCCCCCTCCCGCCCACCCCCCGCACATGCCCCGTGTGTCTCTTCCCCTCCCGCCCACCCCCCGGTCATGCCCCGCGTGCCTCTCCCCTTCCCCCACTCCCCGCTCATGCCTTGTGTGTCTGTCTCCCTACCCCCCACCCCCGCTCTTGCCCTGTGTGTCTGTTTCCCTCCCCCCCACCCCCGCTCTTGCCCCGTGTGTCTGCCTCCCTCACCCCGACCCCCGCTCTTGTCCCGTGTCTCTTTCCCCCTCCCGCCCACCCCCGCTCTTGCCCTGTGTCTTTTTCCCCCTTCCGCCCACCCCCGCTCTTGCCCCGTGTCTCTTTCCCCCTCCTGCCCACCCCCGATCTTGGCCCGTGTCCCTTTCCCCCTCCCACCCACCCCCGCTCTTGCCCCATGTCTCTTTCCCCCTCCCGCCCACCCCCGCTCTTGAACCGTGTCTCTTTCCCCCTCCCGCCCACCCCCACTCTTGCCTCATGTCTCTTTCCCCCTCCCGCCCACCCCCGCTCTTGCCCCGTGTCTCTTTCCCCCTCCCACCCACCCCCGCTCTTGCCCCGTGTCTCTTTCTCCCTCCCGCCCACCCCGCTCTTGCCCCGTGTCTCTTTACCCCTCCCGCCCACCCCCGCTCTTGCCCCGTGTCTCTTTCCCCATCCCGCCCACCTCCGCTCACCCCCGTGTCTCTTTCATGCCCCCCGCCCACCCCCGCTCTTGCCCCGTGTCTCTTTCCCCCTCCCACCCACCCCCGCTCTTGCCCCGTGTCTCTTTCCCCCCCACCACCCCTGCTCTTGCCCTGTGTCTCTTTCCCCCTCCCGCCCACCCCCGCTCTTGCCCCGTGTCTCTTCCCCCTCCCGCCCACCCCCGCTCTTGCCCCGTGTCTCTTTCCCACTCCCGCCCACCCCCACTCTTGCCCCGTGTCTTTCACCCTCCCGCCCATCCCCGCTCTTGCCTCGTGTCTTTCATCCTCCCGCCCACCCCCGCTCTTGCCCCGTGTCTTTCATCCCTCCCGCCCACCCCGGCCCATGTCCGTGTGTCTTTCTCCCTCCCGCCCACCCCCCGCTCATGCTCCGCTCATGCCCCGCTCGTCTCTCCCAACCGCCCACCCCCCGCTCTTGCCCCGTGTGTCTCTCCCACCCCCGTGTGTCTCTACCACCTGCTGCTCATGTCTGTGTGTTTCTCTCCACCTGCCGCCCACCCCCCGCTCATGTCCGTATGTCTCTCACCACCTGCCGCCCACCCCCCGCTCATGTCCGTATGTCTCTCACCACCTCCCTCCCACCCCCGCTCTTGCCCTGTGTCTTCCCCCTCCCTCCCACCCCCGCTCTTGCCCTGTGTCTTCCCCCTCCCGCCCACCCCCGCTCTTGCCCTGTGTCTTTTTCCCCCTTCCGCCCACCCCCGCTCTTGCCCCATGTCTCTTTCCCCCTCCTTCCCACCCCCGCTCTTGCCCCGTGTCTCTTTCCCCCTCCTTCCCACCCCCGCTCTTGCCCCGTGTCTCTTTCCCCCTCCTGCCCACCCCCGATCTTGGCCCGTGTCCCTTTCCCCCTTCCACCCACCCCCGCTCTTGCCCCATGTCTCTTTCCCCCTCCCGCCCACCCCCGCTCTTGAACCGTGTCTCTTTCCCCCTCCCGCCCACCCCCACTCTTGCCTCATGTCTCTTTCCCCCTCCCGCCCACCCCCGCTCTTGCCCCGTGTCTCTTTCCAACTCCCACCAACCCCCGCTCTTGCCCCGTGTCTCTTTCTCCCTCCCGCCCACCCCGCTCTTGCCCCGTGTCTCTTTACCCCTCCCGCCCACCCCCGCTCTTGCCCGTGTCTCTTTCCCCATCCCGCCCACCTCCGCTCACCCCCATGTCTCTTTCATGCCCCCCGCCCACCCCCGCTCTTGCCCCGTGTCTCTTTCCCCCTCCCACCCACCCCCGCTCTTGCCCCGTGTCTCTTTCCCCCCCACCACCCCTGCTCTTGCCCCGTGTCTCTTTCCCCCTCCCGCCCACCCCCGCTCTTGCCCCGTGTCTCTTCCCCCTCCCGCCCACCCCCGCTCTTGCCCCGTGTCTCTTTCCCACTCCCGCCCACCCCCGCTCTTGCCCCGTGTCTTTCACCCTCCCGCCCATCCCCGCTCTTGCCCCGTGTCTTTCATCCCTCCCGCCCACCCCGGCTCATGTCCGTGTGTCTTTCTCCCTCCCGCCCACCCCCCGCTCATGCTCCGCTCATGCCCCGCTCGTCTCTCCCAACCGCCCACCCCCCGCTCTTGCCCCGTGTGTCTCTCCCACCCCCGTGTGTCTCTACCACCTGCTGCTCATGTCTGTGTGTTTCTCTCCACCTGCCGCCCACCCCCCGCTCATGTCCGTATGTCTCTCACCACCTGCCGCCCAACCCCCGCTCATGTCCGTATGTCTCTCACCACCTGCCGCCCACTCCCCGCTCCTGTCCGTGTGTCTCTCCCCACCCCCGCTCATGTCCGTGTGTCTCTCCCCACCCGCCGCCCACCCCCCTCTCATGTCCCGTGTGTCTCTCTCCCTCCCCCCCACCCCCACTCATGCCCCGTGTGTCTCTCTCCCTCCCCCCACCCCCGCTCATGACCCGTGTGTCACTCCCCCTGCCGCACACCCCCGCTCATGCCCCATGTGTCTCTCTCTCCTTCCCCCACCCCCCACTCTTGCCCCATGTGTCTCTCTCTCCTTCCCCCCACCCCCCACTCATGCCCCGTGTGTCTCTCTCCTGACCCCCCACCCATGCCCCGTGTGTCTCTCCCCCTCCCGCCCACCCCCCGCTCATGCCCCGTGTGTCTCTTCCCCTCCCGCCCACCCCCCGGTCATGCCCCGCATGCCTCTCCCCTTCCCCCACCCCCCGCTCATGCCTTGTGTGTCTGTCTCCCTACCCCCCACCCCCGCTCTTGCCCTGTGTGTCTGTTTACCTCCCCCCACCCCCGCTCTTGCCCCGTGTGTCTGCCTCCCTCACCCCCACCCCCGCTCTTGTCCCGTGTCTCTTTCCCCCTCCCGCCCACCCCCGCTCTTGCCCTGTGTCTTTTTCCCCCTTCCGCCCACCCCCGCTCTTGCCCCGTGTCTCTTTCCCCCTCCTTCCCACCCCCGCTCTTGCCCCGTGTCTCTTTCCCCCTCCTGCCCACCCCCGATCTTGGCCCGTGTCCCTTTCCCCCTCCCACCCACCCCCGCTCTTGCCCCATGTCTCTTTCCCCCTCCCGCCCACCCCCGCTCTTGCCCCGTGTCTCTTTCCCCCTCCCGCCCAGCCCCACTCTTGCCTCATGTCTCTTTCCCCCTCCCGCCCACCCCCGCTCTTGCCCCGTGTCTCTTTCCCCCTCCCACCCACCCCCGCTCTTGCCCCGTGTCTCTTTCTCCCTCCCGCCCACCCCGCTCTTGCCCCTGTCTCTTTCCCCCTCCCGCCCACCCCCGCTCTTGCCCCATGTCTCTTTCCCCCTCCCGCCACCCCCGCTCTTGCCCGGTGTCTCTTTTCCCATCCCGCCCACCTCGCTCAACCCCGTGTCTCTTTCACGCCCCCCGCCCACCCCCGCTCTTGCCCCGTGTCTCTTTCCCCCTCCCGCCCACCCCCGCTCTTGCCCCGTGTCTCTTTCCCCCCCACCACCCCCGCTCTTGCCCCGTGTCTCTTTCCCCCTCCCGCCCACCCCCGCTCTTGCCCCGTGTCTCTTCCCCCTCCCGCCCACCCCCGCTCTTGCCCCGTGTCTCTTTCCCACTCCCGCCCACCCCCGCTCTTGCCCCGTGTCTCTTTCCCCCTCCCGCCCACCCCCGCTCTTGCCCCGTGTCTCTTTCCCACTCCCGCCCACCCCCGCTTTTGCCCCGTGTCTTCCCCCTCCCTCCCACCCCAGCTCTTGCCCTGTGTTTTTCTCCCTCCCGCACACCCCCGCTCTTGCCCCGTGTCTTTCTCCCTCCTGCCCACCCCAGCTCTTGCCCCGTGTCTTTCTCCCTCCCACCCACCCCCGCTCTTGGCCTGTGTCTTTCACCCTCCGGCCCACCCCCGCTCTTGCCCTGTGTCTTTCACCCTCCCGCCCACCCTGCTCTTGCCCTGTGTCTCTTTCCCCCTCCCGCCCGCCCCCGCTCTTGCCCCGTGTCTCTTTCCTTCCCCCTCCTGCCCACCCCCGCTCTTGCCCCGTGTCTCTTTCATCCTCCCGCCCACCCCCGCTCTTGCCCCGTGTCTCTTTCCCCCTCCCGCCCACCCCTGCTTTTGCCCCATGTCTGCCCCCTCCCTCCCACCCCCGCTCTTGCCCTGTGTCTTCCCCCTCCCTCCCACCCCCGCTCTTGCCCTGTGTCTTCCCCCTCCCACCCACCCCAGCTCTTGCCCTGTGTCTTTTTCCCCCTTCCGCCCACCCCCGCTCTTGCCCCATGTCTCTTTCCCCCTCCTTCCCACCCCCGATCTTGGCCCGTGTCCCTTTCCCCCTCCCACCCACCCCCGCTCTTGCCCCATGTCTCTTTCCCCCTCCCGCCCACCCCCGCTCTTGCCCCGTGTCTCTTTCCCCCTCCCACCCACCCCCGCTCTTGCCCTGTGTCTCTTTCTCCCTCCCGCCCACCCCGCTCTTGCCCCGTGTCTCTTTCCCCCTCCCGCCCACCCCCGCTCTTGCCCTGTGTCTTTTTCCCCCTTCCGCCCACCCCCGCTCTTGCCCCATGTCTCTTTCCCCCTCCTGCCCACCCCCGATCTTGGCCCGTGTCCCTTTCCCCCTCCCACCCACCCCCGCTCTTGCCCCATGTCTCTTTCCCCCTCCCGCCCACCCCCGCTCTTGCCCCGTGTCTCTTTCCCCCTCCCGCCCACCCCCACTCTTGCCTCATGTCTCTTTCCCCCTCCCACCCACCCCCGCTCTTGCCCCGTGTCTCTTTCCCCCTCCCGCCCACCCCCACTCTTGCCTCATGTCTCTTTCCCCCTCCCACCCACCCCCGTTCTTGCCCCGTGTCTCTTTCTCCCTCCCGCCCACCCCGCTCTTGCCCCGTGTCTCTTTCCCCCTCCCGCCCACCCCCGCTCTTGCCTCGTGTCTCTTTCCCCCTCCCGCCCACCCCCGCTCTTGCCCGGTGTCTCTTTCCCCATCCCGCCCACCTCCGCTCACCCCCGTGTCTCTTTCACACCTCCCGCCCACCCCCGCTCTTGCCCCGTGTCTCTTTCCCTCCCACCACCCCCGCTCTTGCCCCGTGTCTCTTTCCCCCTCCCGCCCACCCCCGCTCTTGCCCCATGTCTCTTCCCCCTCCCGCCTACCCCCGCTCTTGCCCCGTGTCTCTTTCCCAACCCCGCCCACCCCCGCTCTTGCGCCGTGTCTCTTTCCCCCTCCCGCCCACCCCCGCTCTTGCCCCGTGTCTCTTTCCCACTCCCGCCCACCCCCGCTTTTGCCCCGTGTCTTCCCCCTCCCTCCCACCCCAGCTCTTGCCCTGTGTTTTTCTCCCTCCCGCACACCCCCGCTCTTGCCCCGTGTCTTTCTCCCTCCTGCCCACCCCAGCTCTTGCCGCGTGTCTTTCTCCCTCCCACCCACCCCCGCTCTTGCCCTGTGTCTTTCACCCTCCCGCCCACCCCCGCTCTTGCCCTGTGTTTTTCACCCTCCCGCCCACCCTGCTCTTGCCCTGTGTCTCTTTCCCCCTCCCGCCCGCCCCCGCTCTTGCCCCGTGTCTCTTTCCTTCCCCCTCCTGCCCACCCCCGCTCTTGCCCCGTGTCTCTTTCATCCTCCCGGCCACCCCCGCTCTTGCCCCGTGTCTCTTTCCACCTCCCGCCCACCCCTGCTTTTGCCCCATGTCTTCCCCCTCCCTCCCACCCCCGCTCTTGCCCTGTGTCTTCCCCCTCCCTCCCACCCCCTCTCTTGCCCTGTGTCTTCCCCCTCCCACCCACCCCCGCTCTTGCCCTGTGTCTTTTTCCCCCTTCCGCCCACCCCCGCTCATGCCCCATGTCTCTTTCCCCCTCCTTCCCACCCCCGCTCTTGCCCCGTGTCTCTTTCCCCCCTCCTGCCCACCCCCGATCTTGGCCCGTGTCCCTTTCCCCCTCCCACCCACCCCCGCTCTTGCCCCATGTCTCTTTCCCCCTCCCGCCCACCCCCGCTCTTGCCCCGTGTCTCTTTCCCCCTTCCGCCCACCCCCACTCTTGCCCCATGTCTCTTTCCCCCTCCCGCCCACCCCCGCTCTTGCCCCGTGTCTCTTTCCCCCTTCCGCCCACCCCCACTCTTGCCTCATGTCTCTTTCCCCCTCCCACCCACCCCCGCTCTTGCCCCGTGTCTCTTTCCCCCCCACCACCCCCGCTCTTGCCCCATGTCTCTTTCCCCCTCCCGCCCACCCCCACTCTTGCCCCGTGTCTCTTCCCCCTCCCGCCCACCCCCGCTCTTGCCCCGTGTCTCTTTCCCACTCCCGCCCACCCCGCTCTTGCGCCGTGTCTATTTCCCCC
This sequence comes from Ambystoma mexicanum, assembly GCF_040938575.1. Lineage (NCBI taxonomy): Eukaryota > Metazoa > Chordata > Amphibia > Caudata > Ambystomatidae > Ambystoma > Ambystoma mexicanum. Next base: position 325,946,846 of record NC_090935.1, read on the forward strand.
TCCCGCCCACCCCTGCTCTTGCCCCGTGTCTCTTTCCCACTCCCGCCCACCCCCGCTTTTGCCCCGTGTCTTCCCCCTCCCTCCCACCCCCGCTCTTGACCCGTGTTTTTCTCCCTCCCGCCCACCCCCGCTCTTGCCCCGTGTCTTTCTCCCTCCTGCCCACCCCAGCTCTTGCCCCGTGTCTTTCTCCCTCCCACCCACCACCGCTCTTGCCCTGTGTCTTTCACCCTCCCGCCCACCCCCGCTCTTGCCCCGTGTCTTTCACCCTCCCGCCCACCCCCGCTCTTGCCCCGTGTCTCTTACCCCTCCTGCCCACCCCCGCTCTTGCCCTGTGTCTCTTTCCCCCTCCCGCCCACCCCCGCTCTTTCCCCCTCCCGCCCACCCCCGCTCTTGCCCCGTGTCTCTTTCCCCCTCCCGCCCACCCCCGCTCTTGCCCCGTGTCTCTTTCCCCCTCCCGCCCACCCCCGCTCTTGCCCCATGTCTCTTTCCCCCTCCCGCCAATCCCCCGCTCTTGCCCCGTGTCTCTTTCCCCCTCCCGCCCACCCCCGCTTTGGCCCTGTGTCTCTTTCCCCCTCCCGCCCACCCCCGCTCTTGCCCCGTGTCTCTTTCCCCCTCCCGCCCAACCCGTTCTTGCCCCGTGTCTCTTTCCCCCTCCCGCACACCCCCGCTCTTGCCCCGTGCCTCTTTTCCCCTCCCGCCCACCCCCGCTCTTGCCCCGTGTCTCTTTCCCCCTCCCGCCCACCCCCGCTCTTGCCCAGTGTCTCTTTCCCACTCCCGCCCATGCCCGCTTTTGCCCCGTGTCTTCCCCCTCCCTCCCACCCCCGCTCTTGCCCCGTGTTTTTCTCCCTCCCGCCCACCCCCGCTCTTGCCCCGTGTCTTTCTCCCTCCTGCCCACTCCAGCTCTTGCCCCTAGTCTTTCTCCCTCCCGCCCACCCCCGCTCTTGCCCCCTGTCTTTCACCCTCCCGCCCGCCCCCGCTCTTGCCCCGTGTCTTTCACCCTCCCGCTCACCCCTGCTCTTGCCCCGTGTCTTTCTCCCTCCGGCCCACCCCCGCTCACGTCCGTGTGTCTTTCTCCCTCCCGCCCACCCCCCGCTCATGACCCGCTCGTCTCTCCCAACCGCCCACCCCCCGCTCTTGCCCCGTGTGTCTCTCCCACCCCCATGTGTCTCTACCACCTGCTGCTCATGTCTGTGTGTTTCTCCCCACCTGCCGCCCACCCCCCGCTCATGTCCGTATGTCTCTCACCACCTGCCGCCCACCCCTCGCTCATGTCCGTATGTCTCTCACCACCTGCCGCCCACTCCCCGCTCATGTCCGTGTGTCTCTCCCCACCCCCGCTCATGTCCGTGTGTCTCTCCCCACCCGCTGCCCACCCCCCACTCATGTCCCGTGTGTCTTTCTCCCTCCCCCCACCCCCGCTCATGCCCCGTGTGTCTCTCCCCCTGCCGCCCACCCCCCGCTCATGCCCCATGTGTCCCTCTCTCCTTCCCCCCACCCCCCACTCATGCCCCATGTGTCTCTCTCTCCTTCCCCCCACCCCCCACTCATGCCCCGTGTGTCTCTCTCCCTCCCCCCCACCCATGCCCCGTGTGTCTCTCCCCCTCCCGCCCACCCCCCGCTCATGCCCCGTGTGTCTCTCCCCCTCCCGCCCACCCCCCAGTCATGCCCCGCGTGTCTCTCCCCTTCCCCCACCCCCCGCTCATGCCTCGTGTGTCTGTCTCCCTACCCCCCAACCCCCCTTCTTGCCCTGTGTGTCTGTCTCCCTCTCCCCCACCCCCGCTCTTGCCCCGTGTGTCTTTCCCCCTCCCGCCCACCCCCGCTCTTGCCCTGTGTCTTTTTCCCCCTCCCGCCCACCCCCGCTCTTGCCCCGTGTCTCTTTCCCCCTCCCGCCCACCCCCTCTCTTGCCCCGTGTCTCTTTCCCCCTCCCGCCCACCCCGATCTTGGCCCGTGTCTCTTTCCCCCTCCTGCCCAGCCCCGCTCTTGCCCCATGTCTCTTTCCCCCTCCCGCCCACCCCCGCTCTTGCCCTGTGTCTCTTTCCCCCTCCCGCCCACCCCCACTCTTGCCCGTGTCTCTTTCCCCCTCCCGCCCACCCCCGCTCTTGCCCTGTGTCTCTTTCCCCCTTCCACCCACCCCCGCTCTTGCCCCGTGTCTCTTTCTCCCTCCCGCCCACCCCTGCTCTTGCCCCGTGTCTCTTTCCCCCTCCCGCCCACCCCCGCTCTTGCCCCGTGTCTCTTTCCCCCTCCCGCCCACCCCCGCTCTTGCCCCATGTCTCTTTCCCCATCCCGCCCACCTCCGCTCACCCCCGTGTCTCTTTCCCCCTCCCGCCCACCCCCGCTCTTGCCCCGTGTCTCTTTCCCCCCCGCCCACCCCCGCTCTTGCCCCGTATCTCTTTCCCCCCCGCCCACCCCCGCTCTTGCCCCGTGTCTCTTCCCCCTACCACCCACCCCCGCTCTTGCCCCATGTCGCTTTCCCCCTCCCGCCCACCCCCGCTCTTGCCCCGTGTCTCTTTCCCCCTCCCGCCCCCGCACTTGCCCCATGTCTCTTTCCCCCTCCCGCCCACCCCCGCTCTTGCCCCGTGTCTCTTTCCCCCGCCCACCCCCGCTCTTGCCCCGTGTCTCTTTCCCCCTCCCGCCCACCCCCGCTTTTGCCCCTTGTCTTCCCCCTCCCACCCCCGCTCTTGCCCTGTGTCTTCCCCTCCCCTCCCAACCCCCGCTCATGCCCTGTGTGTCTCTTCCCCTCCCGCCCACCCCCCGGTCATGCCCCGTGTGCCTCTCCCCTTCCCCCACCCCCCGCTCATGCCTAGTGTGTCTGTCTCCCTTCCCCCCACCCCCGCTCTTGCCCTGTGTGTCTGTTTCCCTCCCCCCCACCCCCGCTCTTGCCCCGTGTGTCTGCCTCCCTCACCCCCACCCCCGCTCTTGTCCCGTGTCTCTTTCCCCCTCCCGCCCACCCCCGCTCTTGCCCTGTGTCTTTTTCCCCCTTCCGCCCACCCCCGCTCTTGTCCCGTGTCTCTTTCCCCCTCCTTCCCACCCCCGCTCTTGCCCCGTGTCTCTTTCCCCCTCCTGCCCACCCCCGATCTTGGCCCGTGTCCCTTTCCCCCTCCCACCCACCCCCGCTCTTGCCCCATGTCTCTTTCCCCCTCCCGCCCACCCCCGCTCTTGCCCCGTGTCTCTTTCCCCCTCCCGCCCACCCCCACTCTTGCCTCATGTCTCTTTCCCCCTCCCGCCCACCCCCGCTCTTGCCCCGTGTCTCTTTCCCCCTCCCACCCACCCCCGCTCTTGCCCCGTGTCTCTTTCTCCCTCCTGCCCACCCCGCTCTTGCCCCGTGTCTCTTTCCCCCTCCTGCCCACCCCCGCTCTTGCCCCGTGTCTCTTTCCCCCTCCCGCCCACCCCCGCTCTTGCCCGGTGTCTCTTTCCCCATTCCGCCCACCTCCGCTCTCCCCCCATGTCTCTTTCACGCCCCCCGCCCACCCCCGCTCTTGCCCCGTGTCTCTTTCCCCCTCCCGCCCACCCCCGCTCTTGCCCCGTGTCTCTTTCCCCCCCACCACCCCCGCTCTTGCCCCGTGTCTCTTTCCCCCTCCCGCCCACCCCCGCTCTTGCCCCGTGTCTCTTCCCCCTCCCACCCACCCCCGCTCTTGCCCCGTGTCTCTTTCCCACTCCCGCCCACCCCCGCTCTTGCGCCGTGTCTCTTTCCCCCTCGCGCCCACCCCCGCTCTTGCCCCGTGTCTCTTTCCCACTCCCGCCCACCCCCGCTTTTGCCCCGTGTCTTCCCCCTCCCTCCCACCCCAGCTCTTGCCCTGTGTTGTTCTCCCTCCCGCACCCCCCCGCTCTTGCCCCGTGTCTTTCTCCCTCCTGCCCACCCCAGCTCTTGGCCCGTGTCTTTCTCCCTCCCACCCACCCCCGCTCTTGCCCTGTGTCTTTCACCCTCCCGCCCACCCCCGCTCTTGCCCTGTGTCTTTCACCCTCCCGCCCACCCTGCTCTTGCCCTGTGTCTCTTTCCCCCTCCCGCCCGCCCCCGCTCTTGCCCCGTGTCTCTTTCCTTCCCCCTCCTGCCCACCCCCGCTCTTGCCCCGTGTCTCTTTCATCCTCCCGCCCACCCCCGCTCTTGCCCCGTGTCTCTTTCCCCCTCCCGCGCCCACCCCTGCTTTTGCCCCATGTCTTCCCCCTCCCTCCCACCCCCGCTCTTGCCCTGTGTCTTCCCCCTCCCTCCCACCCACGCTCTTGCCCTGTGTCTTCCCCCTCCCACCCACCCCCGCTCTTGCCCTGTGTCTTTTTCCCCCTTCCGCCCACCCCCGCTCTTGCCCCATGTCTCTTTCCCCCTCCTTCCCACCCCCGCTCTTGCCCCGTGTCTCTTTCCCCCTCCTGCCCACCCCCGATCTTGGCCCGTGTCCCTTTCCCCCGACCACCCACCCCCGCTCTTGCCCCATGTCTCTTTCCCCCTCCCGCCCACCCCCGCTCTTGCCCCGTGTCTCTTTCCCCCTTCCGCCCACCCCCACTCTTGCCTCATGTCTCTTTCCCCCTCCCGCCCACCCCCGCTCTTGCCCCGTGTCTCTTTCCCCCTCCCACCCACCACCGCTCTTGCCCCGTGTCTCTTTCTCCCTCCCGCCCACCCCCGCTCTTGCCCCCTGTCTCTTTCCCCCTCCCGCCCACCCCCGCTCTTGCCCCATGTCTCTTTCCCCCTCCCGCCAATCCCCCGCTCTTGCCCCGTGTCTCTTTCCCCCTCCCGCCCACCCCCGCTTTGGCCTGTGTCTCTTTCCCCCTCCCGCCCACCCCCGCTCTTGCCCCGTGTCTCTTTCCCCCTCCCGCCCAACCCCGCTCTTGCCCCGTGTCTCTTTCCCCCTCCCGCCCACCCCCGCTCTTGCCCCGTGCCTCTTTTCCCCTCCCGCCCACCCCCGCTCTTGCCCCTTGTCTCTTTCCCCCTCCCGCCCACCCCCGCTCTTGCCCAGTGTCTCTTTCCCACTCCCGCCCATGCCCGCTTTTGCCCCGTGTCTTCCCCCTCCCTCCCACCCCCGCTCTTGCCCCGTGTTTTTCTCCCTCCCGCCCACCCCCGCTCTTGCCCCGTGTCTTTCTCCCTCCTGCCCACTCCAGCTCTTGCCCCTAGTCTTTCTCCCTCCCGCCCACCCCCGCTCTTGCCCCCTGTCTTTCACCCTCCCGCCCACCCCCGCTCTTGCCCCGTGTCTTTCACCCTCCCGCTCACCCCTGCTCTTGCCCCGTGTCTTTCTCCCTCCCGCCCACCCCCGCTCACGTCCGTGTGTCTTTCTCCCTCCCGCCCACTCCCCGCTCATGCCCCGCTCGTCTCTCCCAACCGCCCACCCCCCGCTCTTGCCCCGTGTGTCTCTCCCACCCCCGTGTGTCTCTACCACCTGCTGCTCATGTCTGTGTGTTTCTCCCCACCTGCCGCCCACCCCCCGCTCATGTCCGTATGTCTCTCACCACCTGCCGCCCACCCCTCGCTCATGTCCGTATGTCTCTCACCACCTGCCGCCCACTCCCCGCTCATGTCCGTGTGTCTCTCCCCACCCCCGCTCATGTCCGTGTGTCTCTCCCCACCCGCTGCCCACCCCCCACTCATGTCCCGTGTGTCTTTCTCCCTCCCCCCACCCCCGCTCATGCCCCGTGTGTCTCTCCCCCTCCCGCCCACCCCCCGCTCATGCCCCGTGTGTCTCTCCCCCTCCCGCCCACCCCCCAGTCATGCCCCGCGTGTCTCTCCCCTTCCCCCACCCCCCGCTCATGCCTCGTGTGTCTGTCTCCCTACTCCCCAACCCCCCTTCTTGCCCTTTGTGTCTGTCTCCCTCTCCCCCACCCCCGCTCTTGCCCCGTGTGTCTTTCCCCCTCCCGCCCAACCCCGCTCTTGCCCTGTGTCTTTTTCCCCCTCCCGCCCACCCCCACTCTTGCCCCGTGTCTCTTTCCCCCTCCCGCCCACCCCCTCTCTTGCCCCGTGTCTCTTTCCCCCTCCCGCCCACCCCGATCTTGGCCCGTGTCTCTTTCCCCCTCCTGCCCAGCCCCGCTCTTGCCCCATGTCTCTTTCCACCTCCCGCCCACCCCCGCTCTTGCCCTGTGTCTCTTTCCCCCTCCCGCCCACCCCCACTCTTGCCCGTGTCTCTTTCCCCCTCCCGCCCAACCCGCTCTTGCCCTGTGTCTCTTTCCCCCTTCCACCCACCCCCGCTCTTGCCCCGTGTCTCTTTCTCCCTCCCGCCCACCCCTGCTCTTGCCCCGTGTCTCTTTCCCCCTCCCGCCCACCCCCGCTCTTGCCCCGTGTCTCTTTCCCCCTCCCGCCCACCCCCGCTCTTGCCCCGTGTCTCTTTCCACATCCCGCCCACCTCCGCTCACCCCCGTGTCTCTTTCCCCCTCCCGCCCACCCCCGCTCTTGCCCCGTGTCTCTTTCCCCCTCCCGCCCACCCCCGCTCTTGCCCCGTGTCTCTTTCCCCCCCGCCCACCCCCACTCTTGCCCCGTATCTCTTTCCCCCCGCCCACCCCCGCTCTTGCCCCGTGTCTCTTTCCCCCTCCCGCCCACCCCCTCTCTTGCCCCGTGTCTCTTTCCCCCTCCCGCCCACCCCGATCTTGGCCCGTGTCTCTTTCCCCCTCCTGCCCAGCCTCGCTCTTGCCCCATGTCTCTTTCCACCTCCCGCCCACCCCCGCTCTTGCCCTGTGTCTCTTTCCCCCTCCCGCCCACCCCCACTCTTGCCCGTGTCTCTTTCCCCCTCCCGCCCACCCCCGCTCTTGCCCTGTGTCTCTTTCCCCCTTCCACCCACCCCCGCTCTTGCCCCGTGTCTCTTTCTCCCTCCCGCCCACCCCTGCTCTTGCCCCGTGTCTCTTTCCCCCTCCCGCCCACCCCCGCTCTTGCCCCGTGTCTCTTTCCCCCTCCCGCCCACCCCCGCTCTTGCCCCGTGTCTCTTTCCACATCCCGCCCACCTCCGCTCACCCCCGTGTCTCTTTCCCCCTCCCGCCCACCCCCGCTCTTGCCCCGTGTCTCTTTCCCCCTCCCGCCCACCCCCGCTCTTGCCCAGTGTCTCTTTCCCCCCCGCCCACCCCCACTCTTGCCCCGTATCTCTTTCCCCCCGCCCACCCCCGCTCTTGCCCCGTGTCTCTTCCCCCTACCACCCACCCCCGCTCTTGCCCCATGTCGCTTTCCCCCTCCCGCCCACCCCCGCTCTTGCCCCGTGTCTCTTTCCCCCTCCCGCCCCCGCTCTTGCCCCATGTCTCTTTCCCCCTCCCGCCCACCCCCGCTCTTGCCCCGTGTCTTTTTCCCCCTCCCGCCCACCCCCGCTCTTGCCCCGTGTCTCTTTCCCCCTCCCGCCCACCCCCGCTTTTGCCCCGTGTCTTCCCCCTCCCACCCCCGCTCTTGCCCTGTGTCTTCCCCCCCTCCCACCCCCGCTCTTGCCCCGTGTCTTTCTCCCTCCCGCCCACCCCCGCTCTTGCCCTGTGTCTTTCTCCCTCCCGCCCACCCCCGCTCTTGCCCCGTGCCTTTCTCCCTCCTGCCCACCCCGCTCTTGCCCCGTGTCTCTTTCCCCCTCCTGCCCACCCCCGCTCTTGCCCCGTGTCTCTTTCCCCCTCCCGCCCACCCCCGCTCTTGCCCCGTGTCTTTCACCCTCCCGCCCACCCCCGCTCTTGCCCTGTGTCTTTCACCCTCCCACCCACCCCCGCTCTTGCCCCGTGTCTTTAACCCTCCCGCCCACCCCCGCTCTTGCCCCGTGTCTTTCACCCTCCCGCCCACCCCCGCTCTTGCCCCGTGTCTTTCACCCTCCCGCCCACCCCCGCTCTTGCCCCGTGTCTATCACCCTCCCGCCCACCGCCGCTCATGCCCCTTGTGTCTCTCCCCCTCCCGCCCACCCCCGCTCATGCCCCATGTGTCTCTCTCCCTCCCCCCAACCCCCGCTCATGCCCTGTGTGTCTCTCTCCCCTTACCCCCACCCCCGCTCATGCCCTGTGTGTCTCTCTCCCACCCCCCACCCCCGCTCATGCCCCGTGTGTCTTTCTCCATCCCCCCACCCCCGCTCATGCCCCATGTCTGTCTCCTCTTGCTCCCACCCATGCCCCGTGTCTGTCTCCTGTACCCCCCCACTCCGCGCTCATGCCCGTGTCGCTCTCCTGTTGCCCCCCACACCCCTGCTCATGCCCCGTGTCTGTCTCCTGTTGCCCCCACCCCCTCGCTCATGCCCGTGTCTGTCTCCTGTTCTCCCCACCCCCGCTCATGCCCCGTGTCTGTCTCCTGTTCCTCCCACCCCCGCTCATGCCCTGTGTCTGTCTCCTGTTGCCCCCCACCCTCCGCTCATGCCCCGTGTCTGTCTCCTGTTCTCCCCACCCCCCGCTCATGCTCCGTGTCTGTCTCCTGTTCCCCCCCACCCCCGCTCATGCCCCGTGTCTGTCTCCTGTTGCCCCCCACCCCCGCTCATGCCCCGTGTCTGTCTCCTGTTGCCCTCCCACCCCCCGCTCATGCCCCGTGTCTTCTCCTGTTCCCCCCACCCCCCGCTCATGCCCCGTGTCTGTCTCCTGTTGCCCCCACCCATGCCCCGTGTCTGTCTCCTGCATTCCCCCACTCCACGCTCATGCCCCGTGTCTCTCTCCTGTTGCCCCCCACGCCCCCCGCTCATGCCCCGTGTCTGTCTCCTGTTGCCCCCCACAACCCGCTCATTCCCCGTGTCTGTCTCCTGTTCTCCCCACCCCCGCTCATGCCCCGTATCTGTCTCCTGTTCCCCCCATCGCCCGCTCATGCCCCGTGTCTGTCTCCTGTTCTCCCCACCCCCCCGCTCATGCCCCGTGTCTGTCTCCTGTTCTCCCCACCCCCCGCTCATGCCCCGTGTCTCTTTCCTGTTGGCCCCACCCCCTGCTCATGCCCCGTGTCTGTCTCCTGTTGCCCCCCACCCCCGCTCATGCCCCCTGTCTCCCTCATGTTCCCCCCACCCCCCGCTCATGCCCCGTGTTTCCCTCGTGTTACCCCCCGCCCCCCGCTCATGCTCCGTGTCTCCCTCGTGTTCCCCCCACCCCCCGCTCATGCCCCTTGTCTCTCTCCTTTCCTCCCCACCCCTGCTCATGTCCCGTGTTACCCCCGCCCCCTGCTCATGCTCTGTGTCTCCCTCGTGTTCCTCCCACCCCCCGCTCATGCCCCTTGTCTCTCTCCTTACCTCCCCACCCCATTCATGTCCCGTAGGTGCCCTGTACCCCCCGCTCATGCCCTGTGTCTCCCTCGTGTTCCTCCCCACCCCTGCTCATACCCCGTGTCTCCCTCATGTTCCTCCCCACCCGCTGCTCATGCCCCGTGTCTCTCTCGTGCTCCCCCCACCCGCTGCTCATGCCCCGTGTCTCTCTCGTGTTCCCCCCACCACCGCTCATGCCCTGTGTTTCCTTCCTTTTCCCCCCACCCCTGCTCATGCCCCGTTTGTACCCTGTTCCCTCTCACCCCCCGCTCATGCCCATGTGTCTCCCCTGTGCCCCCCCAACCCCGCTCATGCGCCGTTGTGTTCTTTATACACCCCGCCTTCCCGTTCCATGGTGGCCATCTTGGTAAAAGATTTTCCTTCCTACACCGAGACGCCGCAGGCGTCCCGGCGTAGGAAGGAAAATCTTTTTGTTTTTTACCACCCGGCATTCCCACTTTGAGGACATAAGATGTTAGTGGTCTTCATCTATTGAAAAGGATGTTATGGTCACGTTGTACTAATAAAAACCTTTAAAATTTAGTAAAAGAAAATGTTACAGGGACGTTATGGGTAAGTTGCACTAATAAAAACCTATGAAATTCAATGAAAAAACTTTGTTAAAGGGACATTATGGTTAAGTTGCGCTACTAAAAACCTATGAAATTCAGTGAAAAAACTTTGTCAAAGGAACTTTATGGTTCCAAGTAAAACCGAAAAACCCTTGAAATTCGCCAGTTATGGTAAGCTAAGCAACCATAACTCGCGCCACCACCGTGCACTGCTAAGACTAGCACCCAGGACATCAAAGATGACATCACAAATGTCCTTGATGACATCACTGATGACATCACATGTCTGGCTCACTCTTTTTTCTTTTGCTGGCATATCTAGGCCACATGGTTTTCTTCAGTAACAGTCAGAAACTAAACATTTTATTTTATTTGTAGACGTATCCTTCAAGTAGGTTCTTACAGTAATTCTGTTAGAGTCCAGTCACATCATATGAAACATATACATACAGGAAGACACAAGCTTGAAAGACAGAAATCCTTTTTGTGCATAAAGATAATCAATAGACTTATGAGCACTTTCTGATAGTTCTGTTGTTTTTTTTTATGGGTGTACTTTCCCTGTGGGTCCAATCACATCAAGTGATACATATACATAGGGTGAATAGCAGCTTTGAAACAGAGCAATCATTTATTTGCATGAAAATAATCAGTTAAGTTATGAATTGTTTCTGCTACTACTTGTGCTTTTTTGCTAACTTCACTTTCCCTGTATATACCCATATTGGTATGTGTTCTTGTGTCTTTGTGTTTTGTCTATAGTAATGTTTTATTAGCTACGTATTACATATTTCACAGTACAGAAAAATCTATTAAGAAAACAATTATCATTTCATTATTCAACATATTAACATTATGTTGTACACTGCACACCATGTTATGTTTCTGTATCAGTAGCTTAGTATACTAGATAGAACCCCATAATAGAATGCTATTTATATCAATGCATCGTTGAATGCACTAATTAGGGTATGATATTTATTGCAATGATCCTTGACACTTGTTTCGCAACATTATAATAAGAATCCCTTGTACACATATTTCATGAAAAGCACATACACATGTGATGTCATCAGTGATGTCATCAATGACAATTGTGATGTCATCTTTGATGTCCTGGGTGTTAGTCTTAGCAGTGCACGGTGGTGGCGCAAGTTATGGTTGCTTAGCTTCAAGGGTTTTTTGGTTTTACTTGGAACCATAACGTTCCTTTGACAACGTTTTTTCACTGAATTTCATAGGTGTTTAGTAGCGCAACTTTACCATAACGTCCCTTTAACAAAGTTTTTTCACTGAATATATATATATATATGGTCTCGAAGTAGGGCGGTGAAGCATTTCTTAAATGGAGTTGCACTCCCTTCTGCTGCTGTAAAAATGCCAATCCGCGGATTCAGTTGCCGCTTGTAAAACTTCGGAATTTAGGAAAATGAAACCGCTTCTGCAAAGTTGTGTAGAAAAGTATCAAAGGTTTATTCAAGAATAGCGGTTTAAAAAACCAAAAAAGGAGGCTTCCCAAGGAAAAAGGAGGCTAGCTGACGCGTTTCGCCACACTGCTGTGGCTTTCTCACAGTAACTCCTCCAACCATGGTTGGACCCAAAATTTAAACACACAAGAATCAAATAACAAATAGTGAAGAAGTGAAGAGGTGCCTTAAAGGCTGTTGGAAAATACTGTCGGCCATTTTGGAACAGGTACATATAAATAACAATACAGTAATAGAGCCAAGTATTTAGCAGCATCATTGTAAGCAAAACCTAGTCAATAAATACTGTAAGGTTGCTAGAATACAAATGTTTACACCCATAGTGGGTTCTTTACGCCGCTTCATAACGTATACCCATATGAGATATAAATGCATAGTGGCTGTGTAGTTATGGTTAAGTTGCTGCTTCGATAGGTAGAGCCCTTTTTGGGTGGCTTATAACTTAACTCTCCCTGGACGAATCCTCACCAAACTTTGCAGAAAAAGTATATGGGTCACTCTGAATTTATTTGCAAAGTTTAGTGAGGTTTGGTCCAGGAGGGGCAAAGTTATAAGGGGGGTCCCAAAACGTATTTTTTTCCCATAGACTGAATGGGAAAAAAAACATTGCTCACGCCTACAGCCCAAACCACTAGACGGATTTTCACCAAATTTGGACCAGGAGCAGCGGCTTGGTCCCAAAAGCGTGCTTTTGCAAATTTGGTGAAAATCCGTCCAGTAGTTTTTTTTTTAAATGACCAAAAAATAGGTCACAAATAATTAGTGATATCTATGTTCGGTCCGCGGACACACTTCCCTGTTCGCTCCGCGGACAGTGTCCTAATTGGCCAACATGTTCGCTGATTGGACGGTGAAGAGCGTGAAGCGCGTCAGATTTTCAGGAACGCCCGCCATCTTGGATTCGCGGACGTCCGCGGACAGCACGGTGAAACTTGGTGGAAAAATACTATTTAGTAGAGTGTGTTGGTGTGTAAGACTGTTTGGGGAGGGTGGGGGAGTAAGAGATGGGTTAAATGTTGTATTTACTTAGGTGGTAGGCCCCCCTGTTGTGTTCGCTTTGACCGCGGACAACACGGATGTCCTGGGAACACATCATGTGTCCTGGGATGTTCTGAGGACACTACATCTGTCCGTATTGTTCGCAAGCAATCTGAAACTGTTCTAAGAACACTTCCAGTGTCCTGCAATGTTCGTAAATTAAAAAAATGGGGGTGTCCTGGCAAGTTGAAACTGTTCTAAGAACACACGCAGTGTCCTGAAATGTTCGAAAATAAAGGAAATGGGTGTGTCCTTAGGACGGTATGCCTGTCCATTTTGTTTGCAGGCAAGTTGAAACTGTTCTAAGAACACATCATGTGTCCTGGGATGTTCATCAATAAACAAAACGGGGGTGTCCTGAGGATGGTGGATGTTCATCAATAAACAAAAAGGGGATGTCCTGAGGACGGTATGCCTGACCGTACTGTTCGCAAGCAAGTTGTAATTGTTCTAAGAACACATGAAGTGTCCTGGGATGTTTGTAAATAAACAAAATGGGGTGTTCTGAGGATGCTACATCTGTCCGTATTGTTCACAAGCAATCTGAAACTGTTCTAAGAACACTCGCAGTGTCCTGCAATGTTCGTAAAAAACGAAATGGGTGTGTCCTGAGGACGCTGTCCGTATTGTTCAGTGGCAAGTTGAAATTGTTCTAATAACACATCATGTGTCATGGGATGTTCATCAATAAACAAAATGGGGGTGTGCTGAGGACGGTGGATGTTCGTCAATAAACAAAATGGGGGTGTCCTGAGGACGGTATGCCTGTCCGTACTGTTCGCAAGCAATTTGAAATTGTTCTAAGAACACATGAAGTGTCCTGGGATGTTTGTAAATAAACAAAATCGGGGTGTTCTGAGGATGCTACATCTGTCCGTATTGTTCGCAAGCAATCTCAAACTGTTCTAAGAACACTCGCGGTGTCTTGCAATGTTCGTAAATAAACTAAATGGGTGTGTCCTGAGGACGCTGTTCGTATTGTTCGGTGGCAAGTTGAAATTGTTCTAATAACACATCATGTGTCCTGGGATGTTGGTAAATAAACAAAATGGGGGTGTCCTAAGTACGCTATACCTGTCCGTACTGTTCGTAGGCAAGTTGAAATTGTTCTAAAAACACATCAAGTGTCCAGGAATGTTCGTAATTAAACAAAATGGGAGTGTTTTGAGGACACTAGCCCTGTCCGAATTGTTCGCAAGCAAGCTGAAACTGTCCTAAGAACACACGCGGTGTCCCAAAATGTTCGGAAATAAATGAAATGGGTGTGTCCTGAGCACGGTATGCCTGTCCGTTTTGTTCACAGGCAAGTTGAAACTTTTCTAAGAACACATGCAGTGTCCTGAAATGTTCGTAAATGGACGAAATGGGGGTGTCCTGAGGACGCTGTCCGTATTGTTCGCTGGCAAGTTGAATGTGTTCTAAGAACACATCATGTGTCCTGGGATGTTCGTCAATAAACAAAATGGGGGTGTCCTGAGGACGGTATGCCTGTCCGTACTGTTCACAAGCAAGTTGAAATTGTTCTAAGAACACATGAAGTGTCCTGGGATGTTTGTAAATAAACAAAATGGGGGTGTTCTGAGGATGCTACATCTGTCCGTATTGTTCGCAAGCAATCCGAAACTGTTCTAAGAACACTTGCGGTGTCCTGCAATGTTCGTAAAAAAACTAAAGGGGTGTGTTTTGAGGACGCTGTCCGTATTGTTCAGTGGCAAGTTGAAATTGTTCTAATAACACATCATGTGTCCTGGGATGTTCATCAATAAACAAAATGGGGGTGTGCTGAGGACGGTGGATGTTCGTCAATAAACAAAATGGGGGTGTCCTGAGGACGGTATGCCTGTCCGTACTGGTCGCAAGAAAGTTGAAATTGTTCTAAGAACACATGAAGCGTCCTGGGATGTTTGTAAATAAACAAAATCTGGGTGTTCTGAGGATGCTACATTTGTCCGTATTGTTCGCAAGCAATCTGAAACTATTCTAAGAACACTCGCGGTGTCCTGCAATGTTCTTAAATAAACTAAATGGGTGTGTCCTGAGGACGCTGTTCGTATTGTTTGGTGGCAAGTTGAAATTGTTCTAATAACACATCATGTGTCCTGGGATGTTCGTAAATAAACAAAATGGGGGTGCCCTAAGTACGCTATACCTGTCCGTACTGTTCGTAGACAAGTTGAAATTGTTCTAAGAACACATCAAGTGTCCGGGGATGTTCGTAAATAAACAAAATGGGAGTGTTTTGAGGCGCTAGCCCTGTCCGGATTGTCCGCAAGCAAGCTGAACCTGTCTTAAGAACACACGCGGTGTCCTGAAATGTTCGAAAATAAATGAAATGGGTGTGTCCTGAGCACGGTATGCCTGTCCGTTTTGTTCACAGGCAAGTTGAAACTGTTCTAAGAACACATGCAGTGTCTTGAAATGTTCGTAAATGTCCGCAGACATTAAAAGTGCCTATATGGCATAGTTAAAATGTTTGACTGTATGGGTGTGATATGCTGTGGTGGTTGTGGCCAGGGCATAGAGTCTTGGGTGCATGCCCATATGGCCATGCACCCAAGACTCTATGCCCTGGCCACAACCACCTCAGCATATCACACCCATAGTGGCTTATAACTATGGGATCCAAGAACAAATTTATAAGCAACAAAGTTATAAGACACTATGGGAGTGATATGCTGTAGTGGTTGTGGGTAGGGCCTTGGTGGGTGCATGGACAAGACAAAATGTATAAGCACCAAAGTTATAAGTCACTATAGGTTTGATTGGCTGCGATGGTTGTACTTATTGTAATATACTTACTGTTTGGTTTAGTAACTAGGAGTACATGTATTCCTTGTTAATTTCTGTGATAAAAGAAAAGATCATGTTAGTATTGGTATTTTGTAACGACTTATAACATTGCATAATCAACATTTTTTTTTTACCCTCATATTTAGTAGATTTTAAACCAGTGGACTGTGCAATTTGCTCAGTATCTGTGTTTGTTGCTAAAATCATTGGGTCTGTGGGAGAAAAAAAAACCCATGTTGGATTAAAAAAAAAACTTTTTTTGTTATGCTGCAGTCTATTTGTTTGTTTGCTTTCAGTGTTCACTTGTTGTCTCTGGCTAATGCTCTATATATTGGCTTGTTGCAGATTTTTGGAGCAGTTAGATACCTGTTGACTTATTGTAACTGTGTATTTTTTGTTATAATGAAGTGGTATTGATTTATCTGTTTGGATATTGTAACATTTTGGGACAGTTAGATACCAGCTGGTGTATTCTAACTGTCTATTCTTTGTTATAATGTAGTGGTATTGATTTATCTGGTTGGTTATTGAAAATCTAGGGGCAGTTAGATACCAGTTGGCATATTCTAACTGTTTATTGTTTGATATAATTTAATGGTGTTCATTTATCTGTTTAGTTGTTGTAGAATCTTGGGGCAGTTAAATACCTGTTTGCATATTCTAACCGTCTATTTTTTGTTATAATGAAGTGGTATTGATTTATCTGTTTGGATATTGTAAAATTTTGGGGCAGTTAGATACCAGTTGGCGTATTCTGTCTATTTTTTTTAAATCTAATTTAGTGATATTCATTTATCTGTTTAGTTGTTGTAGAATCTTGGGGCAGTTAGATACATGTTGGCATATTCTAACTGTTTATACTTTTTATAATGAAGTAGTATTGATTTATCTGTGTGGTTATTGTAAAATCTTGGGGCAGTTAGATACCAGTTGGCGTATTCTAACTATCTATTTTTTATATGATTTAGTAGTATTCATTTATCTGTTTAGTTGTTTTAGAATCTTGGGGCAGTTATATAGCTGTTGGCATATTCTAACTATTTATAGTTTTTTTTATAATGAAGGAGTATTGATTTATCTGTTTGGTTATTGTAAAATCTTGAAGCAGTTAGATACCAGTTGCCGTATTATAACTATCTATTTTTTTACATAATTTAGTAGTATTCATTTACCTGTTTAGTTGTTGTAGAATCTTGGGGCGGTTATATAACTGTTGGCATATTGTAACAGTTTATAGCTTTTTAATAGAAGTTTAGTTAATGTTTAAGTACAGTTTAGTTAATAAATTTTGGTTTTAAGAAGATTAAATAAGCGTTTGTAAGATTTGCAGGCAATCTCTGCTTCAGAGTAATTGTACTATCATTACATTCGAACCATTCACATCTTTTTTTTATATATGCAGTATAGTGACCTGCATTGGTTGAGGCTCCTGTGTAGTAGATTATACCTATTGTTGTGAAGGTTTTCTTACCAAGTGATACTTGACCATGTGTGAATCCAGTCAGCTTGCAGTTGTTTTTGGTACCATCTGCATTGTAACGTAGAAGCATTAGTATTACGTATTAACTGTGTGTTTGTATTAGTAAGGTGGAGCGATTATCCGAATTGCAGGTAGTACATAATCTACCATGGTTTGCATTTTGTACAAGTTGCTGAAATGGAACGGATTCACAATTAGGTATTGATACATACACAAAGCGCTCATTGGGGATTTGTTCTTGTGTCACATTGTTGCAGAGCGTGCATGTATGTTTCCACATGTATGAAATCTGCAAGATTTCATTTATGGGTATGTTTTTGTTTTCCAGTACTTGTAGTAAGTACATTAGAAATTCTTGTGGATCTTCCTGTGAGTTTATAGAGAATTTCACCATTCCAGCACAGTAGTCAAATTGTTGTTTTATGCCATAAACACTATACGTGTTGTCAGGATTGTTTTTTGCGTTTCTATGAAGTACTAACATTTGCAAACACAATTGGTCTGTATTGTGTAAGTAAATGTTGTCAACAATTGGTGGTAATTGAAATAGAATATTCATTGCTACATTTGCGTAGCAACTTACACCAATTACATTTGAAAGTTTAAATGGACCAGGTAGTTCTGTATCTGAGTGCTTTTTTTTTAGTTTGTCTTCCTTTTTTGAAGAAGTACCTGGTTTACTTTCCCTAATAGTTTCTTTTTTGTTTGTGGTACTTGATGAAGTATTAGTTTTTTTATTCTCTTTGGAGGATTTGCAGTTACATCCTGTTGCATTTCTGTTTGATTTAGTTTTCTTTTAGAACATTTTACATTTTGTGGAACAGGATATGTTTTTAGATGTGGGGTGTATAGTGAACCAAGTCTATTATATTCTATAATGCAAGGAATATCAGTGTTTACTTTACTTGCATCAAAGTTGATTAGAAATAGACCGTCAAGTGTACGTAACCGTGATAGTGCTTTGTAGTTCATGTCTTCTTTAAAGACTGTGTTACCAATGTCTATCAATGCTTTGTCTAGGATAAGACCTTGTGATTTATGAATGGTGACTGCGTATGCAAGAGTTAGAGAAAATTGTTCTCTGCGTACATACATGTCTTTGAAGGGAAGGAATCGAGCTGTTCAGCGTCCTATCCTTTTCACTTCTGAAAGTTTGTCAAAGAGAATATTGACAAACTGAATGTTGTTGTCATGTGGGTATGTTTGAAAGCCAACAACTGTACCCAGTGCTCCATTAACTAGTCCTTGATCCACGTCAAGATTATGTTTAAGCATTACTCTGCAATTTAAGGATAATTTTAATATTTTTTCCAATCCAGCTGTGTAGGAGATTGAATTTTCTAAACTATTTAGTCTCGTTGTGGTTTGTTCACACATGGGTAGTGTCATACCATGTCTGTCTAGTTTGTCTGTGGCACTAATTTCATTTATTGATTGCATTTCTTTTTTTAACATTGTTTCATTGAATTTGAAACAGCTTGCAAGAGTTGGCATTAAGGCCATACAATTGACATTTTTGTGGGCTAATTGTTCCATAACAACCATAGCACATGCATTATCGCCATAAAGTGCATAAATGTGCGGGGCTTTCAATATTTCTTGTGCTTCTTGAGATAATATACCAACTCTAATACTTTTTAAGATGTTGGCATAAGTGAGATCTGCAGATTGCCGCATGTTTTCTGTTAATTCTCTGTTTTGGAAATGTTGCCAAAGGTTGACATTTCCAATGCTGCCAACAGTTTTATGTCAGAGTTTGTGCGCTAAGGTTTTAAAAATAGGCTCACCTTTCACTGGTGTCAATTGAAGAAGATCTCCAAAAACAATAATATGTTTTCCTCCAAAGAGCTCTTCGTAGTTTGTTTTGGGAACTTCTTGTAATCTGAAGTGAATCAAAGCCAACATTAGGTTGGAGACCATGCTCACCTCATTTATTAGTAACATTTTCATTTATTTTAATACTCTGCGTAGTTCCATTGCAACTTCTGTAGAAAGTTTGTAATAGTCTAATTTATTTTGGTGTTCTGCTGGCAGGAGTAGGAATAAGTGACACCGCCTATATTGTAGGAAGCTAAACCTGTGGGGGCAGTGACAACAGTTGACAGTTTGTTGTTTGTCAATTGTTGAAGGAATTTACTGATGATTTTGATTATGAATGTTTTGCCAGAACCAGCTTCACCACTGACGTACAGTAGTATAGTTCGTAATTTTGGCAAGTGCATTCTTTGTTTTCATGTTGTACACCATGTGCAATTTCTTTTGTTACTTCTTGAAAAATGCTACGTTGCTCATTGTTTAGTTTTGATTGTAGTATAGTTAAGTCTTCTTTATCTTCATACTGACCCATGGTGTTTTCTACTTCCGTCATAGCTGATGCTGCCTCAGTTGTTATTAGTGGCTCTCCCAGTGGTTCTTGGCTTCCTGTTACAGAAGGTTGACTACTGTCAGGAGTGTCCTAGTTGGGCCTGGAGTTCTTCTTCGTGCTGCTGTTCATTGTTCAACATTGTTTTGTACCGTGTAAAGTTTACATCGGTTATAGTGCTTTCATTTGCTTTGAAAGCGTCTTCATCGGAGTCATAGTTATCTAGTATTTCTTCTTGTTTTCTTTTCCTGATTGGCCAACCGGCTTGCGTCATGTCAGTGGACATGCAACGTGTTCGCTGATTGGACGGTGAAGAGCGTGAAGCGCGTCAGAATTTCGAGAACGCCCGCCAGCTTGGATTCGCAGACATCCGTGGACAGCGAGGTGAAACCTGGTTGAAAAATACTATTTAGTAGAGTGTGTTGGTGTGTAAGACTGTTTGGGGAGCGTGGGGGAGTAAGAGATGGGTTAAATGTTGTATTTATGTAGGTGGTAGGCCCCCCTGTTGTGTACGCTTTGTCCACGGACAACACGGATGTCCTTAAATGTTCTAAATAAACGAAATGGGGGTGTCCTTAGGACACTATGCCTGTACGTATGGTTCGTAGGCAAGTTGAAACTGTTCTAAGAACACATGCGGTGTCCTGAAATGTTCAAAAATATACAAAATGGGTGTGTCCTGAGGACGGTATGCCTGTCCGTACTGTTCGCAAGCAAGTTGAAATTGTTCTAAGAACACATGAAGTGTCCTGCGATGTTTGTAAATAAACACAATGGTGTGTCCTGAGGACGCTGTCCGTATTGTTCGGCGGCAAGTTGAAATTGTTCTAATAACACATCATGTGTTCTGGGATGTTCGTAAATTTAAAAAATGGGGGTGTCCTGGAGAGTTGAAAGTGTTTTAAGAACACACGTGGTGTCCTGAAATGTTCGAAAATAAACAAAATGGGTGTGTCTTGAGGACGGTATGCCTGTCCGTTTTGTTCGCAGGCAAGTTGAAACTGTTCTAAGAACACATCATGTGTCCTGGGATGTTCTTCAATAAACAAAATGGGGGTGTCCTGAGGACGGTATCCCTGTCAGTACTGTTCGCAAGCAAGTTGAAATTGTTCTAAGAACACATGAAGTGTCCTGGGATGTTTGTAAATAAACATAATGGGGTTGTTCTGAGGATGCTACATCTGTCCGTATTGTTCGCAAGCAATCTGAAACTGTTCTAAGAAAACTCGCGGTGTCCTGCAATGTTCGTAAATAAACGAAATGGGTGTGTCCTGAGGACGGTATGCCTGTCCGTTTTGTTCGCAGGCAAGTTGAAACTGTTCTAAGAACACATCATGTGTCCTGGGATGTTCATCAATAAACAAAATAGGGGTGTCCTGAGGATGGTGGATGTACGTCAATAAACAAAATGGGGGTGTCCTGAGGACGGTATGCCTGTCCGTACTGTTCGCAAGCAAGTTGAAATTGTTCTAAGAACAGATGAAGTGTCCTGGGATGTTTGTAAATAAACAAAATAGGGGTGTTCTGAGGACGCTATATCTGTCCGTATTGTTCGCAAGCAATCTAATACTGTTCTAAGAACACTTGCGGTGTCCTGCAATGTTTATAAATAAATGAAATGGGTGTGTCCTGAGGACGCTGTTCTAATTGTTCGGTGGCAAGTTGAAATTGTTCTAATAACACATCATGTGTTCTGGGATAATCGTAAATAAACAAAATGGGGGTGTCCTGGCAAGTTTAAACTGTTCTAAGAACACACGCGGTGTCCTGAAATGTTCGGAAATAAACGAAATGGGTTTGTCCTGAGGACGGTATGCCTGTCCGTTTTGTTCGCAGGCAAGTTGAAACTGTTCTAAGAACACATCATGTGTCCTGGGATGTTCATCAATAAACAAAATAGGGGTGTCCTGAGGATGGTGGATGTACGTCAATAAACAAAATGGGGGTGTCCTGAGGACGGTATGCCTGTCCGTACTGTTCACAAGCAAGTTGAAATTGTTCTAAGAACAGATGAAGTGTCCTGGGATGTTTGTAAATAAACAAAATAGGGGTGTTCTGAGGACGCTATATCTGTCCGTATTGTTCGCAAGCAATCTAATACTGTTCTAAGAACACTTGCGGTGTCCTGCAATGTTTATAAATAAATGAAATGGGTGTGTCCTGAGGACGCTGTTCTAATTGTTCGGTGGCAAGTTGAAATTGCTCTAATAACACATCAAGTGTCCTCGGATGTTCGTAAATAAACAAAATGGGAGTGTTACAGGACACTAGCCCTGTCCGAATTGTTCGCAAGCAAGCTGAAACTGTCCTAAGAACACACGCAGTGTCCCGAAATGTTCGAAAATAAACGTTATGGGTGTGTCCTGTCCGTTTTGTTCACAGGCAAGTTGAAAATGTTCTAAGAACACATGCAGTGTCCTGAAATGTTCGTAAATGGACGAAATGGGGGTGTCGTGAGGAGACTGTCCGTATTGTTCGCTGGCAAGTTGAAAGTGTTCTAAGAACACATCATGTGTCCTGGGATGCTCGTAAATAAACAAAATGGGGGTGTCCTGAGGACGCTATGCCTGTCCATACTGTTCGTAGGCAAGTTCTAAGAATACTCATCTTGTCCACGGACATTAAAAGTGCCAATATGGCATAGTTAAAATGTTTGACTGTATGGGTGTGATATGCTGCGGTGGTTGTGGCCAGGGCATAGCGTCTTGGGTGCATGGACAAGACCAAATTCATAAGCACCGAAGTTATAAGTCACTATGGGTGTGATTTGCTGCAATGGTTGTACTTTTTATAATATACTTACTGTTTGGTTTAGTAACTGGAGTACATGTATTCCTTGTTAATTTCTGTGATAAAAGAAAAGATCATGTTAGTATTGGTATTTTGTAACGACTTATAACATTGAATAATCAACATTTTATTACCCTCATATTTAGTATATTATAAACCAGTGTACTGTGCAATTTGCTCAGTTTCTGTGTTTGTTGCTAAAATCATTGGGTCTGTGGGAGAAAAAAAAATCCATTTGGATTAAAAAATAAACTTTTTTTGTTATGCTACAGTCTATTTGTTTGTTTGTTTGTTTTCAGTGTTCACTTGTTGTTTCTGGCTAATGCTCTATATATTGGCTTGTTGCAGATTTTTGGAGCAGTTAGATACCTGTTGACTTATTGTAACTGTGTATTTTTTGTTATAATGAAGTGGTATTGATTTATCTGTTTGGATATTGTACATTTTTGGGACAGTTAGATACCAGTTGGTGTATTCTAACTGTCTATTTTTTGTTATAATGTAGTGGTATTGATTTATCTGTTTGGTTATTGAACATCTTGGGGCATTTAGATACCAGTTGGCATATTATAACTGTTTATTGTTTGATATAATTTAATGGTATTCATTTATCTGTTTAGTTGTTGTAGAATCTTGGGGCAGTTAAATACCTGTTTGCATATTCTAACCGTCTATTTTTTGCTATTGTAGAATCTTGGGGCAGTTATATACCTGTTGGCATATTCTAACTGTTTATAGTTTTTTTTTTATAATGAAGTAGTATTGATTTATCTGTTTGGTTATTGTAAAATCTTGGGGCAGTTAGATTCCAGTTGCCATATTCGAACTATCTATTTTGTTGATATAATTTAGTAGTATTCATTTATCTGTTTAGTTGTTGTAGAATCTTGGGGCAGTTATATAGCTGTTGGCATATTCTAACTGTTTATAGTTTTTTATAATGAAGTAGTATTGATTTATCTGTTTGGTTGTTGTAGAATCTTGGCGCAGTTATATAGCTGTTGGCATATTGTAACAGTTTATAGTTTTTTAATAGATGTTTAGTTAATGTTTAAGTACAGTTTAGTTAATACATTTTGGTTTTAAGAAGATTAAATAAGCGTTTGTAAGATTTGCAGGTAATCTCTGCTTTAGGGTAATGGTACTATCATTACATTCGAACCATCCACATTTTTTTTTATATATGCAGTATAATTACCTGCATTGGTTGTGGCTCCTGTGTGGTAGATTATACCTATTGTTGTGAAGGTTTTCTTACCAAGTGATTCTTGACCATGTGTGAATCCAGTCAGCTTGCAGTTGTTTTTGGTACCATCTGCATTGTAACGTAGAAGCATTAGCATTACGTTTTTACTATGTGTTTGTATTAGTAAGGTGAAGCGATTATCCGAATTGCAGGTAGTACATAAACTACCATGGTTTGCATTTTGTACAAGTTGCTGAAATGGAACGGATTCACAATTAGGTATTGATACATAAACGAAGCGCTCATTGGGGATTTGTTCTTGTGTCACATTGTTACAGAGAGTGCATGTATGTTTCCACATGTATGAAATCTGGAAGATTTCATTTATAGGTATGTTTTTGTTTTCCAGTACTTGTAGAAAGTACATTAGACATTCTTGTGGATCTTCCTGTGAGTTTATAGTGAATTTCACCATTCCAGTCCACTTGTTGTCTTATTCCATAAACACTATACGTGTTGTCAGGATTGTTTGTTGCGTTTCTATGAAGTACTAACATTTGCAAACACAATTGGTCTGTATTGTGTAAGTAAATGTTGTCAACAATTAGTGGTACTTGAAATAGAATATTCATTGCTACATTTGCGTAGCAACTTACACCAATTACATTTGAAAGTTTAAATGGACCAGGTAGTTCTGTGTCTGAGTGCTTTTTTTTGAGTTTGTCTTCCTTTTTTGAAGAAGTACCTGGTTTCGTTTCCCTAATAGTTTCTTTTTTGTTTGTGGTACTTGATGAAGTATTTGTTTTTTTTTATTCTCTTTGGAGGATTTGCAGTTACATCCTGTTTCATTTCTGTTTGATTTAGTTTTCTTTTAGGTTTGTAATTTTGGCAGGTGCATTCTTTGTTTTCATGTTGTACACCATGTGCAATTTCTTTTGTTACTTCTTGAAAAATGCTACGTTGCTCATTGTTTAGTTTTGATTGTAGTATAGTTAAGCCTTCTTTATCTTCATACTGACCCATGGTGTTTCCTACTTCCGTCATAGCTATTTCTGCCTCATTTGTCATTAGTGGCTCTCCCAGTGGTTCTTGGCTTCCTGTTACAGAAGGTTGACTACTGCCAGGAGTGTCCTTATCTAGTTGGCCCTGGAGTTCTTCTTCGTGTTTCTGTTCATTGTGCAACATTGTTTTGTACTGCGTAAAGTTTACATCGGTTATATTGCTTTCATTTGCTTTGAAAGCGTCTTCATAGGAGTCATAGTTATCTAGTATTTCTTCTTCTTTTCTCAATGGTTTAAAGAGTTGTAGCAGGGACATGTAATATAGTTCTTTATGTTGAGGATTCTTTAATGACAATTTGATATGATTAATTAAATTTGGTTTGGTGAGTTTTACTAAGCTGCCTTCACAATTTGACACTCTGTATTTACCTTTTTTTCATCAGGTTTTATATGATTTTTGTATGTGAAGTTTTGGGCTATGTGGTATAGACACATGGTTTCCAAAGTGGTACTTCTGTTTGGGTAGTATGTGTCCAGTAAATTGTTTTTTAAAATGTCTTGGCTGTTGGGATCATGTTTGGCTATTGTTTCTATATCGTCGTATGATTTTAGAACTCTTTTTCTAGATTTAGCAGGACCAAGACTTTTAGCCATACTATATTTTCAGATTTCCCATACAAAGCAGTACCAGTTAAATGATCTGCTGTTTCATAGGAGCCACATTCTCTATGGGAGAGCATTTTTATGCCCAAGCTGTATAATTTCTGAGACAGTGTTTTGTCTGATGACAGGTCATTCCAGAGGTCTGGGAGCTCTGTGTTTTCTGCTTTGGTTAAGTATGCTGTAACATATCGTGCAACTGCAGTGGAATTGCCTGCAATGTACTGCACATCTATGTTTGCATTCTGTAAGTGGGCAATGATTGCATTGTAATTATTGAGATATTTTTCTTCTTCTGTTCTTTTTATGTAATATGTATTTTTACGTGACTTACCTTTAACACTGTGGGCCTCATTACACGGTAGGCGGTTAGCCATGGCGCTTTTAGCGCCATGGCTCATGCCGGTAAAATACCGGCACCGCCTTGGCGGAAAGGGGATTTACCGCCCCATTCCAAGGTTGGAGGGGCGGTAAATCCCCCTTCCACCATTGCCCTTCCCCATTCCCATTTCTGCCCCATAGGGCTCTATGGGAATGGGGAAGGCGCTAATTACGGCACCGCAATTTTGCAGTGCCGTAATTAGCTCTGAGGTCCCTTAGCGGGTTGGATTTGAACGCCTGCAAAAAGCAGGCGTTAAATCCCCCAACCCGCAAAGGGACCTCGTAGTAAGGCGGTAAGGATTTACCGGTACCGGTATTTTACCGGTACCGGTAAATCCCTACTGCCATCCGTGTAATGAGGCCCTAAGTCTAACTGAAGACATGAAGTTGTTTACTTGACCTGTTTTTGTAACCGGTCTAGGGAAACCAGAGCAGCATTTGGTGTAGAATTTGCCTTTGTTTTTATATTTGCGATGACAATATTTGCCACATTTGTGTCTTTGAAATTGTAAAATTTGTGCATGAAGATTACTATTTGTTGCTTCTGATGGAATTTCACATGTGACATATTTTTCATTAAACTGTAACACAGTGGCGTCACTGTCTTGACCAAATTTAGGAGCATCTTTAATCCATAAAAGCATGTGGATATGTGGTGCTCCTCTAGCTTTGTATTCTTTTCTCCAAAAGAAGTGTTGCACTTCTCCGAGGGGAGTAACGGTTTTATTACAAATAAAGTGTAGCATAGCAATGAAGCGATGGTGAAAATATCTTGAAAGATTAACAGGATCTAGAGAACAAAGTTCTCCAGGTGTTAGTATGTCTATGTTTGTTTTTATTTTGTTTGATATGTGTAGGAAATCATGTAAATCTTCCCATGCATATTCTGCACAACTTAATGTAACAAACCAAGTGGGTGGGCCAAGGTTTCTTATCATACAACGTACATCTCCATGACATCAAACCAGTACTCTTTAGTATCATGAAGGTTTGCTAATAGATTTGTAATACTTGATTGTAAAACCTCATGTTTTTGTTGCACTTTTTGTAATAATTGTGTAGCTGACATATTTTAAAAGTGGGATCCTGATTTTAATGTGTGTGCAACTCCGTAACATAAGGTTGCTAGTTCACTTTCAAAGATTAGGTGGAATATGTATTCCACATTTTGTCTAAATCTGGGATCTTCTGAATACATCCATAACGAGCGGTATTCTGATGCTGTTATTTGAATAGGTTTATCATCGTATCTTCCTCCTTTGCCAGTAGGAAAGAGTAGAGGAAAAGCCTGCACTTCTATACTTTTTTCCCATATGCTGATTGGTGATCCTTTTGTTTGTCGCATTTGGTACATTCTAGTGCATCTTCTACGGTGTCATTAGAGTGCAATGGATGAATTGTATAATGGTATAAAGTATTGGATACAGTAGCAGGATCTAGAAGCTCAAATTAACCACCTTCTGGTGACTCTTGAATTATTTCAGTGGTTTCCTTCAAGTTTTCTTCAATATTAATTTCTTTGTAGTATTCATTATTGTCTATTTAGATATTGTATTTTAGATATTTAGATATTGCTCCATTGGACGTTGCACTCCCAGAGTGTCCACATTTTGTTTTAGGTCTAATGGTAAATACACTACTTTTCCACAAATACCTTTCACTAATTCAGAGGGAGGTAATTTTGCTGTTTTTGGTTGAAGGCGCATTATTGCTTGAAAGGGGTGCACTGTTTGAATTATGATGCTTTCATATAAATTGAGTTGTTGTAAGGGTTTTGGTAGTGGAAATAATTCCAAATTATTTGTGATAGCACGTGAAAGAGTTTGGTTGTTGTCAAGTTTTGTAGTGCAGTAACTGCAAAGTATTAAGGGGTCAGTTATTTTGTATTTGTTTTCTGCTATAAGGTAGAACGGTAATTCAAACCATTTACAATCTTCATTGTCTTCTATTTTGTATGTTAGGTCTACAGTTTTTGTGTTACTTTTATAAAAAGTTCTGCGGCAACATACACACACATGGTTTGGTACTTCAGCAGATGTACTTTTTAAATTTCAGCATTTCTTTTTTGCATGTGTGTGTAGTAGAATGTTGCCATGCATAGAAGTGTTGCTAATTTGTTTTAAAGCTAATTCATTCTGTAAATGGCTTTCACTTCCAAAATATTTTTTCTGGATATAGTCGATTTCTTCAAGTAGGTCTTTTGCTGTACCATGTAGAAGAATGTTATTTAAATTGGCAGGACTTTTAGCATAGTACAGTTTATAGACTAGATTTCTTATAGTTGAATGATGTGTTGATATCATTTTGATATAATGGAAGGTGGTTTTGCAAGTAGGTTATGAAATGCAGGCCAATGAATGTCCTTGTAGTCCTGTGTACTTGTGCACTGGACAGGTATCCATATTTTGCAGTAGTTTAATTTTGATTTTGTCTTTGCCTTTCACATATTGATTGAGGAATTGGCGTAAAGACTTGAAAGATTTTTTGGGAATGTTACACGTTGACATGCATGGCCATTTGCATACTAGACGTTATGATTCAGTTGAATTGAGAGGTAATTCTAAGTTTTCTGGGGATATTTTTGTAAGCAGTATTTCTTGTTCCATTATGGTATTATTAACTTTTTCATAATCTCGTCCACTGCTACGTATGACAGTTGTGTTTGTTTGCTTTTGTTTGTATGCGTCTTCATTAAAATATGGTTCTGTGCTTGTAGTGTGACTCCACTCACCTCCACAGATATTTAAGAAGTTATTTCTGTTGACATTTCGTTTATTGAGAAGTCTTTTTTGTAATTTAGTCATTAGTTTTGTTAGTGGTTTCATTTTGTTTAACACTAAAATAAATAACTTTCTTTTGAGAAGGATTGCACTGTCTATCAAAGCTTCTAAGATTAATTTCCTATGATAGGTTTTAAGGGTTGTGCCTGATTTCTCTCCTGTTTTTATAAGATTTTGAAGGACTCTGCGATGGAACATTTTTGCTAAAATACTTTTTTTGGTATGCTTACTTGGCACTATATCAAGATTTATAGGAGCAGTTTTATCAGTAGTGGTAGCTGAATTTTTGTTAATTGTTTTCTGTTTCGTTTTACATTTTGATAGAGGAGGCAAAATTTCTGTACTTGAAGCTTGTTTTGTTTCGCTAAATGACTGTATTAGCTGTTTTGTTTGAACTTTTTTTACAAATTCTGCTAGAGTTGGATGCTTATTTTGGACACTTGTATTTTCATTTGCTCTACTTCAGCTTTGCTTTCTATGGACTTGATTTTTGGTAGGCATTCTTTAGGGTCTGTTGAAAAAATAAAGAAGGTATGGGTTGGGGTGTTCTGCAATGTATGTGTGCTGTGTACAAGAGTGTCTGAGTATGATGATAAAGATGTATGTGATGGTGTGTGATTGTGCATTGGGCAACTACAACTAGTTGGGATGGGTATTCTTGAATTTATGTGCTACTAAACTGGGGTTCAGATGACAGTAGAAAGTAAGCTAGTGGTGTGGAGAAGTACAAATAGTAAATCTAATGGTATACAATTAAAACAGTTGTTTGTTCTATAATATCAAAATTCTAGGCGCTGAGTTGGGTCATTTGTGCGTCGAAAAATGGTAATTTGTGTACCATTCTGCCTGTAAATCTCTGTTTAAGAAATGGGATTTGTTGACAGAATGGTGCACAATCTCTACTTTTAGGTGCAGAAATAGCATGAATTAACCTTACAGTGTGTTTGAGTAATAGTACAAATATTATGGTGGTATTTAACTTACTTTTTTTCTGGAATGAGCAGGTTTCTTCTTAGTTGTTCTTTGTACTTCAAATTCGGCTGCTTCTTTTCAGGAGAGTGGTCTTCACTGCAATTGTAAAGGACACAAATTAGTAATTTTGTTTGTATATAGCACTGATTTTAATGTAGACATTGATTTTTATGTTTTTGTACAAGTATTGTTGTTTGATATTTGAACATAGTGTGTGCATGCAATTTTGTTTGAGTATGTTAACTCTTTATATTGTACTTTAAATATGTTAGTTCAACATGCTTTGCAAATGTGTGTGTAAAATTAAATTAAATAGCAGATAGGTTTGGAAGTGACAGTTGAAAAAGAAGATGGGAAACATGACAGTAAGTTCATTTTATAGGCTAAAAGTCAGTTAATCTGTTTATATGAATGTATAAGAATTGTACATGTACTATACAGAAAATATGCATACCTGTAGTTTGTGTTCCTGCATATGGATATGCATGCAGCTGCAAGTAGAAATCTTGGAGACATGTACAGTATTTCTTATAGAACATGCTTTCCAATGATATGGCACTTGTACTCAGAGAGATTAACAGTACATTTGAAGTGCTGATCTATGATGATGCAGTTAGATGTAGAGGTCTTGGATGTGATTGGTGGATGGTCGTGTGATTGCTTAGCTATATCCAATGAGGGAATGGCACAGAAAGTGAAATGGAAATGGTAGAAGGACTGTCCATGTTACGAGATGTCCGCGGACATGGCGGTTGTCCGTGGACATCGCATGTTACAGACGGGGATTTTGGGGTGGGGAGGCATGCAAATGAGAATGAGCAGAGCAAGGGATTGGTTAGTAAAGTTTAGTGGGTGTGTTGTGCCAGGAAAGAGTTTCTCTGATACTCTTTTGCTGAGAGAAGAACAGATAGCTATGGCTGTGTGTTTCAGAAAACAGATTGTTTGGATTTTGGGAGACTCGTGGATACATTGGTTGAAGGTGCATGCATAAAGCTGTGGAGTAGCTGTAGATCTTGGATTCCCGCATGTGGAAATGCACTGGCATAGAGTACGTGGAATGAAGTGGTTGGACTTGCTACCTCTCTCTGCTACTTTGGAGACAGAGCAGCATCCAGACATAATTGCAATTCATTGTGGAGGGAACAGTTTAGGACATGTGTCTGGAATTTCTTTGCAATTTGCAATGAAAGAAGGACTTGGGAAGGTCATGGACATGTTTCCAAATTCTCAAGTAATTTTTTCACGGATTGTGCCGAGACAAATGTGGCTTTGTTCTCCTTCATTTGGTCCACAAATGGAGAAAGCAAGGCGCAATGTCAATAAGGCTGTTGTGCCTTTCTAAGAGATGTTGGCATGTTCTCTTTTCACAATGAAAATATTATGTTTCGTAGCACATACATTTTTCGCAGAGATGGAGTCCATCTTACTTATGCTGGCAATCAGATTTTTCGGAGAAATGTACAAAATGCATTGCAACCTTTTTCAGAATTACAGCATCCATTTTGTAGTAGGTGTTGAGCATTTCAAATTTTTTCAAACACAAACACCACCAAAGGGCTCTTTTCAGAGCCACCACTTCCTCCCAGACAAAACTGCAATGATTATGATAGGACAGCAGCCCAAAATTTTAGATGTTCGCCGACTGTCCGCGGACTTCTAAAAAATACACAGGGCCCTGCTTCATTTATTTTCACATCTATTTTTAAACAGTGAAAGGCGGCTCTGAAAAGAGACTTTTTTTATTTTTGTTGTTTTATGTTTTTTTTGTTTTTTTATACACAACACACTAGGAGAGGAGGGAAAAGGAGGGTAAGGGGGGGACAGCAACCACAGAGATAAGAAAGGGCAGGTGCATAGAGGAAGATGTAGAGTGGCTCTTACTTGGGTAGTGAGCAGATCTTCTCGTGCTCTGAGACCAGAGTCTTAAAAGCACTTCGAAGTCTCTCCCCCCTGCAGAGTACTGCGTCGCAGTACATACACACAACTGTGACCCTCGAAAGGTAAGGGTCATCAGTATTGCGTATGGCCTGTGAGGCAGTTTGAGGAATATGCTGTCCCACAGGAGTGTTCCTTTTGGTGACAGGATCCGAAACGGAGGATGTAGTAGAGGAAGTCAACCTACTACGCTCCTCGCAAGGTACAACCTTGCAAATGGCCCCAGTGTGGAATTACTTTAGGTGTAGCTTCATGGTAATTGTCCCAAAGCTGTATGAACCAGGCCTCCCGTGACTGAGTACCATTTTGCACTCATTGCAGGTGACTTGGTTTGCACGCGGCTTAGGTACATTACCATGAATGGTAAATAACCGCCACACCCAAGACTCATGCCGAGTGCTGGTAGTAGGGACTTCCACTACCTCATTCTCATCATCCTCTTCATCCTCATCTGCATCCTCACTCCTGTTCCCCTCTTCATGCCCTTGGGGAGGTGGTGGTGGTGGAGGGGGTGGGGGTGGCTCTGAGGCAGATGTAGCACCAGGTGGTAGTATTGCAGCCATGGATGCCATCAGGTTTCAGATGAAAATCTGGAAAGTTGGCAGCAAAATGCACTGTGTTCTGTAAGATAGCCAGAAACACAATGAGAATTAGCTCTAGGGTGTGGTTTTTATAGGGGTGCTTGTGCGCGGTTCGCAGACACGTGCGCTGTCCGTGGACAGATCGAACACCAAAAAAAGGTTCAAAAAGTCCCAAAAAGTATGTAGAAACTCAGGATTACTATGTGGGACTTGTGCTATGGTGCGTTATTATTGAAAAATATTGTGGATTGCTTGAAAAGGTAGTTTTAAATTGTTCGGGGACATGAACAGTGTTTGCAGTCAGAACACGCGCTCAGCGTGGGTGCGGTCATATGATAGCTTTGCGAACATGTCCACTGAAACTGTTTTGCGCATGCGCGTTGGTGTTCTACGGACACTGTTCTGGTCCTGAAACTAATTAAAAGTGCGTCACAAGTGAAACAAACAGTTACAAACAGGCGTTTATTCTTAGAACAGTTTCAACTCGCTTGTGAGCAATATGGACGGGCATAGAATCCTCAGGACACCCCCATTTTGTTTATTTGAGAACATCCAGGGACACTTGATGTGTTCTTAGAACAGTTTGAACCTGCATACGAACAGCATGAACAGGTCTAGCATCCTCAGGACACCCCCATTTTGTTTATTTACAAACATTTCAGGACACAGCGTGTGTTCTTAGGACAGTTTCAGTTTGCCTCTGAACAATACGGACAGGCATAGCATGCTCAGGACACACTCATTTCGGTTATTTATGAACATTTCAGGACACCGCGTGTGTTCCTAGAACAGTTTCAACTCGCCTGTGAACAATACGGACAGGTATAGCGTCATCAGGACACCCCCATTTTGTTTATTTACGAACATTTCAGGATACTGCCTGTTTTCTTAGAACAGTTTCAACTTGCCTGGGAACAATACGGACAGGTCTAGCGTCCTCAGGACACCCCCATTTTGTTTATTTACAAACATTTCAGGACACCGCATGTGGTAGTTTGATTGCGGACATCCCGAACACCAGGTGTGTTCTTAGAACAGTTTCAACTTGCATGCAAACAGTACGGACAGATATAGTGTCCTTAGGACGCCCCCATTTTCATTTCTTTACGGACATTCCGGACACCCCCGCTGTCTGCAGACACCTGAACTGCTTTTTAAAAAAAGACAAGAAATGAATTAGGACACAATATAAAAATGTTACTTTATTTTATATGGATGTTAAATTTATGACAGAGAAGGTGAGGCACAAACTGAAACAAAAACAGAAGAGGATTTGGGGATAATTGAGTGGGATATGATGAGGGGGGACAGGTACATGTGGGACAATGGTATCCAGTTTTTTCTTTCAAGTGATCCTCCACAAAGTTTTTTAAATTGTTGACATTTTCCATGTGTATGTCCATTTTTTCTTCCATGTGCTAGAGAGTCTTATCTAATAATTCTTTTTGTTTACTAATTTCAATGTTTGTATGGTCTGTACAAAAATAAAATGTTTATGTTAAATATATATAAAATAATATTTATTAATTAGTTTATACAGAAAAGTGTCTACCATTAGGTTCACTATCTTCAGATATTTCCTCATGAGGGAAATGTTCCTCTAGCCACTCCAGAGTACTAGACATTCCTGTGAGAAAAAAGGTTATATCACTTTTTTTGTATCTAATACAGGCATTTTAGAAATATATGAGTAAAATGAAGTACACTTACTAGCTTCTGGTAAGGTGTGTTCTTACTGGTCTGTAGATCTGCTGTTGCTCTTAGTTGTGGAGTTTCTGTGAGGTAATTATGTTGGAAGACTACCTTTCTTCTTTTGGTATATTCCATTTTAGAACATATTTTATTTAAATGAATGGTTGATGTGTTACATATATAGGTTCCACTTCTTATTTATTACTACATATAATGTGTTTGTGTGCTGGTTTTTGAACTTATGAAGTGTTCATATGGCATGATATAACAATTTAAGATACTCCCTGAGTTTTTGGGTAGTATTGCTGTTGTCCGCGTCTGTCCACGGACATTCGCATAGTCCGCGGACATCAAAATCACTAGCTGGGGTTCAGTATGTTCTATGTTAAAGGTATATAAAGTCAGAGATATTATGGTTAACTTGTGCTATTAAAAACCTATGAATTCAGTAAAAAAATCTTTGTTAAAGGGACGTTATGGTTAAGTTGCGCTACTAAAAAACTACGAAATTCAGTAAAAAAAACGTTGTTAAAGGGACGTTATGGTACCAAGTAAAACCAAAAAACCCATTGAAATTCACCAGTAATGGTAAGCTAAGCAACCATAACTCGCGCCACCACCGTGCACTGCTAAGACTAACACCCAGGACACCAAAGATGACATCACAAATGTACAAGGATTCTGTTGGTATAGGCCACTCTGGTGGGCCTAGTAGGAGTGTGCAAGCTGATTCTTTGAGCTAGGTAGGGTGGAGCACGACCGTGCAGGCACTTGTGCACCAGGGCACGTGTTTTGAAAGTAATTCTCTCCTTGACGGGGAGCCAGTGGACTTTCCTCCTGGCCTCAGAGATGTGTTCACGTCTTGAGATGCCGGTTGCGGCCCTGAGGGCATTACTCTGAGCTAGTTGTAGTTTGGCCAATTCTTTTTGGGAGGTGCCTACCAAGAGGGCATTGTAGTAGTCCAACCTCGACCCAATTATTGCCCTAGCTATGGTGAGGCAGTTTGGTTGGGACGGGTAAGGTCTACTGCATTGAGGAGTTTAGAGTGGTACGCTGCAGAGGATGTAATTGCGTTGACCTGTCTGTTCATGGATAGGTCAGGTTGAATGTAGACGTCCAGTGTCTTGATGACTTTGGAGACAGCGATAGGGATGTTATCAACTGTGAATGATTGGTATTGTTCATCTAGTTTCCTCAAGGTGGAGGGGGCCCCAATCTGCAGGAGTTCTGTTTTCTCGCTGTTGAGGCAAAGCCAGTTTTTGGCCATCCATGATTGGATTGTGGCATAAATGGCATTGAGGGTTTTGAGGTCAGATGTATAGTCACCAGAGAGGGAGATCAGCACATGGGTGTCATCAGCATAATTAGTGTATGAGATGCCCAGAGCGTCAAGAATTTTGAATAGTGGTCTAGTGAATAGATTATAGAGTGTGGGAGCTATGCATGATCCCTGTGGGACACCATACTTGATGAGGCTGGGGTTGGCGCACAAGGATTCTGAGAACACCTTCATGACTCTGTCCTGCAGGAAGGAAGTTATCCAGGCACAGGCCCTCGGGGAGAAGTTGGCTGCGGTGGAGAGGTGATGGCATAGGGTCTTGTGGTGCACCAAGTCAAAGGCACCGGAGAGGTCGAGGAGTAGGAGCAGTGCAGGTGTGCCCACGTCTCTAAGGTCATCCATTTGATTTTTTAGGTTGAGCAGAGCGGTTTCCGTGCCATGTCTTGGTCGGAAACCGGACTGCCGAAGACCTAGGAGGTGATTGTCTTCGATACATTTTTGAACTTGCAGGTAAGCTGCTTTGTCAAGAATTTTGAGCAGGAAGGGCACCTTGGTAATGGGCCTGGAATTTGCAGGGGTTGAAGGGTCGAGAGAAGTTTTTTTTAGGAGTGGTCTGACCCAAGCTTCTTTGAGTCCAGTTGGAACGTGTCCAGGCCGGAAGGTCGAGTTAATGAATGCTGTGATGATGGGGACCAGGTGGGAGGCACAGTCTTTAATGATCTGCGCTGGGCAGGCATCGCCCTTGCAATTAGATGGTTTAATAGAGTTAAGGAGGGCAGTGACTTCAAGTTCCCTCATGTCTTTGAAATCGAACATGGGTGCGGGTGTGGAGGGGTCTTCAACCCTAGTGGTGCTGTTACAGTTGTCAATAAGGTTGGAAAGTGCATTTTGGTGTGCTAGGATTTTGGTGTGAAGGGTTTCCAATTTGTCTAGCATGGCATTTTGAATTTTGTTGCACCAGATGTCATCTTTTAGGATAGTCGGTGGGGGGGAGGAGCGGGAGACTCCAGTTCTCGGAAGATAGCAAATATTTCCCTGGTTCCTGACTTGGCGCCTTCAATTTTGGTGTTATATGAGGAGGCTTTGCCTGAATGATAGCTCTTTTGTAGTTTTTGGAGACAGCCTTAAAAACAGCTTTGGTAGTATCGTATGAGCAGTTTTTCCAGTTAGCTAGAGCAGCCCTTTTCTTGGATTGAAGCTTTAAGAGCTCCTCAGTGAACCAGGCTTTAGAGTGCTTAACTTTCTTAGCCTTTTTGAGGGTGAGCGGGGCTACTGTGTCCACTGCTAAGGTGATGACTTCATTGAAGGTGGATGCTAGAACTTCCGGGTCATTAGGGAACGGGTGTTTAAGCGCTGGAACCTTGAGGTAGGGGGCGATGTTTTCCATAGTGAGTTTACGTGAGCTTCTCGCGAGAGCAGCTGGCAGTGGGATGGTTGATGTCGGAGGCCCCTTAGAAGAAAGGTCAAATTTGATGCAGTGGTGGTCCGACCATGGGATGGGTGAGATGTCGGAGATCAGGAGGGAGCAGTTGTGGTGTGACACCCAATCAGAGGTGTGACCTTTGGCGTGTGTGGGTTGCGAGATAGCGTGGTGAACCCAAGGGTGGATAGGGCTTTCTGTAAGGCCATGGCATTGTTGTCCCTAGGGTCATTTAGGCCAAGATTGAGGTCACCTACGAGTAGAGTTTGTGACGAGTTTTTGAGGTTGTCCGAGAGTGCATAGGTGATGGCGTCGTGGAAATCTGAAGCCAGGCCAGGTGGGCGATAGACAACATGGAGCGTGATGGTATGGTTGGGCGTGAGCTGGAGTTTGAGGTGGAGGTAGTCTGAATTGTGACTCAGCTGACCTCCGATCTGTCTGAGGGCAAGCGTTGTCCTAGCGATAATAGCTACTCCTCCACCCCTTTGGTCTACCCGGTCTTGTCTGAAGATGGTGTAGCCGGAGGGGATGGCAAGGGAGAGGGAAATGCCAGAGGAGCCTTTAAGCCAAGTCTCTGATAGAAAGAGCAGGTCAAGGTTGTCCATGGTGATGAGGTCATATACATCCAAAAGATTTGGATGGGGAGGTGCACTCATGGGTTATTGTAATTTTATTTACTTAACTCACTTGTGGTTATTTAGGTGCAATCTGTATAGAGTCTGTGCTACCAGACCAGAGAAGTATACAGAAAGAAAGGGTCAGCCGTCAACAACGGCGGACATTACAGATGCACACTTTTGCGCTGACACTCAGCCAAGCTATTTCCTTGAACTTAACGTATAAACTGAAATTCTTTTTTTGTAAAAAATGCAAAAATATAAAAATATGTGTGTCTTTATTTTTCCATTTTTTCTCTTTAACTCAGAGTTCTCAACAAGTTTATAATTCACTCATTTAGACCTTCCACAAAATTTCGTGTCATTATATACATCATTTTTTCACCTTCCTAACACATATAACATTATGTGTGACAACACAATTTTAACTATAAACAAAATTCAATTCCACTTGAATACAATATAATGTTCAAAAAAAGTGTTTCTGATATCCTGTATCTGTTGTTCCAGTATGACTGCCCTAATGACGGGCTTCTGGGATTTCCACTACGCGTTTCGGGCAATTAATAAGCCCTTCTTCAGGTGGGAATATTAGATTTTTCTGTCTATTTTTCTACAAAATTAAATGTAGAGAGGGAGCTCAATTAATATCTTTTTCTGTTAAAAATATGTTTAAACACATTATTTAGGACTATTTACACTTCACTAACCTCTGTCCAGGTAAACCGTTGTGCGGTAATACTTTGCCCGCTGCTATATGATGGCTGCTTGTATCTGCATATAGCTGTTAGTATAATTGCAGGGATTCATCAAACTATAGAGATAAAACATAAATCAAAATACCAAAAGTCACTACTCTGTTCCATGTGTATAGAGACTCACACTGCTATGTCAGAAATAGGTAAATGTGGAGCGATCACGAGTGGGACCAGTCGCTAAAAACAGCGCTGGGTCCCACCCTGTGATCACATATTAAGAAAAGTCGATTTTCAATTCTTGTTGGACTCACCCATTACTGATGACTCAGTCCCCTTCTCGATCTTAGTTTCGGCGCTGAGTCCATTGACCATTCTGTATCTTAGTCGAGAAAAGGGCCGTGTACAGCCTTTTTTTTAATATCCCGGACGGGGCTCTGCGTCCTGCCGTGGTGTCCGTACCACACAGGCCCTCCCTCACGGTGCAGCGTCTCCGTGTCCTGTACTTTTCGAAAGGATGTAAACGTGTTGCTGTAATTAAATCTCGCGTGGGTGTTATGCCTAGAAATCTCTTTCTATCTTTCAACCCTTAGTCGATTCCTTAGCTACACTGTTCGTTACGTCACGGTACTGAATTCTGGGTCCTGCATCGTCAGGTTGCCACGCAACCGCTCTCCACTTTTCTGTCTATTCCATTGCCTGTTCCAGTTCAGGCACACCTTTTGATGGTCGCCATGTTGGGTGAGGATGTAATCTAAGATGTGCAGATTAGATCGTGTATTGCTGATCATGTTTGTTAATGCTGACTGTTGAATTATTTACAATAATGGTGAATTTTAAACAGTACAGTATAATACATTAAAACGCACTTTGAGAAAGAAAAAGAGTTGGTGTATATTACATTTGCGAATACTGTTCTGAATGAATTAGTGCTTGAAAGTTCTCCAACAAAATAGTGAATAATGAACATTTTGGGGGATATAATCATATCTAAATCAATGATATCACATATACACATTTCCCTACTATCACAGATGACTCATAGTCCACAACTTCTCAATATTTCATTCACATAAACCAATCTGACATAACATAATTTTAGTGGGTTGGTATATACATAAAAAAAACATTTCATTGATTGAATGTGAGTTATTTGGTCACCTCTATGCTCAGTGCTGGTTCATAGGGGGCTATAAGGGAGTGGAAACACCTTAGTTCAAATTTACAAAAAGCTATTTAAATCCCATTCCATATTCACACCCCTCGGGTACATACTGTCCAATTTCTCTATCCAAAAAATCTCTCTCTGCTGTAAGAGTTTGTTCAAGTTCCCCCCTCTCCTGGGTAGGGTAACATGTTCCAGAATCACAAATTGTGCGATCGTGTGTTTTTCTTTCACAAAGTGTTGAGCCACCGGAGATTTTTCTGAGTTCTGTCTTATGTTTGATTTGTGTTCACACCATCTTGTTTTTACTTTTCGTCCTGTCAGTCCTATGTAATAAAGTCTGCATGGACATGTAACTACTTACTCACAACAGAGCAATGTGATCAGAAAAATAATCAAAAAGAATTGGAAATTATTAGAATTGGATCCAACCCTAACAGCTCTATTTCCGAATCCACCATTATTTGCCTACGCCAAAAGCCCATCTATACGAGATCATTTAATGAAATCAGATATTGGACATGAAAAGAAAAAAGAGACAACATATAAAGGAACTATTCCATGTAATAATTGCAATTGTTGTCACAATCTAATTAAAGGAAATGTGATACATCATCCACATAATGGAAATAGAATTCAACTCAAACACACCTCAACTTGTGATACCTGTAATGTAATTTATGGAATAAAATGTCCATGCGGACTTTATTACGTAGGACTGACAGGACGAAAAGTAAAAACAAGATGGTGTGAACACAAATCAAACATAAGACAGAACTCAGAAAAATCTCCGGTGGCTGAACATTTTGTGAAAGAAAAACACACGATCGCACAAATTAAATTTGTGATTCTGGAACACGTTACCCTACCCAGGAGAGGGGGGAACTTGAACAAACTCTTACAGCAGAGAGAGATTTTTTGGATAGAGAAATTGGACAGTATGTACCCGAGGGGCATGAATATGGAATGGGATTTAAATTGCTTTTTGTAAATTTGAACTAAGGTGTTTCCACTCCCTTATACCCCCCTATGAACCAGCACTGAGTATAGAGGTGACCAACTAACTCACATTAAATCAATGAAATGTTTTTTTGATGTATATACCAACCCACTAAAATTATGTTATGTCAGATTGGTTTATGTGAATGAAATATTGAGAAGTTGTGGACTTTGAGTCATCTGTGATAGTAGGGAAATGTGTATATGTGATATCATGGATTTAGATATGATTATACCCCCCAAAATGTTCATTATTCACTATTTTGTTGGAGAACTTTCAAGCACTAATTCATTGAGAACAGTATTCGCAAATGTAATATACACTAACTGTTTTTCTTTCTCAAAGTGCGTTTTAATGTATTATACTGTACTGTTTAAATTCACCATTATTGTAAATAATTCAACAGTCAGCATTAACAAACATGATCAGCAATACACGATCTAATCTGCACATCTTAG
Source organism: Ambystoma mexicanum (assembly GCF_040938575.1). NCBI lineage: Eukaryota > Metazoa > Chordata > Amphibia > Caudata > Ambystomatidae > Ambystoma > Ambystoma mexicanum. The sequence goes on from NC_090935.1 coordinate 325,986,319, forward strand.
ATTACATCCTCACCCAACATGGCGAACATCAAAAGGTGTGCCTGAACTGGAACAGGCAACGGAATAGACAGAAAAGTGGAGAGCGGTTGCGTGGCAACCTGACGATGCAAGACCCAGAACTCAGTACCGTGACCGTAACGAACAGTGTAGCTAAGAAATCGACTAAGAGTTGAAAGATAGAAAGAGTTTTCTAGGCATAACACCCACGCGAGATTTAATTACAGCAACACGTTTACATCCTTTCGAAAAGTACAGGACACGGAGACGCTGCACCGCGAGGGAGGGCCTGTGTGGTACGGACATCACGGCAGGACGCGGAGCCCCGTCCGGGATATTAAAAAAAAGGCTGTACACGGCCCTTTTCTCGATTAAGATACAGAATGGTCAATAGACTCAGCGCCGAAACTAAGATCTAGAAGGGGACTGAGTCATCAGTAATGGGTAAGTCCAACAAGAATTGAAAATCGACTTTCCTTAATATGTGATCACAGGGTGGGACCCAGCGCTGTTTTTAGCGACTGGTCCCACTCGTGATCGCTCCACATTTACCTATTTCTGACATAGCAGTGTGAGTCTCTATACACATGGAACAGAGTAGTGACTTTTGGTATTCTGATTTATGTTTTATCTCTATAGTTTGATGAATCCCAGCAATTATACTAACAGCTATATGCAGATACAAGCAGCCATCATATAGCAGCGGGCAAAGTATTACCGCACAACGGTTTACCTGGACAGAGGTTAGTGAAGTGTAAATAGTCCTAAATAATGTGTTTACATATATTTTTAACAGAAAAAGATATTAGTTGAGCTCCCTCTCTACATTTAATTTTGTAGAAAAAAGACAGAAAAATCTGATATTCCCACCTGAAGAAGGGCTTATTAATTGCCCGAAACGCGTAGTGGAAATCGCAGAAGCCCGTCATTAGGGCAGTCATACTGGACCAACAGATACAGGATATCAGAAACACTTTTTTTGAACATTATATTGTATTCAAGTGGAATTGAATTTTGTTTATAGTTAAAATTTTGTTGTCACACATTATGTTATATGTGTTAGGAAGGTGAAAAAAATTATGTATATAATGACACGAAATTTTGTTGAAGGTCTAAATGAGTGAATTATAAACTTGTTGAGAACTCTGTGTTAAAGAGAAAAATGGAAAAATAAAGACACATATTTTTATATTTTTGCATTTTTTACAAAAAAAGAATTTCAGTTTATACGTTAAGTTCAAGGAAATAGCTTGGCTGAGTGTCAGCGCAAAAGTGTGCATCTGTAATGTCCTCCGTTGTTGACGGCTGACCCTTTCATCATATACATCCAAAGCATGAGCTGACAGGGAGCGTACATTGATTAGAGCACATTTACATGGAATGTCATTGCTAGGGGGGTTGGTGCTAGGCATGGTGGTGGGCAACACTTGTTGAGGTACATCAGGCATGGACACAGGCAATGATATAGTATTAGGCAACACAGTGGAAAACACTGGGTGAGGTACATCAGGCATGGAAACAGGCAATGATACAGTATTAGGCAAGGCAGTGGGCAACACTGGGTGAGGTACAGCAGGAATGGAAACAGGCAATGATACAGTATTAGGCAAGGCAGTGGGCAACACTGGGTGAGGTATAGCAGGCATGGAAACAGGCAATGATACAGTGATAGGCAAAGCAGTGGGAAGGCAGGCATTGATACAGTATTAGGCAAGGCAGTGGGCAACACTGGGTGAGGTACATCAGGCATGGAAACAGGCAATGATACAGTATTAGGCAAGGCAGTGGGCAACACTGGGTAAGGTACAGCAGGCATGGAAACAGGCAATGATATAGTATTAGGCAAGGCAGTGGGCAACACTGGGTGAGGGATTAGCAGGCAGGAGCTGTTGGTCGGGGGCCTGAGTGTTTATACTTGTCTGATTACTTGCTAGTGAGGGCGGAAACTTGAGAGTGTGATGAGGTGGGGTGTGGGCGCTTGCGGTAGGCAACACACGCCTTAAGCACGCTTGTAAGTTTGGGCAGTGGGTGCGGATACAAGTGCTGGATGTGCTTGGATGGCTGGATTGGGAACGGGAGTCCAGGGGTGCAAGGTGTGTGGAGGACTGCAGCATTCTTGCCCCCAGGTGGGAGTTCCTGAGAGAGCAGTTTGGGGCTGCAGCCACGCTCCGGCCCAGCAGAAGGCGTAAAGTCACACCCCCACAAACTCAGGATGAAATAACCAGTTGCCCAAAGGTCCCTGAAGTCAATTTTGGAATTAACTCAAATCTGGGGGAGGCAATCCCTCTGAGACAACTTGAGTACTAACGACAGAACATGTTCCAGTAGGTGGTAGAGCATTATTAGTAATTGGTGGCAATACTCTTGTTCTCCCCAATGTAGTGTCTTCAGACAAGACCTGCAGCCTTAAAGTGGCTTGTTTATTGACTATGTTGATTTTTATTTTTAACGTTCTTCCTTTGTATATTGGTTGTTTTCGTACAAGGCTAGTAAGAGCAATCTCCTTATCCTTTGAGTTCTGCATAGGCAGTTCACAAGGCAAGATCCCAGTATTACCTTGCACAAAAGAATCTGTTCATTTCTGTCTCCTAGTTTTTTGTGTGTGGGTTAAAGTTGTTCTGGGCTACTATCCCCAACCACGTCAATACCCCTTCAGTCATCTGTCCCGTTGAATTTGGCTGTGATGCTGCGGGGGTAGAGTGACACTCCATGATGTAGGGCTAACGTTAGGTACATTGTTTTCTTCACTGTGGCTAAGGATAATGTCCACAAATTTGGTTAACATTTTCTTAAATTCCAGCTGCTCCTCAACAATGATGGAGCATAAACCAAATATTGCATTGACCATTACTGCTACAGGTCCCAGATCCCGACCACCCAGAGAAAACAGAAGAATCAAAATCACTCTTGTACATTGTAGTAACCTTCACAATCTTTTCCAAATCCGGGGACACTGGCAGGTTTGTACCAATAATATTAGGAAAATCCTCTGGGCTGGTAGGTTTGATTCCCTAATGACTCCCTCTGGAGGCTAAAGCAAAGATTCAATATGGAATTGTCAAACATGGGTGAGACAGTCAATGCTACTAGTTGAGTGTTAGCACTAGCAAGTGATGTTTCCAATGGTGCAACAGGGACAGAGGGTGGCGCCAAAGAGACAAAGCAGTTTGTTATTTTTGGTAAATATATGGCAGCATAATCAAGTCTATCAGTATTTGAATTTGTCGTCGCTACCTGCACCAGCGAGTCAGCCCCAGGAGGACTCCAAGTTCTCTTACATGCTTGATGTATTTTACTACAGAGTGTGCATGTTTTTGCAGATTTCATTGTTTTGCCAGTAATTTCAATGTTTGATCACTCACCAGTCTTATCGCGCACCCTAACACCTCTGGTGCTTGCTGATTAAAAGCGTGTTGCAATAGTAAAATTTATGCCACAGCGCCACAGTGCACCACGGGCAACACACAACCACACTTTGTTAACTTGTCCATGTGTGCTCTGCACCGGGAATGATTCTTTATGGGAAGTCTCCTCCTCTTCCCTACACAATCCATAGAGAGAGAAAAAAGACCAACTCCAGCCGTACACCTATGCTGCTGCATCCAAGGTCATTCACAACAGACCACAATTTGCCAAACTTGTCCGCGCCGGCAACGCTTCTTTATGGGAAGTCTCCTCTTCTCTGCACCATCCCTGGGGACGGGACTATGGTGGGTGGTGGAGAACGCCAACAGTGATAGGTCTGACACTCTGTGTTCTCTCTTAGGGCCACACCATCACCAGAAGAACAGTGTCAAGGAAGTGCAGTTTTCACATCATCAACCATCAGGTATTCTCCCCGTCCCTTTTGCCCTGATTACACTGGCGCACCCATGAGTGCTAACCATGGTCAGGGTGCAAAGTATTGTGGGTTGTGTCATTGAGGTACTCCACGACGCCCCAGCAATACCAAGACAGGTGAGTGTTACAGTAACCCCGTCTGTTCTAGAAAATGTCCTAGAAACCTCTATGCTTGGCCCCCACCCAGCCCTCCCAGTCCCACCCTCTTGTGCATCTGCCCCTGCTGTGTCAGCCCCTGTACTGTCTGACCATGCTGCACCTGCGCCTCCTGTAGTGGGAATCAATCACCACTCCAGATGCCCCCTTTGAACCCTCAGTACTGGGGCTATTAGAACCCTAAGTGGATGCCTCGGCCTGTCCGAGAACAGTATTCAACCCCAGCCCGGTACCCATCCCAGTTAGGTCTCCTAGTGCATAAGGACCAGTGCACCTATTGTAAGGAATGGGGCCACTGGAAGTGCTTCTGTCCTCATCAGATTCAGCATGAGCAGAACCAGGCCACAGCCCTGTCTTCTCAGCCCTGTCTTCTCAGCCCTGTCTGCTCACTGATCAGCCTAGACACCCAGATCAGAATGTTGATTCTGGCACAGCAACCAATCCTGGACAACCCCCGCCCATAACCCAGACAAATGCCTCTCAACCCCCACCCAGTAGTCAGAACAGCCATGGTGCCGCTTCTGGCCTTGCCTAGCAACCCTGGCCTCACCAGCCAGGTCAGAGTCCTTAAAGTTCCCTCAAGCTTGATGGGAACTTGGCCCAGACGAAGTTGCTCCGGCACCCCGGCTCCTCACCCTAAACATCCCCTTCCCATCCAGTAGCCTGACAGCTGAGGTAGGTAACAAGTTTGTCGGGATGCTGGTGGACACAGGAGCCACCTTGAGCACACTGAGGCTGGAGGAGTCCTTGGATGCCCCAGTATCTGGCCAGGCTGTCACTGCTGTAGCAGTAGAGAGCATCCCCTCGATGGTGCTTGTCATCTTGCCCACTACGGTTCATCTGGATTCCTTGACTAGCCATATGCCTTCCTGTTGAGCGCATCCTCCCCAGAAAATCTGCTGGCGATAGATATACTGGGAGAGCTGCGTCCAGTGATGTTTTGCATAAAAGGTTAAGGCACTCTCTACATCCCAGAAAAACCTTCATTGAGGTATGCAAAACCAGAGCCCGAACTGAGGCATTCAGAAATCTCTGTCCTACCTTCTCTGTCATGGTTCTGATGGAGATGGATGAGCAGACGCTGGTCGCAGTGCCAGACACCTTGTTGGCCAACCTGAGCACGAAAGCAGGGCTGATCAAATCTGTTCAACCCCTGTGTGTTCAGGTGATCCCTGTGTCCTCCCTTCCCGGATTCCCCAGTACCCTATGAAGCGAGACGTTGAAAAGGGACTGGTTCCTGTTATTAATGCTTAGTTAATACAGGACATCCTGGCTGTGGGACGGCCGCCTGCAAATACCGCCATCATGGCAGTGCAGAAGCCCAATTCTAACATTTATCACCTGGTTCAGGAGCTCTGACCCATTAACCTTATAGTGGAACCCCTGACGGCAGTCACCCAAAATCCTGCCACACTCTTGGCTGCCATTCCAGTGACTGCTTTCCACTTCCGTGTCATTGATCTTAGCAGTGCCTTCCAAATATACCAGTACAAGATCCTGTAGCAGAACTGACAACATTGCTACACACTGCAGATGGTTCACTGTGATTTTAACTCAAAAAAATGTTTGATTGATTTTTTACCGAAGACATCCATTTTAAAAACCCACCAAATTGTGTATATTTTTATTTGGAGGGTTCACCTTGGCCCAGCCCCCCATTGCCCTATGTTTTTAACCCCACCCCAACCCCATCCCCGTCTGTTTTAACCCCTTTGCCCTCCCATATATATATATATATATATATATATATATATATATATATATATATATATATATATATATATATATATATATATATATATATTTATTTTAAATTCTGTGTTTTTTTTTTGATGGATTTGTTTCGGTTAAATAATCCATCGAAAAACACTTTTGGCAAAAACACAGGATACCCTGCAGACTACCCTAAGGCTAGAAGAGCTAGGGGAACTTAGGAGCCTCGTGTACACCCAGGATGAATCAGGTGTCTGGCACTCCCCGGAAGGGAAACCAGTTGCTATAACATTTGCCCAGGAATACCTGATTCACCTGGAACACAACACTTCACACGTGGGCAGTAATGCCATCTCAGACTACATACGGAGTACCTGGTTTTCCCCTGGGATGGGAGAGAGAGCGACACACTTTGTGCAGAGCTTAGAGAAAACAGAAAGCAAGAATGGGGAGCTCAAGAGAATTCTTGCAAAGGCGTGCACACACAGGACTAAATTGGCCGGACTAATTTCACATTGCCCTCATATACTTGAGGGCTATGCCAACCCGCTTTGCTGGACTCTCTCCATTTGAGATCCTGATGGCAAGACAAATGCCCCGTCCAGCTGCAGCTCCTCCATCTGTGAACAGGTTCCCTTTGGCACTGACTGATGATTCAGTCCTGGCATATTTCAAACACCTTACTTCAGTCATGAGACAGATCTACCGCCAGGTCAGTGAGACACAAGCTGTGCCAGGCCAACAAAAAAATACATTCAGTACAGGAGGGAGATCTTGTGATGCTCAAGCACTTTGCCCTTGCAAATACCTTATAGCTCAGGTGTAAGGAAGCATTTACTGTCCTTATGACCGCAGACAATGCTTGAAGCTGCAAGGTATAAAGTCCTGGGTCCATGCCACCCATACCAAGAAGGTGAGGCCCCCGCTTGTTCCTGAGGTAGAACCCCCAGTGATGCCTACATGGGCCTGTGTCCTTCACCTCACCCAGCCCAAAGGTTCAGAGGCTGAACCCACTGGAGCCCCATTATAATCTGAGGCCCAGGATTTAGCCCGGACCCTGTGTTACAAAGGACCCTGCACCCCAAAGCATATGGATATTGTTTTCTAAATATCTGCCTCAACCCCAATCTGAACTCCTGCCGGCATGGGAACAGTCAGTCTTCTTTGCTTTGGGGAAATGACCTGTGGTCAGAAGGCAGCACTGTCTGAACTGCGAGATTTTGAACCTTGATATTTTTGAACTTGGATATTTTGGGAATTGCTGTATTTTTAACGTTGATATTTTTGGAACTGTGATATTCTCGAACTCTGATCTTTTAAACTGTGATTTTTTTGTTGAACTTTGATATTTTTACTTTGAACATTTTGTATCTTGATATTTTGAATAATTTAGAATTTTAAAATTACATCTTTAATTTTGATTTATAATGTTGGCATTTTACATTCAGATTTTTGAATTTTGACATTTTTGCATTTTGAATTCTGAATTTTGATTTTGAACTTAAATGTTTGAATTTTGATCATTTAAAATGTTTTTTAAAAAACTATTTTTTTAAGTTTGATATCTCTTGAAAGCTGATGTTTTTGAATTTCAATATTTTTTAATTTTGCCATTTGTGAAGTCTGATATTGGAATCTGATATGTTTGAAGTTCGATCTGTGTTTGGGGTGTGGCCGTTCTGCTTTAAATGCCTCCCAGTCTCTGAGTGTGACCATCATACAGCTACAGAGCACCAAGTTCACTTTGCTTTAAGTGTATTTCATCTTTACATTTCATGTTGCTCGTTATTGCACTATACCATTGTCCTGTCTTTATGTACCAGTTTTGATTTCTTTACCGCTTGTTTTCTTGTGAGATCTCTGCTTTCTCCCAGACATGGTTAACTTTTCATCTCGTCCTTGAAAGACTAGGAGGACAGAGGGGCTCTGACTCATCTGCTCATGCTCTGCTTCAACTGGGTGATCTTGCTCCCCATGGATCCCCAAAGACAATCTGTAATGTTTGACATCAGCCAGCTAATGATAACACTTGCTCTCCTACCTCTGCTCCTCCCTCCTGCATTAATGGACTACCAAGAAAACGCGTTCCTACAGATCTGCCATGTGGCAGCCTGTGAACTCAATCAGATCAACTGCTAGGTCTGTGCCCATGTGTCACCCCATCAGGGCGCAGAGTTGCCACTCCAGGTAGTTAATGCCAGTGTCTCTGATCTCTTTTTCTGCCACCCCAGGAAGCCCAGTGCACATCTGGAAAAAGCAGCTCTAACTGTATGGTACAATGCCACCTTCCCTGTGTGCTTCTAGTAGGAATGCCAAGAAAGGGCAGAAGATGTGGGCACCTCCACCAGATGCCAGTTCACAGTGCTCCCATTGCAAGAGCACCCCCTGCTTATGAAGAAACTGGCAAGATCTAATGTGGACTGTCCTGAAGACCCACCGAATTGGACATCTTCTCCCTGTGAGAACGCCCAAACCAACTTTTAGGCAATACAGCCCTGCCTCATACCTTACATTGCCTTCCGGGTATGGAAGTTATTTTTGCCTGTGTGCCAGCTAACAGACACCTGGATGGCACCTGAAGACCTCTTCTGGATCTACGGCAGCAAGGCCTTCAATAGCGGCCTGAACTCTAGAGCATCAGCTGCACCCTAGGCCATGTGAGGCCCACCATCAGGGTCACTAAAGAAAGACCTGCCAGCAAGATCCGAAATGCGCCTGCAACCTACAACAAGCCCATGACAAAGTGAGCACCTACACTCCTCTGATGGATGGGTAGCTGTTCGACACTGCATTAATAACACAGAGGGGTGTCATGAGACTAGGTTGGGTGGTGTATCCGTTGCAAATAATTCTGGAGCTGGAGGCGTACGAGATTGCTATCTCACTGGAAATATTAGCCACAGAGCAGACAGAGTTCAGAAAACAGGCTCTTCAAAACCGTATGGCCCTCAACATGAAATTGGCTTCTCATGGCGTAGTGTGCACTTATTGGATAAGAGTGGTGTGTATTTGTTCCAGACTCCTCTGATGAAATCTTCGACCATGCCGCTCACATCACCTTCCTTAGGGTTACCCCATAGGATTCATCCAAGAACCTTCCGGGGAAGGCTACTTTCATATGTACTGTATGCAGTTGGGGGCTTGCTTGCACTAATCGTCATCTGCAAACTATTCTGATGCCTCATATCAAAGTGTTGCCAGACCCCTGGGCCTTACTTGACCATTGATCATACCCTCATTACACCTTGGAATCCAAACTCCCTAAACCAAGAACTTTTACAGACTGGCCCTGATTGAGGTGTGACGCTGGTCCCCAGCCCAGTTGATGTGGCCCTTTTTGGGATCCGAGGAGGGCTGTCGAAATGGCAGTCTCCATTTGTGCAGCCGTGACAGCCTTCACATGTGTTTCACATATATGTTACTTGAGTTTACTCTGGGTTTTCTGTAATTTTACATTTTACCAATGTATTGCATAACTTTTCATTTTCCCAAATGTATTTTTCAGCTTGCACTGTATGTGACTGTATATTTTGTGGGGTTGTGGAACTCCAGCCATGCTCCTACCCAGACAAAGAGACTCCATTCCCTCCAAATCCCAACAAGCCCTCCTAAAAACTGAATGTGTTCCCAGGCAACAGCTGCCAAATTTACAGCCAGTGAAAATTCTGCAGCTTTGGTGCTGGCCCTTTCATCTCTTCCTGAGAAACATCATCCCTTCTCCAGTAACAGAATCTGGGGTCCATGCCTGTGTTTGCCCCCAACTGTCCCTTTTCTTGTCACCAAGCCTCCTTGGACCCTGGGAATAGCTGTGTTCATCATGGGGGTGGGTGTGGGCAGGCTGTGGAGGGGGAGTGACAGCCTTATAAGCGTGTGGGGGAGAGGACCTGCCTCTCTTGGTTGGTTGCCTGCAGTGGTGTGCTGAACATGTGGGTGGGGGCAGAGAAGCTAAGGAGGCCCTTTAGCAGGTACCCTTTTCTGTGTATGCCTTTTCTGCCTCTCCTTCTTTCCCTCCCTTGTTCTTCGTTCTCCCCCAACCTGCTCTATTTCTTGGCCATCCTGCTCCTGTTCTTCTCTCACTCTCTGATTTTCTCTCACGCGCTCTCTCTCTCTCTCTCTCTCTTCTTTCTTTCCCACTTTCTCTCTTCCTCTCTCTCTTTCTCTCTGTCTTTTTTCTTTGACTCTCCCTTTTTTGTTTCTCTCTTTCTGTCTCTCTTGCTCTCTCCTTTTTCTCTCATGCTCTTTCTCTCTCCTTTTCTCTTTCTCTCTCTTTCTTTCCCCCTTCTATCAGCCCTCACCCTCTCTATAAGCCCTTTCTCTCCCCTCTACCACTACTGCCCCACCAGCTATTTTTCCTCCTTGCTACCCTCTCTTTCACTGTCATCGTTCTCCAATCTCTCCATCGGCCACTCTCTTTCTTCCCAGCAGCCTTCCCACTTGGCTTTTCCTGCTCCAATACTTCACTCCTCCTCTGGATGTCCTGCCTGTCACCCCCACACCTCCCTGCATTCAACAGCCTAGTGCAGACAAGCATCCATGTTTGTCCAGTGTTTGCTTCTCTGCCAGTAATAAATACCTGCACAAAGACTTTGGCACATTCACTGCCTGTTATTGCCAGAGGGGGGACCCAATCCACCTGCATACACAACACACCCTCACTAGGTCTGTTATTCCATGGGCCAAAGCTGTGGTCCTGCCTGGGGTCTCCCACACAGCATTCCCCATTTTGGCCTGCCTCCCATGTGCATAGTTGAAAGGTATCCTGCTTCCATGGGTGGCCAAGTATTATGAATACTGTCTTTGTAAGATTGAGCTTCATGCAGGTGCTTGACATCCAGTCTTATATGGAGGTGAGGCAATTGCATGTACCACTGACTTTCAGGTTTAAGTGGGTATCATCTGCGCGTTGGTAGAGTGAGATTTCAGGGTTGTTGAGAAGTGATCCCAATGACTTCCTATATAGATCACCATGGAGAGAATAGAGGCTTACGGGACTCCACAGGTAACAAAGTGGTCAGAGAACTAAAGTTGCCCATCTGGACAACTTCATACCTGTCTGAGATGTAAGATACGAAGAAGCCCATTCTGTTCATAGGTTTGGCTCTTTAATTTTCTTTTATCGCACCCCATGAACAACCTAACTGGATACCCCTTGTGCTATTGGTTGGGTTGTAAGTGTGAGGTGACAGTACCAATCTCTGTTAATGTCCCTCTGTCCCATGAGATTGAGTGCAGTGCTTGGGGATATGCTGTGAAAATATGCATCTACATATGTGTTGTAGGTTGTAATATGCCCTATGGCACTTATAGAAGGACACCAACACACGTCTGCCTGTTAAGGGCTCCCAGCGGCACTTTGCGCGCACAGGCTCCCCTTTATTCACTGTGCATGCACGGCCTACGTTCAAGGTCATGCATGTGTGCTACATGCGGTTCACTCCGTAACATCCCTCCTTTTTCATATCAAACAAAACATCGTCATACCTTAACAGGGTATATGATGTCAACGTGACACATACATTCATATACAGCATATAATACAACACAAGGCACAACATGTCCGGTTACCGTCCTCTCTGGCCATCACGAACTGGGGTCCAGAATGTAGTTACTGAATCTGGTTGGGTATCTGCGGTCTTCAACACAGGGGTATCGTCTTTCCTCTTTCCCTGGTTCGTGGATAGGCTCCTCTTGTGTCGGATCACTGGGATCTTCACTGAGTCCTGGCCCGGTGCTGGAGGCATAGGGCAAGGCTCTGCCCTCACGAGGTTCATCAGCGGTGAGTCGGGTGTCGATCTTCTTAAAGTAACAGCAGTTCCTTGTGATTGTCCCTCTATGGACAGCTGCGGTCACCATGGATCCGTTGATGTGAGTCACGTCCATGAGACTGGGCTCGTAAGTGAGCGATAGCTTCCCTTCGGGGTGACGATTGCGCACAAGGATGGTGTCCCCCACTGCAATGTTTGCCGGCTTGAGATGTCTCTGGGTATTTTCGAGCTCATTACGCGCTCGCCGTTCTTCAGTGGTCCTTTGATCATCGATAGGAGAGAAATGAACACGTTTGCACACCTAACTACTTCAGGAAAGAACCTATTTAATAGTCTTTAGGTTGATAATGAGGTGCAGAGGAGAGAGACACAACCCTGACACTAGGTTGTGGGTTTAGGAAAACTGAACAAGGGAGGGTCCACAAGTTGTGGACCCCTCGCGCCCCCTGCACACTCAAGGTTACTGCCAATAGACAGTCAAAAGATATATTTTTTTCAGACAAAGATTCTATGTAAAAATATTAAACAATATGTTAAGGAAATTTCTTTTTATAAAAAGGGATAACTCCAGTGGTGATTGTTTTACTAATGTAATGAATATTAGGTCTATACACAAAGTAGGCATTAATCGGAATGCATCCCCAGGAAGCTATATTTTGTATTATATCAATGTTTCAAGCAAAATGTCTTCACTAATAATTCGAAAAAACAGATATTTGTTTATTCACAAATATTATTCTTTTTGTGGTCGTACAATTTCACGTATTAGTATAAATCGTAATTTATACAAATGTGCAGATATCTGTTATTTTTCACAGGTAATCATACATGACATTCATAACCCTCTACACGTTTCGGGAAACAATCCCTTCATCAGGAGTGGGTATTAGGGTTTCTCAAAAGTCTATTCAGGTCCATAGAGCTTCTTCTTTTTCTAAGCTTCAATGCAGGTGTTTAACAGGATATCTATAAGAGAAATCAAAGTTCTCTGAATAAAAAAGGTTAAAAAATACACAACTGTTAGTCTGTAATTAAGTCTGCCATACACTATAGCATTTCCTACCTCGCTATGTAGCCACGAAGTTGTCTCTAATGCTGTGATGTCAGCAGTTAATTCAGAGTCCCTTTCAGTGGATCACATTTAAAGAAGTGAATCTCCTTAGTACTCAATTATTTTAGACATATTTGTTGGAGTGTCATAGACAGGATAAGGGATAGAAGAGAGATTTACCTTAATCATCTGGGTGTCTAGGAATCCTGATAGGAAGTATGAATAACACAGGTTCCAATGGTTACTAAGGTCTGGGAATATCTCAAAGACTATAGGAGATAAGAAACAAAAAACAAAAGACCAAATTCTTGCATGATCAATGAATCATCAATGGGTAAAAAATGTATATGGGGCAGCTTACCTGCCTAATGGCTGCCATAGGTTAATCAGTAGTCCAGAAACTAATAGAGATATATTCTGTTTTCCAAGCAGTCTCTTAAGGCTAATTGGTAGTAAGAGGACTTCCAAAGGAAAAATGCTCTGGGATCCAAACAGTCTCCTAATGTGGGGAAACAAAAGGTAATGGGAATAATGAAAAAGTCTAACTAGTGGTAACATTTTAGGGTCCAAGAATAGAAGATGAAAGTTCAGAATAGTGGATAAAAGTCCCTCTGATAGGCTCACCTTATGGTTCACAGTCAGTCTGAAGCTTTGGCTCCTTCTATGGAGTCATCTCTGGGAATGGAAACGACTCGTTATCCATGGGTCATCCTGCTTTGGAAACTTGCAAAAGCGAGCGTAAAAAATGGCGTCCAACGCCATGTACGCGATGACATCACGCACGTCGTGACATCACATGTAAACATGTGACGTCATCACGTACTCGCGTAGCGTGACGTCATCACGTTTCTCACCGTGGTGGAGCTATACTTGGAATAAAGTCCAGACCCATCCAAGAATGGATGCGGTCTTGCACAATCACAATATGTGATCGGTTGAAGAAACTGCCTTTTGAAAAAAGTAGGTACCAATGATAGAGTTAAGGGTGCAAGCTCATTCCATATAGAATGACTAAATCAAAGTGAAAAATATGGCAATTTATAAAATAAAAACCAAATCGCGAATGCACGATCCAGTAAAGTGTAAACCACTTTTAGATGGGGGATCGATCAGTGGAGGTTAATGAGGTGCCATGGTACATCCATGTTAGAGAAGGCTAGAAATGCAATGTCAGCCCATTGAACGACATATCAGGCTCGATGGATCTTAAGACAGGGTACAGATAAGGGTACAGATAAGGTGAGTGAGTACATGGAGGTAAGTCTAGAGGCCAGTGCCTTATGAACATATGTCCATATGTTCTAAAAACAACGTTGGGGTACATATGCTCACAATCTCATCAGATATACTTGGTCACAGATTTGAGTATGTTTCTGCATAACAATATAAAGTATAATTAGTACATCTTAGTTTCATTTGTTGACAGCAAGTATACATGAAATAAAAACAAATTATTTGTAAGATGGAGCAACCTTAGTAGTATGTTATGGGTTGATTCACCCCATTGTTAAGGGACCAGGATCTACCATATAACTTAACCTATATCTGGCCTCTCATATTCATGGTGTTTGGTTGGTGGATTTATAAAAAGGCCCCTAAATGGAAGTCTTCGTTCATTCCGTACAGATTCATACTGTCCAATTTGTCAATCCAATACAGTTCGCGCTGGTCCATTCTTTTGGCATGGTTGCCCCCTCTTGGTGCTTTTGTGACAACTTCAAGTATCTGGAAACGTAGTTGTGCCACTGTGTGTCTGTTGGTAGTGAAATGTCTTACCACCGGTGATCGTTCATTCTTTGTCCGAATGTTACTTTTGTGTTCATTACACCTCTCTTTCATTTTCCTTCTTGTCTGTCCTTTGGTCATTGATGACAGCAGGGTCCTGTCCTTCGGCTTCGGGTATCAGACCTCTGGGGCACCGATTGAACAGGGCCTCTGCTGGGGGCAGGCCCATGGATTGATGGGGTGTGGATCTATACTCATGGAGAAGTTGGTAGATATTACTGCTCAATTCCCCCCCTTGTCCCTGCGTGATCTAGAACACCTTGTTTGGAGTGTGCATAAAGTATTCCAACTCCCCGTTGGAACATGGCCACCCTGGGGTTACTTTCCAGTGTGCAACCCCACACTACTCCATATAAGCAGCAAACTGGCGGCCCTGAAACGGGGGACCGTTGTCTGAACAGAGCTCAATGGGAAAACCATGGGTGGCAACAAATATTTTGTCCATTGCCTGAATGGTGAGGTCTCTGGACGTGGACTTGACCAACTCCACCTCAGGGTACCGGGACCGCTGGTCCATGAGGACTAGAAAGTACATGCCCGTCCCGGTAGATCCGAAGTCTGCATGTACCATGCCCCAGGGCTTGTCACTCCTCTCCATGGATTCAATACAGGGTTCTTTCACCACAGGTGCTGCGGCCTGGCACCAGAGACACTGGTGCATGTGCTCGTCTACTCTCCTCTCCAGGTCTGGGAACCAAACCTGAGACCTCAGTCACACCTTTGTCTTGACTGTGCCCTGATGACCACTGTGGGCCAATTCCAACACCCTGTTCACCAGTGTTCGAGGGATTATGATCTGCCTTTCCCTCAATAACAAGCCTTCGTCGGACACAGATAGTTCATGACGGGCACGCCGTTGGGCCT
Source organism: Ambystoma mexicanum (assembly GCF_040938575.1). NCBI lineage: Eukaryota > Metazoa > Chordata > Amphibia > Caudata > Ambystomatidae > Ambystoma > Ambystoma mexicanum. The sequence continues at coordinate 326,001,490 of NC_090935.1, forward strand.
GCAGGTCCTGTTGAGCGTCTTTCGCTTTCTGGGATATGTCTGCAGGGCCAACTTCCAGTCTGCATTGCCCATAGCAATTTGGATTCGCTGAAAACACTCGTCAGCCTTGGAGGCGTCGACCAGTTCCGCCAAGGTCAGCGCTGTCGGCATGGCTGCTTCCACCACATGCGGAACCCCTTTGGTGCAGTCCACTCCTTGCTGCACTGTCAGCGAGCCGCCACTCCTGGGGTGGCGGGACAGGTAGTGAGCTGGATTGTTTGTTCAAGGCCTGTACTCTAACTGCACCCCGTACTCCATTAGGGTGAACATCCACCTATCGGAGGTGGTTTGGAAGACGCCCATGTCATGATGGGAATTAGGGGCTTGTGATCCATGACAATTGAGACCGGCTTGGCAAGGATGTAGATCGAAAGTGTTTACAGCCCCACAAGATGGCCAGGGCTTCCCTTTCGATTTGTGAATACCTTCGCTCAGTGTCTGTCAGGGACTTACTGGCATATGCTGAGAGCCGCATTTGTCCCTGCAAGTCCGGTTGTCGTAACACTGCGCCAAGACCCACGGGGCTGGCGTTGACGACCAGCTTGGATTCCTTCTTGGGGTCAAAGAAGGCCATTGTATCCTCCCCCGTTAGTGCAGTCTTGATGGTGTCGAATGCATTCTGTTCTATGGCTGACCATGACCAAATGGCTTCTTTCTGTGTGAGGACCCTGAGCAGTTCCGAGAGGGAGACAAGGTCCTTGATGAACCTCCCACAGTAGTTAACCATCCCTAGAAAGCTGTGTACTCCCGAGGGAGTCTCTGGGGTCGCGGCATCCCGAATGTCTTTCACTTTCTGCGGGTCAGGTGACATACCTCCAGAGTGAACCACGAAAGCAAACAATGCAATCTTCTCTTTCAAACACTCACATAGGGCCAGCCCGAAATCACAGATTCTCTTCAACGCCTTCTCCAGTCTTCCCAAGTGTTCTGTCCCAGATGATGCATACACTAGGATGTCATTGCTTATGTTAATCCCACCTTTCAGTCTGGCAAGAGCACCCCTGATCACATTCTGAAACACCTCTGTGGCTGAGGAGATCCCTACACTCAGTCTCTTGTACTGATATTGGCCGTTGTGAGTGGTGAAGGTGGTGATGTATCAGGATTCTGGGTGCAGCTCGAGCTGGTGGTAGCCCAAGCGCAGGTCTAATTTCGAGAATACTTTTGCACCCTGCAGTCTCCCCACCACATCATCAAGCGTTAGCGTCAAGTGGTGTTCCCGCTTGATGGCCAGGTTGGGCAGCTGCATGTCTACAAAGATGCGTACCGCCCCGGCTGCTTGTGTTTGGTCACCACGACTATGAGGGATACCCACGGAGTAGGGCCTTCTACCCTCTCTATAATGTCCAGATCCACAAGGTTCTGAAGTTCTTGCTCCACCTGCATCCCCAGTTGAAACAGGATACGGCGGTGCTTCAATGCGGTTGGTCTCACGGACTCGTCGATGTGTAGGCAATGGGTTGCCCACTCCTTTGAAAAGGGCTACAAATCTTTCGGTCATACCTTGTATGTCAGTTTGGTACACTGAAAGTGCAAAGTGTACTATGTTCAATGTCTCGGACGCTGCGCAACTCATGAGTGAGTGCGGTTTGACATTAGTCACAAAGAATTTGGTCTTGATGGAGTGGTTGGCGTGGGTGATGGATGTTGTGGACACTCCTTGTAGTGAAAGTGGGTGGTCCCCCCCAAACAAGTATATTTTGGCCTTGGTCTCAGCTAGCCCTGGTGGTCCCGGCAACGCCTCATAATGTCTTGCGGCCATCAAACACACTGATGCACCTTTATCTATCAATACCGGGGTGGGGCTCTCACAGGTATCTACCACACATCTGGGTTGACAGAGTTTCCTGGAGAAAGTGTCAATGTTTGATATAAAAAATACTTCTTCGTCTTCCTCCTCCTCTTCAGCAATGTCCAGCTCCTGGAGTTCTTGCTCCACAGCTCCTACACTTCTATGTTTGTGCGGGCCACTACTGTTGGACCTTGCCGGGCCTCGCAAGATGGTCACTGGACTGGGCGCTCTGCATATCCGGGCAAAATGTCCTGCTTGTCCACAGCGCCCGCACACCCTCGTTTTTGTGGGGCAGTCGCTGGAATGCGGAAAGTCATACCCACAATTCTGTGATGACTCAGACCTCCTTTGGCTCCACTTTCGGCATTTGGGCCTGTTGTATGCTGAGCATCCAGCGGCGTAGTCCTCCTCACCCTTCCCACTTTGACTGCCGAGTCCATTCTGGTAGCACGACTGTCAGCCAGTTCATAAGACCTGCCCATATCCAGGATCTGCGTCAGCATAAGCCCTTGCTCGCCTGAGCTTCCTCAAACTGCAGCCCTCAATGAGCTGATTCCGGACATCCCCTTTTCATTCTCCCATTGGCACGTGCTGGCCAAGTGTCTCAACCTCCCACAGAAGTGATCAAGTGACTCGTCCTCCTGCTGCCTCTCACTGCACATTACAAACCTATCAAAGTCTTGGTTTGCCAGGGATAAGAAATGTTCTTTGAGGGTGTCATTTACTACCTGGTGCGTGACAGCAGGAGAGTTCAGCAATTCAAAGATCCGATGGACCTCTGAACCAGCAGCATATAGCAGTGTCGCTACTTTTGCATTGTCCTCCATCTCTCTCGTAGCCCTGAAGTACATCTCCAACTTCTTGACCCACAAAAGCCATTTGGTGGCTGAGTTTTGAGGGAGGACCGGACATATCAAACTTTGGCATGGGCGCCAGTGTGCCCTGTTGTCTGGGAATTGGTCTGCCAGGAGGTGGGGCTCCAGCAACTTGAAGTTGTCAACCATGGCTGCGAACTGCACAGGCACCTCCTTCATCCACAGAAGTCGCAAGTCCGCACCAGCCCAGAGTGGAGGAGTCGACTTGGGTCTTAACGTAGTTGTCCGCACTATGCCCAGTGCGAGACGCGCCCCAGCCTTGATGTCGTGTGCATAGGCGATGGGCCTTGAAATCTACCCCATATTCAAGGATAAAAAGCACTTTAAAGTCTAGTGGCACCAGAGCAGGGTGATGGCACTGACAAAATGACCCTATACAAGGGTGGAGGAGTCTTTTACTGGTCAGTAGCAGACAGAAGGAATGGCCCCTCCTCGACTCGTGAATGTCCAAACAAGGCGCAATAGATCCCTTGCTGCTGTGCTGTGGATGAGCATGGAGGGATGGCTGTGAGTCTTTTGGAAAAAAGGAAATCTTCCAAGATGGCAGGATTCAGGTGGATAATGCCTCCGGAGGCTCCAAAGATTGCCCCAACAGGAGCACAAGCACACTGTGAGGGCCGCAACTGTTAGGCAACCAAAAATGGTGCACTGCACGGGTGACGCAGCTAGTGTGTGCCGAGAAAGTGCTCACGAAATGAACTGATCGAATATGAGAATTCCTCCCCACTGTGCGGCATCCTCGTCGCTAGTGTTGTAGGTCGTAATATGCCTCGTGGCACACCCCGTATCCAGGCCCGGTCCCCAGTACCTTAAAGAAGGACACCGACACACGTCTGCTTGTTACGGGCTCCCGGTGGCAACTGGCATGCACAGGCTCCCCTTTATTCACAGCGCATGCACTGCCCTCATTCTGGGTCACACATGGGTGCTACATGCGGTTCACTCCGTAACATCATGGAAGCGCACAAAGGCTAACGGGAGAAAGAAACTGGTAATGGGCAGTGCCAGTGAATTTTTTGGGGAGAAAATCTCTACTCATGTTATACGTATGTTAATGTAATGGGACATGTGTGGATGCATGTGATTCACTGGTAAACCAAATCTGGAATATACTAAGGGTAAAATAAAGAGAAATAGATTTATTTCATAACCAACATGACGCTGTCAAAAACAATGTGTAAGGAGAGGAAGAAGTCTAGTGCAGTGGGATGAAATCCCAAATTGAATTATAGTGAAATGGTATGAAGAAGTGGTCTAAAAGAAAATAAGACAGACTAAGTGGTATCAGCCATCAATAAGTTACAAAAACAGGTAAGTAGACACTTTCTTCAGTTCAAAAATAGTCTGACGTTATATAAATTCAAAAGGCACTTTTAAAGAATGGTCACCTCTCTCACTGTTTCTCGGTCAATTGTTAGTACACCAGCTTTGGACCACATAGTGAGGTTTTGCAGCGATGTTTTCTATAGAGCATCGCTTAAATTTGCTTGTCTTTAACACTTTGTCAAATTCTTGTTCATCACAGCTATCTTGTGGGAATAGACAGTGACACCGATGTGAGATAAGTCATTTTGCTCTCGTGGCACAACCCCTAGCACACACCACTGCTGATGATGTGTGCGTCCAAAACAGGAAAATGCTCTTTTAACCCCTTTATGCAACCACATGTCACCATGAAAAGGTGAAGGATGCTCTTCTCTTGCACTTCCTAATATCATGTTTTTTTCTGAAAGTATAATTTCTCAATGAAATAAAGAAATCACTTCACACAGTAATTTAAGTATCTGCATTAACATTTTATTGCAGAAATCTAACACTGCTTGAATAGTCAGCATTAGATATAAGTAACATAGATTATCACTTCCTCAAAGGGAAAAATCCAGAAAATATCAGTGTGGGTTAAATCTTACTTTTTATCTGTGACCACATTAAAAGGACAATAATTATCTGTAGTGGCTTTTGAGAGTGATGTATTGGAGTGAAAGGCATGAAAGGAAAATAAGTCCTCTATGTGGTGGTGAGAGTGAATCCAAGGTGGTTCACATTCTGACCAACAGCGATCTTTGAGGTAAGGTATGCTTCATGATGTATTTTCTTCGAATATTGGACAATTATTCATCATTATGACACAGTCAGATTTGCATAGTATCTCTGAAAATCGCCAGCATGACAAATAGACAGACCTGAATTTGTGGAACGAGCATCGTTATGATCAAAACGTGGCCAATCAGAAGGACTGTTACAACTGGGCATTGAAATAACCCACTTATGCTGTGACACAAATGATGCTTGCAGACGGTAACCTTTCATAGATAATAGAATGTTTTTTAATAAGAATGGTATTGAAAACAAACCACAGAGAAAGCTTATCACTAACGTCTAAGAGAGCTTCACAAGGTTATGACACCACATCTATTGAATTGATAAAACCACACCCAGAAGCAAACGCCATGAATCAACTCTCTTTTGTAGTAGGCACTGTACGAATCAAAAATACATGGTTTTCACATACCATCACAGATGGTACCCATAGGATTTGGACTGTCACATAACCCCCACACCTAAAACAAAATACACCTCCATATTGTCAGGTACTGTCAGGTTACAGTGGCATATTCTCAATTACATTGGGTCTGGGGAGATTTAGTATAGAAAGGTTTTGGGAAGTTTTTATGGAGTTTAATTTTAAAACAACCAATTTTGCCCTTAACATTCATTGCAGTCTATGGAGAATGCCCCAAGCCAAGATGGAGGTCCTCAGTCTAAATTCTAATTGGCTGGTGATTGTTTATAGGGAAGACAGTGAACATTCTAAACTGCCTTTCATCGTCTTTGCCCAGCTGAGAGGTCGTGTACTAAGCTGCTCCTGCTTAACTTGTTCAGGGGTTTCAAGTTTCAAGCAGTCGAGCGGCTTCTTTGGAAAGTAAGCAGTAATCTTTATGGAGTTCGTTTTGGCACAGGACAGGAGTAAGAAGATTTCAAGTTGCCTAAGAAAATAAGTTTCCAAGACTCTTCACAAGATAAGTTCTTTTAAAACTCAAAACTCTTTATCTAATGTTCTTGTTGAAGAGTTAAATTGATTTTCAAGCTCATATGAAGACATTTAATAGAACGGTAGTGCTATCGTTTCTTTTTCTTTGTTACGCTACGTTTTTTCTATCAAGCGCGTGGTTGTTCCGTTAACAGAAGCCTGCGCGTGAAAGTCTTCGCTAGAGAATCTAGCGCAAGCTCTTTTGTGTCACGTGATACTTTAGCGCGTGTGTTTTTCTACCCGCGGTTGGTTTTCAGCGCGTGTGCGTTTACTCGCTCCTTGGATAAGCGGTGTGGATTTTTCCTGCGGTTTAGACTTCAGCGCGTGTGCGTATATTCGTTACTTGGATAAAGCGCGTCTGTATTTTTTCCCGCGGAATGGACATTATCGCGTGTGCTTTTTACTCGCTCCTTGGATAAGCGCGTGTGGATCTTTCCCGCGGTTTAGACTTCAGCGCGTGTGCGTTTACTCGCTCCTTGGATAAGCGCGTGTGTATTTTTTCCCGCGGAATGGACATTATCGCGTGTGCTTTTTACTCGCTCCTTGAATAAGCGCGTGTGCATTTTTCTGCGGTTTGGTTTTCAGCGCGTGTACGTTCTACACTCAGTTTGGATTTTTATGCGTGTGCAAGATATTTCCACGTGAAATTTTTCGTTGCAAGTTTCAAAGGCAGTTAATAAGAAATATAAGAACTTTCCAGAAACACTAGAACTTCCATTTACTTTTAATGAACTTAAGACTTTGTTCAAGCTTCTTCATTTTTTAGAAGATATCTGCAAAGTTAATTTCGCATTCATGGACCTACTGAGAAAGCTGAATGATCATTGAGATTCAAGTCAACTAGTAAGGAAGTCTAGTCAGCTTATCACTTCTCTGGGCATTCTGTAGAGAAGTTCCAGGTATGGTTTTTACTTTTTTTGGTAAAGGATATGGAGAATTAAGGTTAGTATAGTACTCGATGAATAACAAGGTGTATATATGTTTATGTTTTTACTACAGGTGAAGAACCAGCTAGTTAATAGCTTCCAGCCTGGTGTTTGTTAATTTGTCCCTTCCCCCTTTCCCCTGGAAGTGAGGTAAACTGAGCAGTTTATAGTATCAGCTCAGAGTGCCACATTTTGGGTGGATTGTCGGGGGCTCAGCAGCTTCCGCAGACACCAGGATCTCAGCCTGACAGAATGAAAGGCAAATAAAAAAAAGTCTGCCCAAGCTGTATGAACCCCGACGAGACAGCCATGGAGGCGTTGGGAGAAATGGTTAGGGAAATTAGAGAAGAGTTACGGGTGGCTCATCAGGAATATTCAAATCTTAATAAAAGAATGGATGAGTTAAATTTAAAGGTAACACAAATACAAGAAATAGATGTTAGAAGAGAAGTGGAAGTTTCGGGTAGTGCAGGAAACCCACATGAGTTGGTGAGAGTAGGGGAAGAACAAGAACCGAGGCTTCCAAGAGAAGTGGTGGGTGGTTTAGGAACCTTAGTTATGGCAGTTCCTTTGGCTGCTCCTGAGCGTTTTTTGGGAGATCCGAGAAAGTTTCAAATTTTTCAGACTCAGTGTGAATTGCATTTCATAAGTCGTCCTGAGTTATTTTCAACGGATGCTTCAAAGGTCACATTTACATTATCCTATTTATCAGGAGAAGCTTCAGCGTGGGGAAGTCTTTTGGTGAGTCAAAAGAGTTTGGCTTTGAATAATTATTCCCTGTTCCAGGCCGAATTTAAAAAGATGTTTGATAAGAGACAGGTTTCTTTAGAGGTTGATGGAGAACTACTGGAGCTGCGTCAGGGAGGAAAGCAGTTGATTTCTTATATCACTCAATTTAGAACTTTAATTCTAGAGAGTAGATGGCCAGAGGAGAGGAAAGCTACAGTATCTCATTGATTGGGAGGGTTTTGGTCCTGAAGAACGCACTTGGGAGAAAGCAAGTGATGTGCATGCTCCTCGTTTGGTAGAAAGATTCCATAAGAAATTTCCATTGAAAAGTGGCCCAGGGACTGGGCATTAGAAGGGGGGTACTGTCAGGTACTGTCAGGTTACAGTGGCATATTCTCAATTACATTGGGTCTGAGGAGATTTAGTATAGAAAGGTTTTGGGAAGTTTTTATGGAGTTTAATTTTAAAACAGCCAATTTTGCCCTTAACATTCATTGCAGTCTATGGAGAATGCCCCAAGCCAAGATGGAAGTCCTCAGTCTAAATTCTAATTGGCTGGTGATTGCTTATAGGGAAGACAGTGAACATTCTAAACTGCCTTTCATCGTCTTTGCCCAGCTGAGAGGTCGTGTACTAAGCTGCTCCTGCTTAACTTGTTCAGGGGTTTCAAGTTTCAAGCAGTCGAGCAGCTTCTTTGGAAAGTAAGCAGGAATCTTTATGGAGTTCGTTTTGGCACAGGACAGGAGTAAGAAGATTTCAAGTTGCCTAAGAAAATAAGTTTCCAAGACTCTTCACAAGATAAGTTCTTTTAAAACTCAAAACTCTTTATCTAATGTTCTTGTTGAAGAGTTAAATTGATTTCAAAGCTCATATGAAGACATTTAATAGAACGGTAGTGCTATCGTTTGTTTTTCTTTGTTACGCTACGTTTTTTCTATCAAGCGCGTGGTTGTTCCGTTAACAGAAGCCTGCGCGTGAAAGTCTTCGCTTGAGAATCTAGCGCGAGCTCTTTTGTGTCACGTGATACTTTAGCGCGTGTGTTTTTCTACCCGCGGTTGGTTTTCAGCGCGTGTGGGTTTACTCGCTCCTTGGATAAGCGCGTGTGGATTTTTCCCGCGGTTTAGACTTCAGCGCGTGTGCGTATATTCGTTACTTGGATAAAGCGCGTGTGTATTTTTTCCCGCGGAATGGACATTAACGCGTGTGCTTTTTACTCGCTCCTTGGATAAGCGCGTGTGGATCTTTCCCGCGGTTTAGACTTCAGCGCGTGTGTGTTTACTCGCTCCTTGGATAAGCGCGTGTGGATTTTTCCCGCGGTTTAGACTTCAGCGCGTGTGCGTTTATTCGCTACTTGGATAAAGCGTGTGTGTATTTTTTCCCGCGGAATGGACATTATCGCGTTTGCTTTTTACTCGCTCCTTGAATAAGCGCGTGTGCATTTTTCCACGGTTTGGTTTTCAGCGCGTGTACGTTCTACACTCAGTTTGGATTTTTATGCGTGTGCAAGATATTTCCACGTGAAATTTTTCGTCGCAAGTTTCAAAGGCAGTTAATAAGAAATATAAGAACTTTCCAGAAACACTAGAACTTCCATTTACTTTTAATGAACTTAAGACTTTGTTCAAGCTTCTTGATTTTTTAGAAGATATCTGCAAAGTTAATTTTGCATTCATGGACCTACTGAGAAGGCTGAATGATCATTGCAATTCAAGTCAACTAGTAAGGAAGTCTAGTCAGCTTATCACTTCTCTGGGCATTCTGTAGAGAAGTTCCAGGTATGGTTTTTACTTTTTTTGGTAAAGGATATTGAGAATTAAGGTTAGTATAGAACTCAATGAATAACAAGGTGTATATATGTTTATGTTTTTACTGCAGGTGAAGAACCAGCTAGTTAATAGCTTCCAGCCTGGTGTTTGTTAATTTGTCCCTTCCCCCTTTCCCCTGGAAGTGAGGTAAACTGAGCAGTTTATAGTATCAGCTCAGAGTGCCATATTTTGGGTGGATTGTCGGGGGCTCAGCAGCTTCCGCAGACACCAGGATCTCAGCCTGACAGATATACAGCAAAAACTGAAATCAACCACATTTTTCCACCAATGATTATCTAAATAATAATCGCGCTCTTGGACGTTGTAAGGAAAATATTCACAACTCTACTTTTAGTGCAGTTATCACTGTTGATGTGAGGCAAACAGGCTTTTTTAGAGGAGTAGAATGCGAATTGAATCTGTTCATACTCAATGTCCTAAAAATGGAGGCGATCAGAAAAGGCCAGAAAGTATAGCTAGTGTTTGTAGATCTCCCACACGCATTCAATGGCGTTGACCGCAAATTGTTATGGCAAAAACTAAAATATTGCGGATGCACCGAAACTATGATACTTGCAATTAAAGAACTCTATTCGGAAACAAAGATACAGATCAGACTGGACATGAATGGGCATCGCTCAAAACAATAAAAACAACACAGGGAGTAAAACAAGGGTGCCCCTTATGGGCAACACTCTTCAACTTCTATATTGCTGAGGTTGGCAACGCACTTGAGGGACTCTAATCATTCCCCCAAAATTAAATGGCACGCACATCAGCTGGTTACTATACATGGACGATATCGTCCTGCTGGATATGACACTGATTGGCCTACAAAGAAAGCTGAATGCCCCAAAGAAATACACTGAAGGAAATGGGCTGGAAATAAACATCGTTAAAACGGAAATCCTAATTTTGAAATACCTAAAAGGAATAAGCAAAAAAGAGAAGTTCTGTTGGTCTTTGGGAAAAGACCCCATAAACTTGGGCACCTGCACACAATATCTGGGGCTATCTATCAATTCAAGTATAAATGACCAGCCAAAGGTTAAAAAAATTGCCAGCAAATATAAGCAATTAACAGCACTAGGTGCAATAATACAGAAGAAGTACGGAAAATGTTCTTATAAACCGGTCATAAGCTTCTATAAGAGTAAAGTAGTACCTACACTAATCTTTGGAGCAGAAATTATGTTCGGTTGTGCAAGCACGATCTGGTCCAGATGTGAAAATCTTTTCTGGAAAAGAATTATGCAACTGCCTCAAGGTTTCCCGACAGCATGCATAGTATACAAGCTGAGCTTATTCTCAATGAACGCAAGAATAAATTACAATACACTTGCTCTATATAGTAAGCTTATGGGCACAGACGTAATACCACAATTTAAGTAAAAATAGTGGGTTTTCTAACTGTAGGGAAATCTATCCCAAAGACAATATGAAGAGAAAAGTGCCAGTTTAAAAAGAAACGTGAGCTGTGGCCTGCACATAGCATCTGAAAAATGACACAAGGAAGGAAAATGAGCAATTTGATGCAGCCCATCTTAAATATATACATATATATGTCCTAAGCACCTGACACGGCCTGAGAAAAATACTTCCAAGTACCAAAAATAATCCTACAACCTTGATTAAAATGAAAAACAGCATGAAGTGAGATTAAAAGCAGAGCATCGAAAATTCACCTTGTATTGTGCATATTTTACTTTATAGGATTAAGAATCAGCAAAATGACGTTGATCAGCAAATGCAATGTTATAGTGTTGTTGCAACATGGAGACTAAAAAGACTTTTATATGTTGCATTTCTGAATTAAGCACCAGCTTTAGGTCTGAAACTGACAAATGGCATTCTAACTCACTTCCCCCAGCAATAGATGAAGGAAGTGAGTTAGAATACTGTTGCTTTCTCAAGGAAATGAAACTCTTTTGAAGCTGAGCAATACAATCCTGTGACTGTCTCTGAAACTAGTTATCAGGCACCCAAGCCCTACAATTAAATCTAATGGCATCTATTTAGAGCCTGCATTATTTCTTCATGCTCAGGCTTAAATTCTTCAATATTCATGGATTTCATTCTGAGCAGTAGTTAGTAGCATTATTTTCTCAAATAATCACATCTTACAATCAGTCAGGCTTTCCTAAAGGAAGGAATTTGACATGTTCTGGGACTGATTGGCCCTCATTACAAGTCAGGCGTTAAGGGTTTAACGGCGCCATCGGTGCCATTAACCCTTAACGCCTGATTCACACTTTAACGCCTGCTTTTTGCAGGCGTTAAAGTCCAAGGCGCTAAGCGACCTTGGTGCTAATTACGGCACTGTAATTTACGGTGTCGTAATTAGCGCCTTCCCCATCCCCATTATGCCCTATGGGCAAAAATGGGAATGGGGAAGGGCAAATGGTGAATGGGGAATTACCGCCCCACTCACCTTGGAATGGGGCGGTAATTCCGCCATCCACCATGGCGGAATCTGGCATGGACCATGGTGCTAAAAGCACCATGGTCCACCGCCTGACTTGTAATGAGGGCCATTGTCTCATCTAAAGGCAGCCAGATCCTGGGAACATTCAAATGGGGCAGGACTGAAATCATAGAAGGCCCAAGCAGCCTAATTACAAAGGACATTTACCATGGCAACTGTCCTCTGGGTCATGAATACCTCAACTCTTAACTAGCAGCATGGACACCAGGTGGTCTGTTGCTGGCCAGAAAACGTAATGACGTCCATGTAATATTTGGGAAAATGCATCATTGAAATGACATTGGATTCATATTTCTGTTGATAACTTTTGAACAAAATGTCTTAGAGAGATTTTTCTTTAAAATTTCAGCTTGAATTGCACTATTAGATGGACCCAACCGAAATGTTGGTGATGTTATCTTCATTATGTAAATTAAGTACATTTGTAGTTCATCACGCAAGTTAGTTATTCATTTATCCTAGCATCCGTGCTGGTGAGGAAATTACATTGAGATGAAAAGTAATTTGTGATTAGAAGTATGGGAGAGTTAAAATGCAAAATGTGTAACTCATCCAACATAAGTTGTATCAAGATGAAAATGGCATCATTTAATTCATGCCATATAGATACATCTGATGACCCCATTGGTAACATGATTACATGTGTGGAATATGATTTTTCAGAAAGTTACTATTGTTTAATCCAGAAATCTCCAAGATGATTTAGAAGGTACTCCCAACAGACTGCCCCTGGCCTCAATATGCCGGTGACCATTGAGGGGTAGGTTTAATGTGATGTCACTCTATAGAAATTGTCCAATCCCATACATTGACCTATTAGATTAGAGTAATTATACACACCTCAAAAGTTCAAACCCTTACATTCTGGTGACTCTCTTGCTTACTCTCTGCCTGATGGAGAGGAAGAAGGAGGAAAAGGAGAATTGGTAACAGCAAGAAGGCAATGAAATAAATTGCTTTCCTTTTGGGCCTATTGTTGGATGTAAGTGAGGCCTACCTGGAGTTCAAGTCTCAGGCCTTCTTCAGAGGAAGAGACAGCAGACAGGCTGCAGAGTGAAACTGACCCCATCTTGTTGAGTGATGGATGACAGTTCCTATATGGGGGGGAATGGAACTAGTCCTTAAGATGGTACCATCTGTCTGTGAGACAGTCAAAATAAATCCATATGTAAGTATAATATAAATGGGAAATAATCCTGAGGATAACAATACTATAAACAGAAATAGATTAAACCCCAGCCCCTGTTATTTGTAAGTGCTGAGGGGCAGCGCATATACATTAATTGTACATCCTGAGAAGTTTGGGAATATTTTCGAAGTATGTATACTTCTGGAGATCTAAATATATTTGATAAAATAAGTTCTATGGTATTTATACAAAGGCATCCCTCACACCTTCTCTGGGCGAAGTTGTCTAACACAGAAGAAGTATGTTGTGAGTCATACCTAGAAAAACTAATTGAAGTCATTCCTGGGTAAGCCATAAAGCAGAATCCTGTTATTAGTGCTGAGTTGCTCAAGACAAAAGGGAATGAGTGAATATTTGCTATTCATTTACCTGCTTTTGAGGTGTCATTGAAAGTGAAAAAGGTATATTTATACACGATAATGTAATAGAAACACCACTGCAGGAATTTGGTAAATATTTACTTTTATTTTGCAAGGGATTCGCATTTGGGAATGTAGTAACTTATTTAAATTGAATTTATTGAACTCTGTTTGAAAGTACTATGTTTATTGAGTAAGGGGGGAGGTATCTATTTTCACTGAAGGGGAAGTAGAGAGAATTAGGTAGGGAGGGATGTTTTTATTTAATTTGGTTTTTAACAAATGAAAGCCTTTTCCTGGACCCTCATGCTCTTTTCAATCAATTGTGCAGATTTGTCCAGGGTAAACAAAACATACATATGGTGATGTGTGTATTTACAATAGTCTTTTCAGGTAAATGTAGCATAGAAAAGAGATGCAAGCAATATATTGATAATTTTTAATTGCAGTACCATTTGACATTGGAAGTTCATAGATGCGTACTTGGTTGATATTCAAATTATATAATTGTTTCTATTTTATTAATAAATATACCCTCTGTGCAACACTGTGTGTTTCTTGTCCTAAAAGGGGAAGTAGACTGTAGGGAAACAATACTGTTAAATTGGAGTTCATAAAAGAACTTAATCAAATTAATGAAAATCGTGCATTCCTGGTTTGGGGTGGTGGGAAAGTTCCCCGGAATTAGACGTTGCTCGATTAAAACACCCCACTAAACTGGAGATCCCACCAATATATTATTTTTGGGATTACTAGTGGCATTGCAACCCAAACCTTTTTAAATCCAAATTGTGCAGAGTTCAAAAAAGGGTTTGGAAATGTTTGATTTTTTAACATTTGAATTACATGGTATTGATACCACACAGCCTCATAAAGAGATACTAAAGTGTGCACAGAAGTCTAGGAGGTTTGAATTTGGTGTTGCAACAGAGGTAAACTAGAAGTAAAAAAAGGCTGCATTTTATTAAGAAAGCATTTTGGAGGTAGATTGCTACAGTTTAAAACAAACAGATGTCTGACATAGAAATGCCTGTGTTGCTAGCCCATCGTCTTTCAAAATTACATTTGAAGGTGGATTCGACAGCCACAGATATTGACATATGGAAGAAAGAAATGCCCTCTGTGGGTTGAGATAAGTGAGATGAACAAGGTCCATTAAATCAGTATTTATAGAGGCTATATATAACTCCAACAGTCAAATGAGGAAATGTTCAATTGACATTCCTCTCTGTGGAACTGTAGTTTCACCTTCATTTAGTGGAGGGTAGTCTAGCAGAGAGGGATGCTCCGATTATACACTGCCAAGAAGCTGAACAATTCTGAAGAGCTACTGAGCGCCAAGCATTTGTGTAACAACAAAATGGAAGATGTTTTGAGGTTACAAGAAACATTGAAAGAAAGCCAGATTTCTTCCTTGCAACAACACCATGTCATTGGTCAAATGCAAGGTGAAATCAAGACATATTTTGATGAGTTACAGAACCAGATGACACTGTTTTTGAGTCTCCGGGCCACTTATAATCAGTATATCCAGAACAAGCAGCTAGCTGTAAGGAAAACATAATGACCAGTCTGCATGTAATAATGCCCTGTTAGACAACATTCTGATTCTGAAACAACACCTAGCAGAATTGAAACAGGAACATAAAAGTAATCTCAAATATGTTGAGTCTCAAATTAATTTGATCAAATGAATCATAATGTAAGTGTCAGAATATGACAGAGAGATCAGCTTGCACAAGATTGTGATGGCCTAATTCATGACAAAAAAGTAACTGATGCAAAAATGAAATCAGGCGCATGAAACTTAGGGTTTGGGTTTAGTCTTTTCCCAAGAACTGCCAATGTCAAAGATGCAAATATGTACCTATAAGATCAATTGGAACAAGTAGAGACTGACCTGAAACTGGCAGTACCACTAAAAGAGTCCTTTGAAAAAGAAATTCTGCACAAGCGAGAAAAGAAACCATGAACAGTCAAGAGTAATTAAAAATTGGCAGTACGAGAATGTATTTCTTTATTTATTGTTTGCTTGTTAGGTGCTTAGACAATAAGAATATACTGTTTCAAAGCGCCCCCAGGGAGGGTACATTACAACACAATATTAAGAGCTGAGGGAAAAAGGAAGAGGGACGAACCTACTATGACTTGTGAGTATTCAGAACGTACAAGGGCAGAAAGGAAGATGGAAGCGGGGTAAGTGTTGGGGAGTCCAAGCTCGTAGGAGAGCCATGGAGGATGTGCTAGGAATGTTGGGTGCTAAACAGCCATAGCCGCAAGAGTTGTATGTGTGAGTCTCCAGAACGGAGGGTGTGCAGATGAAAAGTGCTGTGGATAGATAGGAGCTGGGAGTAATCAGTAAGGGAGGTCAAGACCCTGAAGATGCATAAGGACCAAGGACAGTGATTCAGCAACTGTGGGACTAGCAGAGGAAAGAAGGTGGGAAGGAAGAGGAAAAGAGGAAAGTCTTAAGGAGCTTCTGGAATTTGAGAAGGCCCTTCTCAAGGCACAGAGGGAGGGGGTAACTATTCCAAAGAAGGGATCCTGCAGAGGAAAGTGAGCGACACCCTGCCCTCTTTTAACAAAATGCTTTACACATAAAGAGTTGATGCCAGAGGAGCGAAGTGGTCTAGTGGGAGAGTATTTAATGAGACAGAGGTGAAGATAGTGTGGTCCCTGGGCCCAGACAGCTTTGTAGATGATGCAGAGGGATTTTAATTTAATACGTGCAGCAATCGGGAGCAAGTGAAGACTTTTTAGAGCAGGAGAGATACAGTCCCTGGGCTTAAGGCAAAGGATAAGTCGTGCTGCTCTATTCTGGATAAACTGAAGGGGTTGCAGAGTGGAGGAAGGAAGATTCAGGAGAAGGCTATTACGTAGTCAAGTCTAGAGAGAACTAGGGCTTGAGTCACATTGAGCCTCTGTAGGAAAGTGAGAAAAGGTAAAATTCCTTTGAGAATGAAGAGTTAGAAGTTGGACTTCTTGGGAATATCCTGAGTGTGAGGGAGGAAGGAGAAGATTCGAAAATGCCTACAAGGTTTCTGACTTCAGTTGAAGGAGCAGGGGGAGAACCCAAGGAGGAAGGCCAGAGTTAAGGGAAGAAACAGGGAGCAGGGGTCGAAATGGGAAGGATCTCAGTTTTCCAGGCATTGAGTCAGAGATCACTGGAGGTGCACCTGGACTAGATGGCAGAAAGGCAGTCAGGGATGATGGAGGATGCAAGAGGGTCAGCAGGGAGTCTGAAGAAGAGCTGTGTGTCATCTGTGTAACACTGGAAGTTGGAGGAGAAGGAGGAGATGAGGCGTGCAAGGAGAGCGAGGTAGATGTTAAAGAGCCGGGGGGAGAGAATAGAACCCTCGGGGATGCCAAAGTTGGATATAAAAGTAGGAGAGGAGAATGCGCCCAGGATGACTTGGGAAGAGCAGTTAGTGAGGAAAGAGGACAGCCAGTCCAGTGCTCGCT
The DNA here is from genome assembly GCF_040938575.1 of Ambystoma mexicanum. Taxonomy (NCBI): domain Eukaryota; kingdom Metazoa; phylum Chordata; class Amphibia; order Caudata; family Ambystomatidae; genus Ambystoma; species Ambystoma mexicanum. Next base: position 326,018,182 of record NC_090935.1, read on the forward strand.
CCAAGATACCAAGTGTATCGTGGAGCCTTTGTATGAGGATGGAATGGTTACCTGTGTCAAATGCAAAGGAGAGATCAAGAAGGATATGTACCGCTGGGGAGTTGGAGTCAAAACATGTGAGCAGTTCTTTACAGGTGTTCAGAAGAGCAGCTTCAGTGGATCTGGATGCTCGGAATCCAGATTGATGGTCATGGAGGCCACCAACAAGCTCAGTGTGAGAGTTAAGTTGGGGCAAGGACAGCTACTCGAGAAGCTTCCCAAGGAAGGGGGTGATGGAAATAGGGCAATAGCTGGCAGGGCAAGTAGGGTCAGAGGAAGGCCTTTTCAGGAGTGTGTGTACAAGGGAGTGCTTTAGGGAGAATTACATTTTACAACAGAAAATACAAGCTAACAATTACTTTTTAACTTCCCATAAAAAGCGCTGAAAGCTAATCAGGCCAGTATTTGTGGTTTGAGAGAACAATTAGTCTGACATTACTGAAATGAAAAAAAATGAGAAATTATTCCAGGACGTCAGAGGCCATAAAATGGCCTTACAACCAAACACCAACAGCCACAAGAGATAGTGCTTTCAACAGAGGGGTCATTTACTTCAGCAAATGCCTCATTCCACCCGCCTAATGTTTCCCATAAGCACGCAGAGGGGCATAATGTGCTTGACCCCTCTAGACTAAAAGGAGTTGAGCGGTGTCTAACATCCCCTCTCCTGAACACTTCTGACTAGGAAGGTGAAAGTTCAGACGCTGATTACTTTTCACCCTTACTAGCGAGAAGGGTGTCCGATTCAACATGTCAGGAGTGGACAGGAGTGGAAATTACAATATATCTGGACCAGGGGAAGCATATCAAGAAGGATTGAGAGACCTAGAACTGAAGAAACCCATGTACAAAGACTAAATCATCATCCCAGGAAGGGCATGTTAAAGGCCTCTACCCACCAGGGAGAGTGAGATGATTCTTCTAGGCCATCCAAGAGGAGACAATGTTATTTTCAACTATCAGAGAAAGTAACCCACCCTTATCCGTCCATTAAAAAGGGATCCTGGGAAAATAATCCTGGAAAGTCCCAGAGAAAAGAACAACGGGAAGAGCCTGTGTCCCATGCATCTAGAAGACATTCCCCAAATTCAGAACAGTAGGGATAATCCAGATGACAACAGGGAGTGTGGTTCCACAAGTAGCTCTGACTCTGAGGGAGAAAAGACTCAGGTACAGAGACACAGGACGGGCAGTCCCAAAAGTGTTTCATCAAAGATCCTATAAAACAAAGAAAATCCAATAAACATTTTATGACCCCTTATCAAAAAAATGCCAACTATTCTGTGTGTACAACTAGAGTTGTATGAGGAAATGATGTCCTCATTTGGAATAAAGAATGGTTTCAATAACATGGAGTATGCAAAATGGCCGTTCTATCACTAGTTTTCCAGCTTTTCTGCAGGGCTTGTTGACAAAAATCACCTTAAATAGTCTACTTATAAACAGCCATTTTTCTACACACAGAAACCCACATGAGGCTTGTAAAGCAGCATACTGTATTGTGTGTGGGGAGAACCAATCTCTGAGAGAATCTGCCCAACAGTTGAAGTGTGCATTTGCACAGATTTCTCGGCGGGTGAATACCAACAGTCTGGAGTTCATTACCACATTTTTTTCATGCCCTTCCAAAATTCATGGTCACCCAAATAGTAAGGGACTTTGATGAGACACAATGGTTGATTTCACAAGCTACTTGGATCTATGAGGTCTAAAAGCTTACAGAAAACAAAAGCAAGCCCAAAACTCCCAAATTATTTACAACACATACCACTGTGAGTGTGGCACAGGTAAAGAGCACCCCTCCTTTGGATTTGTAATCATGGGATTCAAAGAATCCTCCTCCTACCACCAACAGAATGACCAACAGAGCATGCCCTCTGCTTCGTCCCAATAGAGTAATTCTATGCCTGTGTTCCAAATTACAGACCCCTCTGACACCAGAACATATATAAGTTCACAGGACAAGGGCTCTAGGTCCATTGTGGGATACAGATACTCTTCTCCGGCACAGGGGGGATCCTTATCAGAATTTCTTGTGTGAAAGAAATCCAACAACTTCCCCAAATCAACATTTCCAAATCAGCAACTTCACTCTGCATCCTGGATTCTAGGACAATAGAGCCCAAAATCAAGAGGAGTGGAGCTCCAGAAACTAAGTTACTGTAGTGAGTTTCAACAGTACTCAAGTTACTTTTCAGGAGGGATAGTTACTCTTCAAAGGAACAACAAAGGTATGAAAAAAGCCTTCCCTACAGCTTTGTGAGAGGAGAAAAGCTATATCAACTTGAGCAGCAGGTTACGCAATTGACATACAACATTGGGCAGATTTTGAAGGCCCACCTGAACCCACAGACCGACAGTGTTACCCAAAATGCCCCAACATAAAGATAAAAGTTATGCCAAGCCTTACGGATTGCTTCATTTCGAACCCATAAAAAGACGACTACATACAATAAACAATTTCAAGTAAATAGTAGCGACAACTCTTTCCACTGGGAACTAGAACCAAAAGAACAGAGAAAAATAGTCAAATTCCAAGAAAAGAAAAATAGAATAGTCACCATTAGGACAGATGAGAACCCAGAAAACTCAGAAAAGTCTTCTCTTTCAGAGATGGAGTGACACCTCTTAAAGAAAAGTGTGTCAAAATGGAAGATCCTGAATCGGAGACTGTAGAAAAAGAAACCAAGAAGTGCAAACAAACCTCTAGATATAAAAGCCAATCTGATAAAACAGATATTATTACCAAGAAAGTCCAGAAAGGGTAGAGGTACTCTACCTCCTAAAGGATTTTGAAGATTGTCCTCTGAAAAGAGAAAACAATAAAGAATCTGAAGAAAGGGGACATACGCCTACTTCATATTTTATCTCCAAATGCGTGTTTATTCAAACAGGTTCCAAAGCTAACTCACGCGATCTTGACCTCAAGGAAAGTAGTGCATACATAGCTGAGAACGAAGGACATTAAAAATTATGAAATTATCAAAATTCATACACAACTGTCCAATTACTCACACCTTTTTTCTAAACTAGAGTCTAAAGAAGGTAGATACTGTGCTCCGGTTCAGATACAAGGTCAGTGTGATTTATAGGCTCTGGTAGACACAAGGACAAGGGCGACTTTAATTTCAAAGCAACCTTTTGATAAACTCAACCTAGGAAGAGAGGAGTCATAAAACACCTCTGAAGCCTTTTCTAGGAGATCAACATTGGGCGATATGTTCTGTAACAACCAGTGATCATTGTGGCTCCTGAGCCCACACCCTGTTTATTAGGGAAAGAATTCCTTTGGAGGCTGTCCCCACAGATTGATCGCATGTACCAGGTTCTCTGGACCAAACAAATTGTGCAATCAAGGTGAAGAGGAATGCCAATTATGTCAGACTGAATGGCACTTGTCACTTGATTGAAAGTTGAATTTCATTTTCAGAATAATCAGGTTACCGAGATCACCATTATCTCAATAGGAGGACAGAGTGGTGAGGGTACATCATTACAGCTTCTAAAAATGAATCTCCCTCCCAACAATAATTGTTTTTCCACATTGGAGGAAGATATTTTGAAGTTCTATACTCAGGAAGACTCCAATGAAATCCAAAGTTCTTCTGGAAGAATTTCAGAAAAATACATTCATAATGTGACCGACATTCAGAAAATAGTTGAACAAACATTCTTCCCCTTTCAGATAAGTGGAGGAAAAGATGATGTGCTCTGTCTAAAATATGGAAAAAGCTTCAGAAGCTAAGCACTGTTTCAGAACTCCCAAAATATCAGCCCATTCCCTCTTTTAATTTGAGAAAAAAGTGGGAAGCTAGTCTGGAAAACCAAGATTCAAAACATGTACTCCATAGCAGGTGCATGTTAAAAATGTTAATTGTTGATTAAAACTATTGACCATAATTGTTGGAACATTAGAGATCCAACTTCTGAATTGTATCTGGGTAGTGTGAGAAACCAGGAGGGGTCTCACCCACTAGTCCCCGGGGGTTTCCCTCTCAGGTGGCCATGGCACAGCCATCTTCTTTGGATCCAGACCCTGGGGGTGGACCAGTGCGGGAGGATCACATGGGTATGGGGTCCCAGGGGAGTGGGAGTGGGACACCTTGTGACAATATTTAGTATCTCCCCTATAATTCCTCTGACCCGTCCTACCAGGTAGGATATCTGGGGACTGTAACCCTCCCCTTCATGAACACTGCTACATAGACAGCCCGTTCCGGGAGAAAACAGACTAGTACCCTGAACAAGGTACCAGGCATGCCCTATTACCATGGTCAGGCAGAGTCAGGCAATCACTGTTAAGGAATCGCACCTGATCTCCATTGGATTTCCACACACGGATTAAAAGGTGGAGCAAGGGAGCACACTTTGAGCGAGGCAGAGCACATGAAGAAGCAGTTTCTTCCATGCCACAGTTTAATCAATGGAGAAAGATGAAAGGTCGAGAAGAGAGAGAAAGGAGAGAGATGTCCTTCAGCTTTTCGATGAGTCATCGCTATACTCTTGAGGATTTGAAAGCAGCACGTGTAAAGCCAAGATGTGAAGCAAGAGAATTCTGTTCTGTGTGTCCGAGATACCCGGGGCCATCCTGCATGAGTCCGAGAAGAACAGCAGCTGCTGTGGTTTCATCATTGGCTCCTGGATCAAAGCCGAACAGAACCTTCAACACAGCTAGTGAGTCAGGAGGAACTGTACGAGACTGGTCTGGGTTTAAATGAAGGTTACAAGCGGCACAAATGTATCCCCAGAGAGTGAACGTTGAAGCGTGTGATGAAAGACATGAGTTAAATACAGAAAGCTGATAAGTGTGTTGAACATTCCATGAGAAAAAAAAAAGATAAAGTTTTCAGAGTGGTTCAGCACCACCTGGGTGCTCAATCGAAGGTCTCTGGCAAAAGGTGTCGTACAAAGAAATGTAGCAGCAAAAACTTTGATATTTCAATAGCAGCATTGCAAATGAAAATACAAATTGAGAAAATTGAAGTGGTCATTCAAGGGTCCGAGAAAAATCCTTTGCACAAGGAAAGTCTTCGATTTAAGTGAACTAGCCAATAAAGTGAACCCTACCAAGGCCAAGCACGTCTGATGGAGGCCTACTGGGGTTGCAAGTATCAAAGTGGGTGCAAATCTGGCTGAGGGAGACCTATTGTGCCTTAGAGTTGTCAAAAAGGGGTAAGAGCCCCATCAAGGGAGACCCATTGAGACATTGTGTAAGAAGAGGGTCCGAGCCCGGCTGAGGGAGACCCAAAGTGAATGTTATACCTGAAAAGGAAGGACAGTGAACGTTCCAAGTTTAAGTATGACACCTTGCCCTGTGCTGAAAAGTGGGGAAGGGGAGCTTTTCACTAATCTGTCCTGACATATTATTTCTTGAACACTCTTTCTTTTGAATACACCATTTTCCAACACCATTATATTTAGAAGTAACGATTGGCAATAGGTTTATTCATATAGGCCCATTTTATTTCGATAAGACTCCACTAGGACTATGTTATTTTTACTTTGATGGTTGTAGCTTGCTCCCATCCATAGATTTAGGGTTATATAGGCAATCCATTGAGGTTCAATAAACACCGTTGAACTATGATCACTTGTGTCTGTCTTCATTGTTTGATACCATGCCTTCCTTACAGTAGTGATATTCTCTATCAATTTGCAATCAATTTATATTTCATTAACAACAAGGTTTGGTCAAGGCGGTATGGGTAACCCAATGAGATTTTATAATGCCGAGAAAGCATTTTGGTCAGCTCAACTGCTGAAACCAAAGCACAAGAGGTTACTATGCCAGGACATTTGCACCAATTGAGAGTACCAATAAAGATTAAGAGAGAAAAAACCCTGAAAAGTCTGGAAGCATTTATAAACATATATAACAAGTATTGTCCCTACATCCAACACCACTAGTCAATCTACATGATGATACCATTTGAATACTGGTCGATAACAGTGATCCTCAAAGTGTTATCTTGGGCACAGACAGCTGTATCACAATAGTGTTTGATTTCCAATGCTATTCTATTGATTTAGAAAATTAGATTATAGGTCCAATTCTTGAATATTGCTATATTAAGACAGACAGTATCCAACCAGAAAAGATTAACACCCAGCACGAGGAACATTCATTGTTGTATACTTCATGCCGTTACAGGGTATAAGATGGTAGCTGTGACATCTTGGAAGATGAGGTAGAATTGAGAGTTCAGAATAACTGTCTAAAATCCATGGAAACCCTGTCCAGGTAAACACCATAAAACGAGATCTCTTCACCCAACTTGAGAATACTTCTGAAATATCAAAACCAGAGGTATTTCTGAGTTTCAGGCAAATGGTCGAAGCACAGATCAGTCTGGGTGATGCCTGTGAGACTGATGAACAGCAACAACAACATGAGACAAGTATTCCTGGATTTCCAGAGCATCTTCTCAGTTGACTCCTATGATCGTCAGCATTCAACTACTCATTCCACAACAATACCTACAGACCCTGAAATGACTCATGTGTTTGCAAGACAATACAGGTTGCATCTCATGTTCATGGAATTACTCACAGAGATGATCAGAAATCTAGAATCCCGTGGCATATTTCGTCCAATTCACAGCACCTTTAACAACTCAGTACTGAGGATCCTAAAACCAAATGGACAATGGATACTTTGTGCTGAAATTAGGGAGTTGAATAAACAGGTCCAAATGTCAAGATTGCCTCTTCCCTATATTGACCAAGGACTGGCACAGATTGAGGATCAAATGTTTACTTAGCCCTTTATGTGACGAACGGTTATGGGACAGAACCCACGAGTAGAGAAGATCACTATAAGCTTTCCCTTACCATCGGGGGCAACAATGTACTTGGACCTGTACGCCTTTTGGATACATCAATTCAGGAAAGCCAGGTGGGCAAGGCCAGTGGGAGGAAGAGAGTAAGAAGGTTCCACAACTAAGGTGCAATTAAGGAGCTGGGGGTTGCAAGGGGTGCAAGCCAACCAACAAAGTGTTGGGTTGAGACCAAAGAAGCAAGTGCAAGATGAGGGGGAGGGATGGGAGAATAAGTGTGTAGGAAGACTGGGCAGGGGATGGCCTTGCGCCCTGTAGGACTCTGAAGGAACCAGGCCACCAGTCACAGGCAGATGGGACTTTAGCAGGGGAGGCAGAAGGAAGAAGATAAAAGGAAGGTCTTGAGGAGCTTCCGTAACTTAAGGAGATTTGGCTCTAGTCTCAGAGGGGCAGAGAGACCATTCCAGAGGGAGGCACCTACGGAGGAGAGAGATCTACCCCCACTCTCTGCTTGGAGAAACATCTGATTTGAATAGGGTTGGACCTAGCTGAGCGAAGAGCTAGTAGTGGGGAGGTATTTAGGGACGGAAGGTTGGATATAGTGTGGTCACAGGCCCCAGAAAACCTTGTGGATGTTGCAAAGGTTCTTGAATTTGATTCTCACAGCCACCAGGAGCCAGTGGAGAGATTTTAGGGCTAGATAGATGTGGTCTCTGTGATGAGGCCAAGGATAAGTCTTGCAGCTCTATTCTGGATTAGAGGAAGGGGGCGAACAGAAGAGTTAGGAAGATTGAGGAAGAGGCTTTTGCAGTAGTTAACCAGAGTTCTGGAGATTTTGAGTTTGTAGGGAAGGTGAGGGAGGGGGGAATGCCTCTGAGGAGGTAAAGATGGAAATGGGGCTTCTTGGCCAGGTCCATGATGTTAGGGGAGAAGTAGAGGGAGGAGTCCAAGATGAGACCAATGTCTTTTGCTTCACACGTGGGTGAGGGGAGGGGACTCAAGGGAGTGGTTAGAATGTGGGAGAGAAAGAAGGAGCAGGGGTTCCAATGAGAAGGATCTCAGTCTTATTGGAATTAAGGCATGAATCGTTAGTAGTGCACCATGCCTGGATAGCAGACAGGCAGCCAAGAATGAGAGAGGAAGAAGAGGAGGTAGAGGAGGGCAGCTTGAAGTAAAGCTGTGTGTCATCAGCATAACATTGAACATTAGGGGAGTAGGAGGAGATCAGATAGGCTAGGGGGACAGGCAGATATTGAAGAGCCAGGGTGAGAGGATAGAGCACTGAGGAACACCACAGGTGGAGCGTGTTATAGTGGAAAGGAATGGGCCCAATTGAACCTGGGAGGGTCGGTCAGAGAGAAAGAAGTCAATCAATCCAGAGCCAGGACTGTGATGCCAAGGGTTTCTCAGAGCAGCTTTATCATTAAAATAAATCATGAAGTCACAGCTCAGGTTCTCGATCCCCAGAAAAAGAAGGTTGAGGCCTTACTCAAATTTGAGAACCCCACAACTCTGCAAAGCCTCCTAAGACTAGCTAATTATAGGCAGAAATTGATTGAGGATTAAGCAGAGATCACTCGATCTTTGGTCCATTTATTGAAGACTGTGGCAAAATGGGAGTGGGGTAAAGCACAATTTGAGACAGTATAGCAATTAAAAAGAAACCTGTCAAAAGCTTCTTGTTTTGCTTGACTCATCACGAATGAGGAGATTTTCTTAGAGACTGGTTTCCAAGGCACCTGAATGATGGCATTGTTATACCAAAACATTACAAGGTGAACACAGTAATCTCCTATGCATGCAAAACATTATCATCTATAGAAGAAAAATGCAATGATTGCGAGAAAGCACTTTTGCCAGACGTGGGCTTTGAAAAAAGACTACCTGTTTATCCTGGGTGAGCACATCATAGTAGAGACTTTCCAGCAATTGTTACATTATCTCCAAAGTGATAGAACAAGGTCTGGGAATGTCTCTAATTCAAGAATTACTTCTTGGATTCTACAAATGCTGGTCTTTCATGTGGAGGTCAGGTACGACCACAATAACAAGAGCCTTAGAGCTCAAGGATTGGCAGACTTACATGGTTGTATTGAAGAGCATTTTCTCAAGGACAAAAGACCAATTGCTAAAAGTAGTATAGAGTCATTCCTGGAGTCCCCGCATAAGGTATATGAAGAAAACACTTGTCATGGGATACCCCGAATTTATGTGGATGGGTGTTCCTACCATATTACCAAAGACAGGGAGAATGAATTGGTTGCTGGCCTTGGGAATGCTTGGATAAATGATCTTCCCGAACCCTCTGCTGGTTACAAAATAGGTCCCTGAAGTAGTCAGGTGGCAGAGCTGTTGGTAGTCTATCAAGCAGTGCTCACTCTGGACAACCACCAACTCATAGTACAGGTGATTATCACAGATTCTGATTATGTGGGAAATGGGTTTTGGAATACCTGATTAATTGGAAAAACATAGGAATGCTTTGTGAAAATTAACCATTAAAACAAGGTAGATTGATCCAGATTATTTGTTACATATAATGAAATGACTATATATTGGAAGAAGATCAAAGGTCATTCTAAGAAAGAGTGTCCTGGTAAAACTGGAGATGACTTGGCTAATCAATTGGCTAAATCAGGAGTTCTACAGGGGGATTTCATAGATATGCAACACCTCATGGGAGAAATCCAGGTCTCAGCAGTGACCAGATCCAAACTCACACCAAACTTACAGCTGCTCAGTGGAGTAGAGAGGCTCCTTATGCAGACTTGATCACTGCTCAAAACGAGGATCCCATTTTTGGGACATTTTTTAAACACTTAAAAGATCCTGTCAGATTTCCTTTAACATAATCAGATTATTAATGAAACTAAGACCTTTGCATCTTGATGAAATTTCTGAATATGTTGAAGCTTCAAGATGCTGCTGGTGAGGAAACCACAATAGGAGTATGACCAGGGGGTGGTACCTACCTCATTCCGAAGTTTGATGTTAACTACAACCAGTCACAGGGGATTCCAAGAGACTCTTAAGATATTGTGAAAAGTTGCTTTCTAGCCATGGAGCAGAATCTCAATACATATTTGAAGGGATGTCTTGTGTGTGTGCTCAGTGCCAGCCGAGTTTTCCCACACACTGAGCTCCACTATAGAAAAGAGGAATGTGTTTTACTATGGTCTGATTTACAAGCAGACTTCATTGGACCAGTAACCCATTCTTCCAGAGAAATCCAATGCATGCCTCCTTACAAAGTGGATTTAGTCCTTCCTGCCCTAAATTTTAAGGCAGAGACAGCTGCCACTTTGATTATCAACCACATTGTTTTTTGTTTCAAAGGATTGACTCTGAAGGAGGTAGACATTTTACCAGTGATGTCTAAGATACAGGACATTTTTTCACAGTAAAAACAAAGCTCTACATCGTGAAGAGGTTTGTGGTTGATTCTGGACAAAGTTGGTACATCCGATTGCTGCTTGCCCTGATGGCCCTTAGATCTGCACCATATTCTGCCAACAAAATGTCACCATTTGAACTAATGACTGTACTAAAAATGACATTACCTTAAGAACTGCTTCACCGAACTCAGGAGCAGACGTTGATAAATACCTCAACTACTCATGCGTACATTGAGAATTTGATGTAGCACCAACAAAATGCTTTTGCATATGCTAATGCAATCTGGAAAAGTTTGCTGATGGGAATGGGATGAGGACATATTACAACCTCAAAACAACAAAAAGGGAGTATGAGGTGGGTGACATTCTTTATCTCTGTAATTTACAAGGAAACCAAGTCAAGGAGAAGACATTTTTACCTTCTTGGTGAAACAATTTTGAGATCATCGATAAGATCTCTCCTACCACCTATATGATCTGTACCCAAGAGTATTAATGATCGAGGAAAAATTGGTCCACATCAATCAACTGAAAAGCTGTTAATCTTGACCAGCTTTGAGAATAATTGAAGTGCCATCTGAAGTCAGGGCTGAATAAAATCCTGAAGAATGAAACCAAGAGACCAGAAAAATAAAAAGAACTGCAACAAAGAAAAATTAACCAGCAAGTAATACAATTATAGTGCAAGAGAATGACTGGATGAAAATACCAGTATAAAATGGTGAATGTGAAAATTCAATGCTAGAATGCACTGTTTTTGTAAAAATGTGTATCTCTATGTGTTACTAAACCAGCCTTTCTACCCCTCTCTGTAGTTCAAAAATCTGATTATTATCATTATTATTATTCCTGTACTTATTGAGTGCTGACCTAGCTTCGAAAAACAACTGAGCACTTTACATAGGTATACAACACTAGAGATACATAACAGAGCACCTTTCAGAGGTAACAACAGATTAGATATACAGGGGGTGATAGGATTCATAGGGGCACAGAAGAGGGGTACAGCCGCACAGGGTGGCTGGGAGGAGAGGCGGGGACAGCGTCTAGCCAGTCAAGTGGCACAAGGGGTGACATGATGGCCTAGGTATTGAGGAGGAGAGACTCTTTGAAGAGATGGGTCTTGAGTTCTTTTCTGAATAGTATGAAGATGGGGGTGAGTCTAATGCTGACGGCAGGAGGCTACATAGTCTTGGGGTGTAAGCAGATAAGGCTTGTTTTCTGGTCCTTTCCTTTTTGTAGCAGCGGATTTCAAGTTGGCATGTGTCGTGGCTCATGGTGGTGTGGTGTACGTTGGAGATGTTGAGTTATTCTGCGAGGTAGCTGGGTGACTTAAGGGTGATTACCTTATAGATAATGCAGCAATACTTGAAGGTGATTTGTGCGTGCAGTGGGAGCCAGTGAAGGTCAATGAGTGCCGGGTTGGTGTGGTCGTATCTGCGTAGACTCTTGTTGAGGCATGTGGAAGCTTGTAGGACACTTCTCAGGGGCACAAGGTAGGACGACGGGAGGCCTTCAAGGAGGGCATTGTCCAACATCCACGTGGGATATGACTAATGCTTGAATGGTGGATCTAAAGCTGTCTGGAGAGAGTAAGGGTCGACTTTCTGCAGAAGGGAGAACTGATACCAAGCTATCTGAGTTTTCGTAGCTATGTGTGTCTTAATGTAGAGGTGTTTGTCGGTGTGGAACCCAAGGTAATTGGTACAGAAGGTGAGCTTGAGTGTGAAGCCCTCAGGGTTCATGGTTGATAGTCAGGTCTGTATGTCTGGGTGTTTGTTGTTGTTAGTGAGGAGTAGGAATTAGGTATTTCTTCGAGGGGTTGAGCTTCAAGTATGCAGTGGGCATCTAAGACTGGATCAGCGAGAGGCAGGTTTTGAGCCTGTGGATGTCCTTGATGGAGTCGACCTTGAGGTATAGCTGTGTGTTGGTGGTGGATTGGTGAATGTGGATGTTGTGTGTGGGTAGGAGGGCTCCCAGCAGCTCCATGTATAGATAGAAGATCACTGGGGAGAGGATGGAACCTGCAGAACTCCATAGTTGACAGGTAGCATTGGCGATCTAGAGGAGTCCATCTGAACACACTGTTGGCAGTTGGCAAGGTAGGACTTGAACCAGCGTAGGAACAGGTTGTTGTCCCCCATGCACTGATGTAAGGTGTCCATGAGTGCCCAGTGGTCTACTGTATTGCAAGCGGCCGAGAGGTCGAGTAGAAGCAGGAGTAAAGCATAGCAATCATCAAGGATGTTGTGGGCATCGTCGACCACTTGTATGGTTGAAGTCTCCATGCTGCACCTGGGTCTGAACCCGGATTGGTAGGTTTGGAAGAGATCGTTGGTGTCGATGTATTGATGCAGTTGTGTGGCTACCACTTTCTCAATGATCCTAGTTAGGAAGGGAAGATGGGTGATGGGGTGATAGTTACCTAGGTTGTCAGATCCAGAGTGGGTCTTTTAGTAGAGGGAGGATTTGTCCTGTCATTAGGGTCAATGGGAAGGTGCCTTGAGTTAGGGAGCTGTTGATGATCTCCAGGGGATGGTCTTGAGGATGGATGCTAGGAGGATGTTGTTTTTATACAACGTGGCTCGGAGGGAGGCCACGGTTTCTACCAGGTCCTCTGTAGAGAGGGTCTTGAAGGTTGTCCAAGGTGTGAAGATTTCGTAAGGAGGGATGTGAGGTGGGTCTGTTGATAAAGAGCTGGTTTCTATGTCCGGGTGAATCTTAGTGATTTTGTCGATGAAGATGTTGATGGCGATTGTTTTTTTGATGGAGTGTGGTATAGCAGGGTCAGGTAGCGGGTTGATGCAGTGCTTGACAACTTTGAACATGGTTCTGCTTTTGTTGTCGGTTTCTGCTATGGTGTTCTGATAGTAGGAGGCTTTGGTTGTGTTGATTTGTTGTCAGCCAGTTGCTCAGAATACCTTGAGAAGCCCCAGGTCCGATGCGGTCAAGGAGTAGTGACAGGCTTTCTCTTGTTTCTTGATGACTCTTTTGCTGAGGTTGAATTTTTGCGTGTACCAGGGTGCTGATGGTTTCAGTTTGCAGGTGCATTGTTTCAAAGGCATGTGTCAGTCGATGGAGGCTGAGAAGGTGGCTTTAAGAGCTCCCAGTAGAGAGTTGCAGTTTAGTTGGGGGTATTCAGTCCATGTAAGGTGGAGGTTGACGAGGTCTTCTGTAAGGGCTTCCACCGGGAAGTTCATCAAGGACCTGAAGGTTTGTCCAATGGGTTTCTGCTGGGAGTGTTTGACTGGGTGGTGTGCAGGAAAGGTAAAAGGCACGGCAAGTTGGTCAGACCAGTCAAGTGGGAGAAGAGAGCTGTAGTGGAGAGAAGGCTGTAAGTGATTTCAATCCGGCACTTCACCTAAGTCAACGTCTAGCGTGTAATGCACAACTGAAATCCTTATTTATTTTGAACGATGCACCACTCATATCACGCCCCTCTCTTGGAACCCCCCCCCCGGTCACACTGAACCAGGAATCAGGCTGGTTTGCAAAGTTAAAATATTTATTTATGTATTCACAATATAATCACACTATGTTTGATGGGTATACAATAATCACCAATGGGGTGATGTAATACTAAGCAATCTCTTTAATCACAAGGAGTAATAGTGAGCAAAACAATTAGCACAGAAATAATACTTTGGTGTGTGTTCAGATCAAATAGCAATGTGGTTACTATTTCCCCCTGCACACCCCTCAACCCCCAACAAGCAATGTTAAGAGATAGGAGGAGAGAGAGCAGGTTTCAGGAATGTAGAATTCAAACAAAATGTCAATCCCAATTTCCCCCCAGCAAACACAAGAGAGAAACAGAATTGATTGGCAAACCGGCAAAATGGTTTTAAAGTTATCTTGAGAATGGATTGGGTAGACCACTAAATATGGTTTAAATTGCTGAAATTGTTTAAATTCTTATGGGAGCTGCTTTAGATAGTTACAGGCAAACACTAGCAATGATTTAATAATAATAAGCAATGTGAAATCTTAAAACTAAGGTTGGAAGCAATCAAAAGCTGTTTTACACGTGACAGAATTTCCCTAAAAAGAAATTTGTGGCAAACTTTGTTGAAATTTTGTTTCTAGCATAAAATTTGAGAAAGTTATGAACGTTTTAGTGGAGGTTGTTTTTCTGAGACAGGCGCAAGAAAGGGAAACAGGAATGCAGTTTTAAAAGACAAACAGGATTTCTTATACTTGATTATGACTATAGAAAAAGAGAATGTCACACATGAATCTCCACAGTCCTGGCCAGGGATCCTTCACGTGGTGGATACTCACTTTTTTTCTGGGATTCAATTTATTTATTCACAACACTAATGATTTATGATTTTAGAAAACAATTGAGAGAGACTTAGCGCAAGAAAAGTTCTGACAATTCAAAATACTCCTAACACTACCGGTTCTGAATACAGGAGAGGATGGATTTAAGATGGGGATTAACTATGTACAGTACACATGCTAATGACACAGTCCTATTCTATGGATACTCACTAGATATGTTTCAAACGGAACCGTCAGGATTTTGGTCCGTCAAGATTTCTGGTCAGGGATTCTGCTCGGCACACCGGACTGGATCGTGTCTGCAATGGCTCTGGTCACAGCACAGCACAATTGGATTGGATCTTTTGGTTCTGGTAATAATTCTTTTAGCATGAAAGCAGTTACAACAAAGCCCGGCTGTTTCTTTTGTTCCCCTTAGGTTTCTGGGGTGAATTCTGGAATGTAAGGCCTAGCTGAAATGGTACAGCTATGCAATAAGACTTTCTGCTTGCCAAGTTTATTGCAAGGAAGATGGATGGTTCTCTAGCAGGGTGCTCCGCCAGCAATCGGTTAGTAGGTGAATCTGTCTGTCTCTTCTAAGTCCTCAGCTGTCTCTATTTATGCTTATGATAAAGGGTGTGTGTGCTGGTTTACCCTAAGCGCGCCCCATAGGCAGGCAATTAACATCATGGACAACAGATGGTCTGTTGCCAGGCAGAAAAACAAATGACGGCCTTGTACATGTAATATTGTGTAAAGTGGAAGAGAGAACAAAATTGATCATTGAAATTACATTGGAATCATTTTTCTGTTGATAACTTTTAAACAAAATGTTGTAGCAAGCACATTTTGTAAAAGGAAACTCCAGCTTCAAGCGCCCTATTAGATGGACCAACAAAAACATTTTTTGAAGTTATCTTCATAATATAAATCAGATGAATTTGTGTTTTGTCACACAGAAATGGCTCACGTTAATGATTCATATATCCTACCATCCGTGCAGGTGAGGCATTACTTTGAGATGGACAAATAATTTGTGTATAAAAGTAAGAGTCTTACAAGCCAATATGTCTAACTCACTCACTGTACGTTTTCTAGAGAAGAAAATGACATGATTGTATTTGCTCTACAGAGAGAAATCTGATGACCTTACTGGTAGCATGATTACATGTGTGGAATATGCTGTTTGAGAAAGTTACTATTGTTTAATGCAGACACCTCCAAGATTGGTGCGCTATA
Organism: Ambystoma mexicanum; assembly: GCF_040938575.1. NCBI lineage: Eukaryota > Metazoa > Chordata > Amphibia > Caudata > Ambystomatidae > Ambystoma > Ambystoma mexicanum. Next base: position 326,033,894 of record NC_090935.1, read on the forward strand.
GAAATAAATAAAAAATATCACATCAAATGGAAGGGAAGCTTGGTTTATTAGTTACTCCCATCAGACTTCCCCCTTCATTATTTTTTTTTTATTTAAAGCTTTCAGTGTAAAAAAATACAAACTTTTGCTTATATCCAAATTTTTCCCTCATCCACATAAACAAGCCAAACCTATTATTTTCTTTCTTTCTTAGTTCTACATCAGATTTGATCCAGGTTTGGCTGTGTGTTAACCAAATTTTGTCCATTGTGTTTTTGAACCATTTCAAGTCTCTTTAGTATTGATTGAAGAAAAATCCCTAAGGCTTTAGTAGTTTTCCTATTTGGATTGTCGTATAGGGCTGACCACCATAGGTCAGAATCTAGATCGCATGCTGGAGACAATATTGGTTGTAATAGGCATCCCCTTTCGGTTGTAAGTTCATGGCAAAACATGATTAGGTGTCGAGCCGTTTCATCTTTTGTTTGCATAATCTACAAAGCTTTTCTTTTGCCAGGCCGTATCTGACCAGGTTTGTCCTTGTTCTTAGGATGTTCAAACGGAAGCGCATTATTAGGTCTCTATGCTTCTGATTGGCGCTTTTTTTTAGATATCCTGGCAGTATCTGTGAGCATCTAGTTATCTTTTTAGACAAGGTGTGATGACTCGAATTCACTCTCGCACGTTCTGTTTCTGCCCAATCATTTGATAGCAGGAGAAACTTTACTCTCTTCGGATGTTGACATAGGGCACACATTGATACATTCATATTTTGCAATAGTTCCTTGCATTTTAGTTTCCATTCGTCCAAAGGCCAAAAGGAAATTCCTCCTCCTTCCTTCTTTAGTATTTGATATTGTTTTGGACAATCTTCTAGTGAGATTTTTCTATAGGTGGCCAGTGTTTTCCAGACTATTCGAGCTTGCATAGAATACAATTCCAGCTCGTGCCGTATAATACTTATTGGTACACATATAGGGATTTTCAGCAGTTTACGCCAGAATCTGGCTTCAAGTTTGTCCCACGTTTCCCATGGGATCCTCAAGGCCGTTTCTCCCGCGTATGTTACGGTAGGGATTACTTTAGCGTTGTAAAATTCTACAATCGGACGAATGGAGAATTTGCAGAACTTTCTTTTTAATATTAATGCATGTGATGTTAGTTGATCCATTTTTCTCTGTAGATGATCAATCCAGGGTTGCTCACTCCAATTAGCGCTCACGATTGCTCCCAGGTATTTTGTGTCTTTCACTATTTTTATTGCTTGATTCTCTATGTGCCATTTGAAAGCTTTCTTGGTAGTAGGACCTGGTTTTGCGATTATCATTATGACTGATTTTTCTGGATTCATTTTTTGTTTGATTTCTTTCAAATTAATGTTTAAGGCTTCCAGTTTCTTCTGTAGCCCAATTGGGGTTTTGTTCATCACTATGAGGTCATCTGCATATAGTAGATGACATATTTTTGTTTCTCCTACTTTAGGAGAACAAGCTCTTGGTGGTTCCAAACAGTCTTTAACATCCAGGATATAGAAGTTGTAGAGTATGGACGCTAGTAGGCATCCTTGTTTGAGCCCACACTTTGTTACGATTGACTTTGTTAAATTTCCCTTTCGATCCAATCTAACACGCATAGATGTGTTTGTATGGAGAATTTGGATGGCTTCTATCAGGTCTCTCGGACAGCCTTTGTCTGTCATTTTAACCCATAGAGTTTGTCGATCCACTCTGTCAAAAGCAGCCGCCATGTCTATGGAAGCAATAAAGAGTTTTTGGTTTTCTTGGATGGTCTTTGCTCTTAATAAATTTAGAATGAGGAGATTTAGACTACAGTCTACGTTTTCCACGAAGCCTGCTTGTCTGTAATCGAAATTATCAGAAGTTTTAATCCATTCCTTTAATCTTTTTAGTAGTATGCCGGCAAAGAGTTTACCTATGACGTCCAAAAGAGATATTGGACGATAATTCTCTGGACATGCTCTGTCTCCTTTTTTGTGTATCAGAATAGTAATTGACGTTGTCCAAGATTCTGGAATCTGCATTATTTTTACTATTCGTGTGAAGAGTACAAAGCACATGTTTGCCCATACCTTCGGGGCTTGCTTTAGTATTTCATTTGTCGGGCCATCTCGCCCTGGGGCTCTGGATCTGCTTGCTTTGGTGATCAATGCTAGGATTTCGCTTTGCGTAAATTTGATATCCCAGCCATTTTCCTTGTAGGTTACTTGGGGGGATAACTCATTTGTAAGCTCACAGTTGTACTTTGCTTCGAAATATTGTTCCCATTTGCTTTCATGTATGGGATTAAGTTGTTCTTCACCTTGTTGATTTCCTTTTTGATTTAGCAAGGACCATAGGTATTTTGCGTTTTTGTTTCGTGTTGCCATAAGCATCTGTTCAGAGTCCTTTTGAAACAGTATCGCCCTATGGGATTTGACCCAATGTCGATGCCCTTTTTTCAGGGCCTTACTCTTTATTGCCATATCATCACAAGCAATATTCTGTTTTTTCAGGGCTCTTAAATCTCGTGCTAACTGTCGTTTTTTATCCGCTATTTCAGCATTAAAATGGTGCACCCTGTTTTTTGTGTTCCTTCTTTTAGTTGCGGTGGCCACTCTGAAAATGGTAAGACAAGTTTCATACTCAACATCTTTTCCTGTTGTAGATTCCCATTTATTTATCGATTTGGTTAGCAAAGGAATCACTTTCATTGTTATTCTCAGTCTGTTTCCACCCTCATTTATATCAACTTCAGTTGGCCAAATGTTCCTTTGTTCCTTGTCATTTTCATTAGCGATATTTGTCTCTGAGCAAGTGAGTATTAGAATTTTATGATCACTACTTTTTGTTGGTAGAATATTTAGAGACATTATTGTGCCAAAGGTTTCTCGATCTACAAAGAAGTAGTCCAGAGTTGCGTTTGAATTGTATGATGCCCATGTGGATTGTCCTACTAAATCTATTTGAACATTACCATTCACTCGTAACATGTCACGGTTCTCCATTTCCATTTGCCATTTTCTTGCTCTCGATGGTTTTTGTCGATTATGACTCGTCATATTTGCCTGGTTGTTTTTATTTTTATCACAGGTGATATTAAGGTCACCACACAGAATTAGTGCCGTGTTGTCGTATTCTGATCTCAGTTGATCTAGATAGTTGGTAAGCGTGTCCAGAAAAGTTTGTCCATCTTTGGCCTTAACATTCCAATACATGTTAAAGATAGTCAGAGTATTTGTTTTCTCTCTTTCGTTTGAGTTGCCATTTCTTTCTGCTTCTTGTTGCAGAATTATTATTTGTATCTGAGAGGATGGTTGAATCGTACGGATTACTTTTCCTCTGTATGTGTTCTTTATAATGGTTAAGAGGCCTGCAGATGGTCTACCTTTTTTTCCTTTGAGAGCTTTGATCAGGTAGCAGGTCGCTCCATGTAAGTATGTTTTTTCTTGTAGCCAACACTCTTGAATACAACTAATGCCTGCGGTCAAGATTTCGTTGTTTATTTTTTCAACTAAATGATGAAAACCTCTTGTGTTCCAGGAGGCAAATTTTATTTTTCTTCGGAGATCCTGGCCATCAATATATTTTTTTGTTTCTTTTGTTTTTGTATCTAGTGTTTCTGCTAGCCATCCCCATGAGCTTTCTGTATCAATTTTTGTCTCAATGGCATGCTCAATATTCGGTTCGGAGGCCAGATTCAATTTCTCATTTCCTTTGATTTTCATCCGAAGAGCATTTGGGCCCGTAGTACTGTTGGAGAGAACCGTATAGGTCTATAGTCCACTTCATCTTCACTTTGGTCCCCGTGGGCCTGTTTTGGCTCTTCAGAGCTTTTTTTCTTTAGTATGTTCTTTTTTTGATCTTTTTCACTTTGTTGTTGATTTTCTGTTTTGACATCAAAGCCCAGTACTCAGAGGTCATCTGCTGATTGCCATATTGAGTTCATGACCGCCTTTGATTTTAAATGTATGCATATTCTGTCCAACTGTTCTTCATTCAAGAATTCTACAATTTTTATATCTTTCGGTTCAATAACTCTCAGTTGTGGGACGTTATGCAGGAGTTTATTAAATTTGATCTATTTAAGATCAAGCCATCCTTTGCTCTTAAGACTCTCTCTATTCTTAGTTTGTATAAATGGGTTTGGTTGTTGAAGGGCTCTAGTTTGTTCTTATCGCTCCTTCTATCTTTTGTCTCATCGTGATCGTAGGAGCTTTTCAATCCTGAGCTCTTATTTGCATTTGTGCTCTTTCTTACCCGTCCTTTGCTAGATTGTTCAATCAATGCGCTAAGCAAATGTTGTTGCTTTCTTTCCTGATCCTTTTTCTTCTCAATTTGCATTCTTTTTTCATGCGTAGTTTGAAAGGGCAAAGCCGGGCCTTCTAGATTTTCCGTTGATTTGTTTTCTTTATTTCCAGGCACTTCACTGTCCTCCATTGACTCTTGCGAGCTTTCATTCTTGTATACTGATAGGAGTAGTAAAGATTCTTGCCTATTTGACTCATTTAAGGAACTTTCTAAAGTACTCTCGAGTGCCACATCTTTGATATATTCTCGATCTTGGTTTTTTGTTTGTGGTGGATCTTCCTTTTTTTTCATTATTTGCACGTGTTGAATAGGATTCGGTGTCTCTTGTCCTATAGGCTTTAGATTTCTGATGAACTGCCGTGTTCCTTTGTAAGTCAATTTTTTTTGTTTTGGCATGTTTTTAGACTTTTTGTCGAATTTTTCTATGACTTCTTTCTGTCTTTTGTATTGTTTTTCTGAATCGTCCTTTGATTTGTCAGCCTTGTCTGGTCGTTTTAATTCTTTTATATTTTCGATGGAGAATAATGGCTAGATACCATTGTGCTGGTTTTGGCCATCATTATGTTGTGAGGTCTGTACCATTTGGCCATTGTTCAAGGCATCTTCCAAGTTTCTTTCAGTTCATTCGATTGCCTATTGGCAAATTTCGACTATCCATTTGATCTATCACACAAGAGCTTTATGTTTTGGTTTTTCTACTCCGCAAGTCCGTCACAATTACCCTTTTTTGTTCCTCACTCGACCTTGGGGTTGTGTCCAATTTTTCTGTTAGGGTACTTTTGTTCTCAGATTGGATGTGATTTTTTTGGCTCTCTGATTTAAGTAGCTTGATGGTATCACTGAAACAGTGCAAAAAGGTTCTCTTATCTTGCCGAGCCTCTTCAATTAGGTCATTTAAGGTCTTGATTATGCCTTTTTCTGACTCTTTTTCTTGTATCTTTCTTTCTTTATCTACCTCAAACTGTTTTTCCACCTTTCTTAATTTGGTTTCGATTTGAGCCAATACGTATGCTTGATCCTTACAGTTTTCATGTAGTGCCTCATATAGCTTTAAATATGGTGCAAGAGTTATCGTCATCATTGACCCTACAGCAGCTTGCATGTTTGCACAGATGTCTATTGATGGCCATGGGTTTTGTGATGGAACTTGGTCTCTTCCAAGATCCTTTTCTTTCGCTTCCACACTATTGGGGCTTAGCACGATATGTTCTTCGTCACCCTGCTGTGTGGCTGAAATCGTGCTACTAGCTATTTCTTGGGGTACATCTTCATTGGTCATTTGTGATGGAAGAAAGACATTGTCTTGCAGTTCTGTAGTGAATTTTTTATTCACTACCTCTTCTGCACTCATGGCACTTTTGTTTTCATTTTTTTTTCTTTTTTCCTGGTCCATAAAAGCAGTAGATTTATTTACTTCCACCTCTCCATATTGCCTTTTTGTTCGTGCTGTCTGCGGAGTTCAGGTATTTATAGGTTTACAGATGTCCTTTGGGCTTCCTCCAATTTATCAGCTTGTTTCTGTTGTTTAGAAGCTGCATTTTTTGTGATCACGTTTTTAATTCCTTCGGTCTCTATAATCATTTTGCCATTAAGTATGTTAGTAGAGCCGCTTTTTTCCATTTCGGGCTGTTCGTCCTGAGACATTGTTTGCTCACATCGGCCCGATGCTAGAAGAAGGTCATGATCTGACATTTACATTTCAGTTTGCTGCTGTTTGGAGTCCATGACCATAGTTCCCAAGGTGTGATCTTTTTGCTGAGCAAGTAAGACTTTCTTTTTAAAGTGCCATCTTATGGTTTTTATTCCTGAGAGGGACGAGGCACGCGGTTTGGGTTTCCGCATAGGAACTTGTTTCAGAGGGCCACCTGCCCCATTGATTAAATTTGTTCTTACGTTTATTTTTTCGTGTGCCTCGACATTAGATGATTTTTGGGTATTTAAATGTGCGAGGCTCTTTCCTGGAGCACACATTGGTTCTTTGTTCTGGGGGGACAATAGATTTGACTTGTCCTTCTCACACAATTTATGTCCATTTTGTTTTGCTGCTGGTAGTTTTATTTTTGTGGCTTGGGGCTTTCCATGCCGTCCACATATGCTGCTGCTTCAATGCTCTCATATAGAATGCTTGGTATAAATATTTTTGGTGCTTTGGCTTTGTTATTGATTTTGTTATTCGTTTTTTGCCTTGTGGTGAAAGAGGCTTCTTCCTGTGGTAGACAGAAGCCTTCATTCCTGGCTACTTCCCTCACCGACACCCTCCCGTCCCAGGCAGTGACTCTCCATTTTGCAGTCGCACTCCTATACTTTGCTCTGCTCCACATACTTTGCCTGAGTCTGCTATCATGATATCATCGCCATGCGCGAGCACATCTCCATCAGCATCGTCGCATGCAGCAGACTGCGACCCGTCGTGGCTGATAGAGGAACTGCATAAAGGTGAGAACTGAAATTTGTCCGGGACGGGTAAGGAGTTTACCAGGGGGGTGGAAAAGGGAGGGGTAGGTGAGGGGGGGATCAGGGAGTCAGCGGCTTTGTTTGTGTGGATCATACCGTCAGTGGGGGAGATGGGCGCAGCTGGGGGCAGAAAACATAGCCTGCCTTGGACATGTGCACCACTCGGTGCCTCACTTTTTTCCCCCATAGAGCCCCCGGTACCGGGCAGTTTTGTACGACTGCGGGTGTTAGGTACCTGAATGCTTACCGTATCGCCCACGGTCATGTTTGATGTAGAGGCCATGTTGAGCCTTTTGCTTCCCACTGCGCCGCTCACTCGCCGAACAGCCGCTAGGGTCACGTGACCGCTCAAGTGCTGCAAACTGAGCCTGCCTCCTCCAGGAAGCAGGGTCCTCCTCCACCAGCAAGAGCCTTGCCTAGCTCGCAGTGCTGTGGTGACTGAATTCTAAATGCAAAGCGTTCACATAGAAAAAAGAAACAGAGTTCACTTCTCCTCGTAGCAACCCCCTTCATTAATATGCCTAGTGACCACAGATGGGTTGGTTTAATATGATGTCACTCTTGGGACACTGTTCAATCATATACATTGACCAATATGATTTTTTGAAACTTTTGTTTTTGTGCACTTGGATAATCATAACCTTAGGCACAAACATATCATAACATACAAGATACTAAACATTTAATAAATATACATCATCCTTAAAAAGCTAACAAACTTCAATAAAAACATCAATATTAAATCCACATAAATTTGATCATAAATTTCACAATATCTAACACGAATACATTTCATAGCTAAAACATACAAACAGTTCAACTAATGCAGTGTAAGTAATATTAAAAACTCACGCCACATATAAAATGCAGCATCAGTGATAACTAATGACTGTGTAGAGTATTTCGAACTCCAAAATGGATTGGATGTAACAAAGCCAATATTAGCCAACTGGTCCCGGTATCCTCTTACATAATACATTTGTAAATAGGGACAAGCTGTTAAAACATGGTGAGAAGTTTTCACCGTAGCTTTGAATAGACTGGAGCGTCTCTCTTCAACAGTGATATTTGACCAGCTGCCAATACGTTACCAAATCAGGAGAATATTCAGATGCAAATGAGCTATGAACCGTCTCAATTTCCCATTGCAAAGATTAGTAAGATAAGACCGAGGTATTCCATTCTTATGTCTTTGGAGAATGTATTCACAATAGCGTTTTATACCTGCAATTTAGTTACATTCTCAACACTATCCCAATTTAACGTTCTTTTTTTCAACACCAGCCAGGCTTTACGAAGAGTCAACATTTGTTCAGCAGTAAAAAGTATTTTGGTTAAATGGCACAGTAGAGATTCCTTCAAATCATTAAGGAATCGGTTCACACATTGCTCCTTAAAGTTCATAGCTAACAGCCCCATTAAAGTTTGCTCTCGAGGGGCGAGGGCAGAGAGTTGTACAAAAAGCTTACATCGCTGCATTAACCAGCGTGATCTAATAGATTGAACACCCAACACACTTCTTACTGTCTCTACTGGGACCGATTTAGGAAAACCTAGATTAGAACACAATATTTTTCCCTTCACACATTCCAGCCATTGAACATATCTCTCTGACAATACCTCAAGACCATATAAGAGGCCAGGTACAACGTTGGTACAATGAATAGACAACAATCCCTCAATGTTGCTGCCACCTTTATGAGTTATAAATCTCTTAATTACCGTCCATTTCCACCAATTTATGTGGATATGTGGTCTTCTTAAAAGGATTTCACAGGAAAAGATTTATCGGGAATCCTAAATATATGTACCTATCGACCACTTGCAGAGGATACTGTTCTAATTTCCAAACAAATTTGCACTTCGCAACATGTTTATTACCTACTAGCAATATTTTAGTTTTTGCTTCATTAACAGTAAGGTGATTTGATGGCTAGTATATAGAAAGGGCAGTAATGGCATGCTGCAATCCAATGGAAGAGCGATCAAGTAATACATTGTTGTCTGCATATATCATCCACGCACCGCTTCACCGCTTCATTGCCTAGACATTGAGGAAAATGACGCAAGGGACCAAAAGCACTGTCCACATCTGAAATGCATAGATTGAATAACAGGGGGGCCAAAACGCACCCCTGCTTCAATCCCGATCAGTGGGCATCTACTTAGAAAGTATTCTTTCTTGATTTAAACTAACAGTCACCTCGTTCCACTGTAAAGTGACCAAATGAAATACAAAAGCATACGTTCCAAGACCCACTTTCTGAGCTTGTGTCACAATAATGGACGGGAGACTGAATCGAACACCTTTGTAAAATCAACAAAACAGAGATATAGTTTCCTGTCTGGTTGCTTAAGAGTTCCTGCAATCAGATAGTGCAGGGTGCATAGGTTATTAGTCATAATGTGTGCCTTTCTAGAACGAGTTTGAAACTTACTAAGCAAATGGTTTATTTCAGCCCACTGAAAAAACTGCTTTAATAATAGTGATGCGAATATCTTTGAACTAGAAACAATCATGGCGAGAAGTCTATAGTTGGAGGAGCCAGCCACCCTGTTGCCCCTCTTGTGAACCGGCAACAGGATGGATTCCCTTCAACTGTCCTGTCCAACCAGAAATAAAAGCAACATTACTGTCGAGGCCCTATTACCCCAGGTCCTACCCACCCTGTACGCACTACCAGCCAACTTAGACTACTTAGAAAAAAGAAAGCCAAGTTACAATTCCTATGGAAAATGAACACCTCAGCAGAAAATAAATCAAATTTTACGAATATATCCTCTTTATACAAAAATGAGATAATTTGCACCAAAAAAGATGCCTATAACATCAGGATAAACCAGGCAGGGTCCTGCACGAAAGACCTTTTCAAAAATCTAAAAGAATTAGAAAACCCCAATCCACCAAACATTGGTGCACCAGCATCCAAAACGCCCTTAACAACAAAATATCAGGACTCCAAACTAAAATTGAGGACAAACGTCTACAACTCTCTAACAACAAGCCCACCGACCCTAGCTCACCTTCGCCCAGCGATGCCAAGGTGGGCTTCACATTTAAGAAGGTTACTACTGTAGAAGTTCAAAACATCATCACCTCCTTAAAACCCTCAAATTGCAAAGGGGACAGCTGTCTGGCCCAGATCATAAAAGACGCAGCCAGAGATCTATCCCTCTTCATCACCAAACTTGTCAACCTGTCCTTCACCAATAACTCAGTCCCTAGCAACCTAAAACAATCTTGGGTTCTCCCACTCTTAAAAAAACTATTACTAGACCCAGCCATACCCACCAATTACAGACCCATTACCTCTGTCCCATCCCTGTTAAAAATTCTGGACAGAGTCGCCTACCTCCAAATTCAGGAGTACTTGGAATCCAACCAACTGCTAGGAATACGTCAATCTGGCTTCAGACGTCAACACAGGACAGAAACTGCCCTTGTTGACCTCAAAAGTCAGATTGATGAAATCAAAGACAAAGGTAATGTCGCTATCCTACTCCTCTTAGACCTCCCAGCGGCTTTCGACTTGGTCGATCACAAAATCCTCTGCAACCACCTATCCACTGCAGCTCACTTCTCCTCCGCTGCCATCACATGGATACAATCCTTTTTGGAGAACAGAACCATGAGGGTTTCTCTACAACAGCCGCAGCAGACCCCATCCCCATCACATGTGGAGTCCCACAAGGCTCTTGTGTCTCCCCTACTTTGTATAACATATTTACAAAGCCACTATTCGACAAACTGGACCGTCTGGGTGTCACCTACACCAGTTATGCAGATGACACCCAGATACTCCTCACCATCACAGGTAACTACAATACGGACGTCACCCATATCAATGAAATCTTCTTCATCATTCAGGCATGGATGGCCTCTCATGGCCTCTGCCTGAATGATGAGAAGACGGAGCTACTCCTGTTTGGCTCCTCTAGTACCCTATCAAAACTTACCCCCAACTACAACAACATCATCATCGATGGTCACACCATCCCTATTGCTAAAAGTGTGAAAACCCTGTGCTTTTACCTTGATGCCAACACTAACCTCTCCAAACAATCCAACTTGACCGCCTCAGCCTCTGCCTACACTGGCAAACTAATTAGGACCAGCAGACCCTTCCTATCAGCTAACAGTTGCCTCACTCTCGCAAGAGCCCTCATACAGTCTAAACTAGACTATTGCAATACCCTGTACCTAGGTGCCAACCAATCTATAATTAATAAACTACAGGTTCTGCAAAATAATGCACTACGTGTTGCACTCAACATCCCCAGGCGAGAGCACATTTCCACTGTGAGGAAATCGTGCAAATGGCTTTCCATACAACAAAAAATTGATTTGAAAACCATATGTCTCACTTACAAGGCATTAAACCACCTAGCCCCTCCGTATCTCACTAACAAATTTACCATGAAACCCGCCAACAGAACCACTAGATCTTCCAAACCCTTATGCCTAACAGTGCCGAGATTCTCAGTAAAAAGAGCCGGTGTGACAAGCTTGACAGTGCTCGCCTCCCAACTTTGGAACACCCTACCACTGAACATTAAAACTATTGAGACTTTTCAGATCTTCAGGAACCACGTCATTGGTTGGCTCCTGAACAAAGAGTAGCACTTACACCACCCTCAAGTATTTTGTGAACACTGCCACCTGCTCTACTTTGCTTGTAAATTTTGTAAATTGCATATTGTATATGTATATTGTAAATGTATATTGTAAATGTACCTATCACACGCTGCAACCGTCTTCTTTAAGTGCCCTTCTACCTCTGGCTCTGAAGCGCTATATAAATAAATAAAACAAACAAATAAACAAACAAACAAACCTGACTTAAGATACAGTCCAAAAACTCAGGATTCGCCTTCAAAACCACATCCGCAATAGTATCAGGACCTGGGGTCCTAGATGGCTTACATCTATGTATCAATTCAAGAATATCATTCACATCCCAACTAGGATTAGACTCCACATAAGACTCTTCTAGTGGTAAACTAATTTGTTGTGTAGTGTCATCCCAATATGTTAATGTTAATGTTAATGTTAAAGGATATTTGTACCGCGCACTATCACCACTGGAGTGGTCCCCTGGAGCTCTGGCGGCTCTGAAAGAGGGAGAGGGGGGTGGGTTAGTAGGAATGAGCTGGAAAAGTGCTAGATAGCAGTGATGTGCTGTTAGCAGCCTCAGCCCGGTGTGTCTGTTGGCTGGGCTTGGGGTGTTATATGGTCGATAGTCGTCGTGTGCTGTTGTGCAAGTCTATGTGCGGTTTGTTTTGTTCTTGCAGTGTAGTGAAGTTTGTGCGGTTTGCTGCATTTTAGGCTTGTGGTTGTGTTTGGTTAGAGTTTGAAAGGAGTATGCAGAGGGATGAAATTGTTAGCGGATTGGTTAGTTGGCATTGCCGTCCTTGCAATTGTGTCTCGGTGTGATGCCTACTATCATTCACTATTACGTCAGAGTGTGGCGCTTGCTAATTTTCAATATTCTGTCTAAAAGTTAATATAAAGAAGTTAGGTGCTCAACCATGCCTCTTCAGATATTGCATTAATTTCCAGGGCATTTTTGTTGGTAATAAGTTGTCTATAATATGCCCAGAACTTCATGTTATCGTTTGTTTTTAATAATCCAAACAAAAATGTCCAATTATTGTTGTTCTTATTATGCCTGTACCATCTGAGTCAATTCTTGTAGTTGGTTGCAAGAGCAATGAGACATTTCTTTTTCTCATGCACAGATAGGCTATAATTCTTCCTATTTTGTGTTTTTGCTTGTTGATGCTGCCTTTTCCATTGTTGAGTGACTATATCAAATGCTCCTTCTTTACAATATAGGAAGATTCCTCTTGGTCGATTCAGATTAATTCGATGACAAAAAAATATTATAAAAGCTCCTGAATCCCAATTATTTTTTTGAGCCATGATTCTAATGTAAGGGGGGGGTCAAGATTTATGAATGCAGACATTTTTTAAACATTATCATCAGACCATATTATACCAGTCCCTTGCAGGTTTACCCTACAATTAGAATTAACTAATGCCAAGGTACGGACACTACTCAAAACGTGTGTCCAAGTGATGGGAAAGTGGTCACTTATTCGCAGTTCAGTGGTTGTTAGAGGGCTAGAGTCTACTTATAAGGCCCGATCCAGGAAGATAGTGTACAGTGGATGAATATATTTACCATTAGACCAAGTCAATTTCAATGCTTGGCCCTTCAGTGACTTCTTGTTAAGACAACCCAAGTCAGTGGAGTTCCACATTGACCAATTAGATCAGATAAATTATACACTCTGCAAAACAGATGTGGTTTCTGCTCTTTACTCGTTCAAACACCTAGATTCTGGAGACTCGTTCACTCACTTACTGACTGATAGAGAGGAAGAAGGAGAAAAGGAGAATTGATAACTACAGGAAGGAGATGACTAGATTGCTTTCCTTTTGAACTCATTGTTGGATTATTATCAGAGGGATATTGTACATGAGGCATACCTGGAATTAAATGTCCAGGCCTTCATCAGTGGAAGAGACAGCTGACAGCTTTGGAGGGAAGCTGACCTCATCTTTTATTTTTTTTATTTTTTTATTTATTTAGCTGACATTATATCAACTTTTCAATTTCAGATATAAAACACAATCATGATTACAATTAACACCAAAGAAAACATAAAATAATGCATCAAATTTATGTTACAGTTCCAACTTAAGAGCTTTTGAAAAATGAACAGTCGTTAATTGAATTAACAAATTGCCAGCACATAAAATGTACGAACAGTGCTGGATCATTTCTAAAGAACCCAAATATAAACAATGGTCTCTGAAATAAATTTGCCGTAACTGTATCAATTTGGGACAAATGGAAATTAAATGCTGTAGTGACATGGCAGGAGAAGGAGATTTTACCAAATAAGATTCCATTGTTCTTGCATATTTGGGATACAACAGTAGATCACAATGGTTCTTATATTTCATACATTTGGCCCGTGTCATAATCCAGTCTGTATAGCATTCGTTTGGCTTTATCTGGATTAGTGATTAATATGTCTATGGAGACATCAGCTCTACTTAATGTAAAGTACACCTCTTTCATACATTTTTGTACAAATGCATGTGTAGTCGTAAACAAGTATGTTGACAAGGTTTGGAGAATATTACTGCAATCAGTTGAAATCAAACATTTGCAAGTCGCCACAAATAGACAGCATGGAGCGAGACTAGGCCAAGTTCATAACGGAGCCAGGCACTTGGAGTGCACTGTGGTAGGTGTAAAATACAAAATTTGGCTTCTAATTTATCCATGCAGGTTTGTGGCCAAATGGGCTGGGTTTCAAGGCTGCATAGAATGCATGGGATAGCTTTCTGATTCCAGTATGATAATGCTGATTTCAGTGTAAACTTGCCATATCAATGTAAAAATATTTTTTTGAGAAATAGCAGTGACAAGTTTTTGCTTCACACTATCTATTTGGCCTGTGGCATTCAAATGACCCTCACATATCATGCCTAAATAGACTAATAAACTAGACACTATTAAAACTTTAGTCTCTTTGATCGACCAAACAAATCTATTATGTGCAGTCTTGGATGCTGAGTAGACCATAATTTGAGATGTGTTAGCATTGATTTTAAGTTGGTTTGCATCATTGTAAGTGTTGAATGCAGTTAACAAATTTTGTAAACCTATCAGCGTTTTAGCAATTAGGACTAAGGCCCTCATTACGACCCTGGCGGTAATTTGCGGACATTACCGGCATGGCGCAATCAACGTGTCCGTGCTGGCCATATAGCGCTAAAAGCGGCACATTACGACCTCTCGGGCACGAGCATTGCGCCATGCCGGTAATGTAACAACCGCCATGGCTGTAAAGCACTAAAAATGCCACTTTCCGGCATCTTATGCCGTGCAAATAGTGCGTCCGCCACCTCAGCCATCGATATCAACGATCACCGCCATTAGCAGTGACCGCAAATAAGCAGATCCGGAAGTTGCGTCAACGCATAGGAACGGAAAAGAGCACGGCGGCCATCTTCAAAAACACATTCCATTGCCATCCGCCGCAACCAGTGGACACCTGACCCCCACAACCTCGGCAAACCTTCCTCTACCTCAATCCTTCACCACAATTCCAAAAGTTGTTAAAAGAAAGTGGAGAGCGGCTGCGGCAGGAGCGCTTCTCCAAGGAGGAGCTGAACATGTTGGCCGACACACTTCAGGAACACGCAGATGTGGTGCCTCCACTGAGATGACAAGGCCAGCAATAGCCCGTAAGAAGGCCATATGGGCCATGGTTGCACAGAGGGTAAGTGCAGTTGGCACTACACCCCGCAATGCACGACAGTGCAGGAAGAGGTGGGATGACCTGCGGCTCCGCGTAAGGAGCTTTCTTTCTGCCAACAGGAACCTGGCCATGGAAACTGGTGGGGGAGCAGAGTCCCCAATAAAAATGCAGCCATGGGAGGAGACATATGCCGCACTCATTGGCACCGAATGCATCAAGGGGGTCGGAGACATGGAGAGAGGAGCCCCGACCTCATGTGACGCAGGTAGGTGCCTCAAATCCAGCCATGCCAAAGTCACTGAAGTCCACTTTGATGGGAATTGCAATGAAGCCTGACAGGGTTAACACAACACAACTGCACAATACTGCTAACAGGCAGTTCTGACCTCCACCTTGTACACATGCAGTATGCACACCCTTCCCGTAGCCACACACATTCCTCCATGCTTATACCACCTACAAGTATGTCACTGCCTCCAACGTGCAACATGTAGAAATAAAATTGAATGCATCCATCACAATGACTGCTCAAAGTCCACAGAGGCATCACTAACCCTTTCCCCCCTTTGCTCCACCACAGGCTCTCATTCGGACAGTGACGAGGAAGACACTGCCACCACACCTGCAAAGATAGCCAGGCCCGATGTCCCACATAGCAACCCTCCACCTCTGCTGTAAAACACAAAATCCCTCAGAAGCCAAAATCATCGGTGACAACACGGGCCGGGGCACAGATGTCCACCAGGCCAAGCACCATGGTTGCACCATCATCAGACACCCAGCAAGTGTTGCCCACCGAAGGCACTGGTTCTGCCGGAAGCAGCACAATGGGTGAGACTGCTGCCACAGCAGTTGGCTCGGACAAAGATGCAGGGAATGCAGATGCATTTGTAGGACCCCCACTGGCCACCTTCATTCCCCCTACCTGTCCCCATGCAGCCTGCACGATGAAGTCATACAGGGTCAATCCCCTGATAACTCTTGGCCAGCCACTCCATCCCCAGTTGAAATTGTGCAGGAGGGGAGCAGCAAATTCGACACGCCACTGGCATCCTCGTTGACCCCGAGAAACCAGGAATCAATGGAACAGATAATCCAGCGGCAACAACTGTCCTCACTGATGAACCAGCATGTGGCCGAATGTGGGAGTGCTAGGGCCGAAATGCAAAAATGTGCTAATACAGTGAAGGCGGCAATAGAATCCTCAACCAAGGACATATGTACGGAATTAGCCGCGGTGTGGCACGTGCTCACAAACCTTGTTCAGGTTCTGAGGAACATGCGTCCTTGTGAGGGGCCAAGTACCTCCTCGGCTGCCAGTTCTGCCCCATCCAGCCCTGTCCGCAGATCTGCCAGGAACCTGCGGAGTACAGGCAGGGGTGCCCCGGGTGCAGGGAGAGAGGGGGGCAATAGAGTCCGCCCAGTGGGACAATCCCACACACTTTTGTGGGAAGTTGAGGGGGGAGGGGGGATGGGGTGTGTTGGGGAGTTGAGGGTGGAGGGGGGATGGGGTGTGTTGGGGACTTGAGGGGGGAGGCGGGATGGGGTGTATGGGGTGTATTGGAGACTTGAGGGGCGAGAGGGGATGGGGTGTGTTGGGGACTTGAGGGGGAGGGGGGATGGGGTGTGTTGGGGACTTGAGGGGGGAGGGGGGATGGGGTGTGTTCATTCAAATCACAATTTCAATACACTTTTTGGTTATGCACAAATCACATGTGTGGACATTGCTCATTGTGTACGTGTGCTTTATTGGTGAACAGTCCACAGTGTGCATGTCCCAGACAC
The DNA here is from genome assembly GCF_040938575.1 of Ambystoma mexicanum. NCBI lineage: Eukaryota > Metazoa > Chordata > Amphibia > Caudata > Ambystomatidae > Ambystoma > Ambystoma mexicanum. The sequence goes on from NC_090935.1 coordinate 326,050,699, forward strand.
ACACAGTACCCCAAGTGCCATCTCCATGTGACACCCACCGTCCATGTGTGGTGTGCTAGAAGCATTGGTTAATGAGAGTCTGACGCATGGCACGTCCCTCCTGTGCATCGCTTCCTCTCTGAGGTGCTGCCCCATCCCCACCCTCCTCATCCTCATCGTCAGGTGGTTGCAGTTCAGTGTCAGGGGGCAGGGGCACATTCTGTCTGATGCACATATTGTGTAGCATTACACATGCCATGACGATCTTTGCCACCTTCTCATGGCGGTACAGGAGTGCCCCACCAGACCTGCTGAGGCAGCGAAACCGTGCCTTCAAGAAGCCAAACGTCTGCTCAATCACCACACGGGTTCGTGTATGTGCACGATTAAAGTCCTCCTCGTGCCGGTTCTGTGGGTTCCGGACCGGGGTAAGGAGCCACCTCTTCAAGGGGTAGCCTGCATCACCTGTATGTGGGCAACAATGTATGTGTCATTCATGACATCATATTTCAAATCATGACGTGACACCATGGCATGCATTCATCTCTTACTTTGAACCCCATTTCCATGCACGAATGGAGTCACACGATGTGACCGCTATATGTGTATTCCTCTTATGGACTGTTTTGCATGCCTTCAACCACTGTATGCAGGGGGGTCCAGTACCTTATGAGTGCCCATTCACTGTGTCAGTACATAGCGGTTGTTTTGGTGATCTGGCCAATGTCCATGTGTTATCAATGCTCTCATCATGGCACCATTGCTGTTAGCCTCATGATGACCTCACTGAGCACTCCAAATGTTGTTATGCAATTCATTTGGGCTTCTGTGTCCAAGTATTGGTGTTTTGATGTTCATGTCCATCATGTGGCTCCTTTGTGCGCAGTTATGGTGGACTGCCCTTCCAGTTGATGGTGTTTGGTGCCGTGTATTGGCTGAAGTCATTGCATGTAGGTGCATTTCTTTGAGGTGGATGTGGTCTGATTTTTTACAGTGCACATGCATTTGGTTGGGTCATGTTTGGGACACATCTTCATTCACATGGTGGGGCTGCCTACATCTGACATTATGTGGTCAGGTGTCAGCTAAAGTCTGGACTGCTTTAGGGTATGAGCTGGCTCCATTACCTCTGCTACTCGCAGCCAGATGAAGTATTCATCCTTCCCCCCCTGTCAGCCAGATGAAGTATGCATCCTTCTCCCCCCTCCCCTGTCAACCAGATAAAGTATGCATCCTCCCCCGCCCGTCAGCCAGGTAAAGCATGCATTGGTACGTCAATCACCTATCCACTTCACAATTCCATGGCCATGACATGAGACTCACCAAGAAGCCAGGATCTCGGCCCTGCATGTCGCTCCATGTAGCGTGGTATTGTGGAGTTCCGCAGGACCATTGAATCATGGGTTGATCCGGGGTATCGGGCACAACAATGTGGGATGATCCTGTTTGAGTCACATACCATTTGTACGTTAATTGAGTGATATTGCTTACGGTTGCGGTACGCTACCTCCATGGCATGTGGGACCACCAATTCCACATGGGTGCAGTCGATGGCACCAATGCAACCAGGTATGCCGGCCAGTGCATGGAAACCCACTTTGGTGTTTGCCATCTCCTGGGCAGTCCGTGGTAAGGTAATGTAGTCGTCTGTGTGCTTGAGGAGGGCATTGAGCACTTGGTTCAGCGTACGTGAGAATAATGGTTGTGAAATGCCATGCAAGTGCCCCACTGTGTGCTGGTAGGTGCCTGTGGCCAGGAAGTGGAGCATGGACACTACCTTCAGTAGGGGGGGAAGGCGGTGGGTGTTTCAATCATGCTGACAATGTCGTTGTGTATCATGGCCACGATGGTGGTGATGGTGTCCCAGTCCAAACAGTACAGGGTGTGGCTCTGCTCAGCAGTGAGGTTGAATGGACTAGCTGTGATGCGTGGGATTGGGGGCTGCCTGCGTGGTAGCACTGGCTGTGCTGGTGGGGCTTGCTGGCTCTGCCTTGCCCTCCTTCTCCTCCTGCCTCTCCTGTGTGCTGCCTGTTGTTGTAGTAGTTGTTGTTGCTGTAGCGCTTCCATTGCAATCAGGTCCTCCAGCCCCAACATTGCTAGTCGTATTGGAATCATTGTGGAGTGTGGGAAGGGGTGGGGTGTGCTCCTTTTGTACTTGGCCAGTCTGTATTGCCTCCACCTGTGCTGATTGTGTGCACCTGTGACAGCTTGGAACACTGCACATGGCCATTTACGGGTGGTCCGCGATGGCAGTATTAGCACCATGGCGGTAAGGTACTTTACGGCCTTCGCAAGGGCGTTAAGAGCATGTCCGCTCGACTCGTGATGTTCCCCAATTTGCGCCATGCCGCTATTTCCGGCATGGGGGGTCACGTGCCCGCGCCCTTAGTGCTGTTAGCGACAACGTTAACTACGATGCCGCTAATTGCACTTCCTCGGATCATAATAGGACCCAGCGGTAAGCGATGCCGGTAATCCTTTACCGGCATCGTTTTTCACTTACCGCCAGGGTCGTAATGAGGGCCTAAGTCGTCTGCATACATGAGTGCTTTGATGGAAACGCCATGTATGATTACAGAATTGGACAATGATTCCGCAAAGGTTTTATTCACATCATAGATGAAATAATTGAATATTACCGAGGCGAGTAAGCACCATTGTTTCAGGCCCTGGGCTGTGGCGATAGGTGTAGATAAGAGGCCATCTAAATTCAATCTATTGCGTATTGATGTTTGGAAATGGAGTGCATGGATAATTTCACGAAGAGTAACTGGGCAACAGTCCCTTTCCAATTTTGACATGAGGATAACGCGTGATATTGAGTCGAAGTCCGCATGTAAGTCTATAAATACAAAATAGACAGATTGCTTGGTTGTTTGGCATTGGGCTTTTATTGCATTGAGACAGAATAGGTTGATATGGGTGCCTATACCAGCCACAAACGCAGATTGTTGGGGGTCTCTAAATTGGCCAGCCTTAGTCCACGCATTAAAATTGCGTAATATCAATTTGGCAAATAGTTTGCCTGGTGGGTCCTGGGGCATCCAATAGTGCATCGGCCGATAGTTCTGCGGCAACGTAAGATCACCTTTTTTATAAATTGGAATGATGATCGACGTTTTCCATGACTGAGGTATGTCTTTGGTGCTTAACACTTGCTTCAAGATTTTATCCAAGATTAAGGACCAAGGGCCTGAATTAGATTTAAACATTAAATTATGGAGCCCATCAGGGCCAGCAGCTCTAGGTGAACTAAAATGTCTAATAAATTGTGCTAAGATTTCAGGAGCACATTCTACAGACCACTATACTGCTGAATCAGGAGTCAGTATGAAATGATCAAAATTAACATCAGTGTATAGTGTGGTGAAATTTAGTAGCCATTGTTGTTCTTTAACAGAATTGACTTGGGCCACTGATTGGAGCGGCTTAACACTCTGGTTAAGGAGGGCCCATGTGACTGCCGAGTTCTTTGTGGCTATCATTTGAAGCATCTTTTTGCTATCCCTTTGCTGTTGTTGTGCTTTATGTGTTCTAGTCCATTGTCGATATTTGCAGCATAGGGAATTTAGGGCCTGTTTCAGGCAGTTCTGGTCCGATTTAATGACTATTCTGCACTGATGACGGCATTCAGCTCTCTTAGCCTGAACTTCTGGATCAAAGGTATGTGTATGTTTACGCTTAGCGTTTTTTGTCACAAAAATGGGTCGATGAAAGGACTGAAGAAGATTCGTGTTCAACCTTGGGTGTTGAAATTTGGTGTTATAGTCATCACTCGATTACATTTTTGTAAGGTATGTTCTGACCAGTGGATGCGTGATTTAGCATTATTAATCATCAGATCTTGTGACATCCACGCTTGTTTACTTGATGTGATGGTCCAGTTAATGCAAGTGGACAGTAGGTTATGGTCACTATGAGATTGATATTAAAAGATACTACATTTTTGTTGTGATGTCTTATGGGAAGCAGGGAGCCTTCAATGCTTTCCCATATGATGATGTCACAGCCCTGTGTGATGTCATGGAATGTTCTGGTTGCATCTTGCGTATAATGTTCTAAGTTGGTCAGTTGGAGGAAAGGGCTGAAGGAGAGGAGCCTCTGAGTGTTGGGGGTCTTCTTCCTTTATATGTAACCTAAATAAATACTGTTACATTGCTTACCTGACTGCGCCAGCCTCTTCATAACAATGGCGACGAGGATGGGATGAGAGGTCCCCGCAGACAGGTCAAAGGAGACCCCCAGCATCTGCCGGTGTCGAGTCGCGGCCTGCAGCAGGTGATTGCATCGCTCCTGACGTCTGCTCCGCCCGTGCCTCCTCTGAGCAGCCTGGAGGACGGAGTTCGGAAGTGTTCCGTGTGGTAGGAGCCCCCACTGGGGAGAAGTTGACGGCGCTGCCATGGAAGAAAGTGACAGGCAGTGAGCTGCTCCGCCCCCCTCCTTGCGTTGAGCGGCCCGCCACAGAGAACGGCGGATGCTGAGGCCCCATTCCGGCGTCCCTGAAGAAACGACCGAAGCGGCCGTGGGGGAAGGCTCAAGGAGGGCTGCTCCGCTCCCTAGTAGCGCGCCGAGCGACCGTCGAGTGATCACGGCCTCAGGGAAGGTCACTCCGCTTCCGTTGTAGCGCCGAGCGACCGCTGTGTCCCTGCAACATTTGCGCAAGTAAGTGCCTTTAGCTCCGGTTAGCGCCCCTGCTGATCCCGGCCCGCGACCCTGCGCACATACTTGCCAGCGTGGGGAAGACGCCGGACTCCGCTACCGTATTCCCCCTAGCAGATGATTTGCGTGGGAGGGATGTGAGGTACCGTAAAACACTTAAAAGAGGAGCAAGTGAATTGGATTGTAGACTGCACTCGCAGTGGAGGAATATACCCAGGGGAAGGGAGTAAGTCTATGTGAGCCTGCAGTTGAATTTGGCCATCCGAAATATGATTTCTTACCGCATTCAGTCCCAGATGTGAACTGTCACTGCGGATACAGGCCTTGTTGGACTGGTGCAACAAACTTTGCAAGGATTGAGCTGGAAGAAGTATACTTTGGCCACACTATAAAAGAAAAGAAAGGGGCGGGTGGGTAACAAACCTGATACAAAGACATGGCAGCTTTACCTGGCATATCTGGCCCGCCCATTTTCATGCCCACTCCAGGTGCGGCGGAGATTGCTTGGCCCCAGTGGCGAAAAGGATTTATGCACTATATGAGGGCAGCTGGAGGAACAGCATATTCTAGTGAAAGAAAAGTGGCATTGCTATTGCACTTCCTAGGTTATGAGGGACAGAGGATTTTCGAGACACTTCCTCAGTTGGAAGGGGATGGAAGCGGGGATGACTTGAATGAATTTGAATCGGCTCTGCTCAAATTAGATAAGCATTTCAACCCCAAGAGAAGTACAATTTTGGAGCGGTATAACTTCCGCATGCGGATCCAGGCTCACGGGGAATCTGTTGAAGACTATGTCACCGCTCTCCGTCACCTTGCCCTGACATGCAAGTTTCAAGGAAGTTTTGATGAACATATCCGCGATCAATTCATGACGCACTGCCACTCAAATAAGATACGTGAAGAACTTTGGCTGAAGGACGAGCCAAATTTGGATGAAGTACTGGACTTGGCCAAGCGTGTAGAGCACTCGCTGGCATGTGTTGCCAAGCTCTCCAAGACTGAAGGAAGTGACTCTAAGGAAAACAAGCAGGAGGTGCTGAATGTGGGAGAAGGGAAGAACAAAAGGAAAGGAAGGAACAGGCAGAAGGAAAGGAACAACGCAGAAGAAAAGAGAAACCAAGTGTCGGCACAGAGAAGCGAAAAGAGAGAGGAAAAAAGGGGCGAGAGATTGTGTTATCGATGTGCCAGTGCGACGCACTTTGCATCCTCTGTAGTGTGTCCAGGGCGAAAGGCTCTATGCAATAAATGCAAAAGGAGAGGACATATTTCCACGTGTTGCAAAAACTATCAGTTTGGCGAAACGGGCCAAAGGAAGATCCTGTTTGTAGATTATGAGGATGATGGAGTATCATCAGAAGAAGATACTGCATTGGCATTGACAAATGTTATTGTGAACACAGTTAATATTGTAGCCAGTGGTGGAAACACGGATGATTGTGAGTGTCCCTATGCCGTGTTGACAGTGAATGGGTGTAAGGTGTCAATGATGGCAGATTCAGGGTCAAAAGTTACGTTAGTGTCCAGGAGTGCTTTTGAAGGCGAGATGAAGGGGAAGGTATCAGCATTGTCTGAACCTGACATAAATCCGGGAGGCTACAACCAAGATAAAATTGATTTACTAGGATATGTGTGGAGTAGATTTGAATTTAAAGGTCGCAGTTGTGATGGGAAAGTGTATGTAACAAAAAAGGGACAATCCTTATTAGGATGGAGAGAGCAGAAGAATTTAGGAATCAGACTAGACCCCAACCACCCCGAGCAAGTTTTACAAGTGTCAGAACCATCCACGATGTCCTGCAAGTATGTGAGAGAGTTTAGTAAAGTGTTTGATGAGACTTTGGGAAGAATAAAGGGTTTTCAACATCAAATATTGCTAAAAAGGGGTAGTGTGCCCACTGTAGCCAAGCTCAGACCGGTGCCTTTTGCCTTGCGGGACAGTGTTAAACAAGAATTGCAGAAATTGTTAAAGACAGGGGTGATCGAGAGAGCTGGGGGTGTTGAATGGGTTTCCCCAGTTGTAATAGTGAAGAAAAGTTCAGGGGACATAAGATTGTGCGTCGATATGCGTGAGTTGAATAAATGTGAGTTGGTGGACAGGCACCCGCTACCCAACATGGGTGAGTTACTGACCATGGTCGGTGGGGGGAAGTATTTCTCTAAACTAGATATGACGTCAGCCTATCATCAGGGCGAGTTAGAGGAGAAATGCAGAAAAGTTACAGCGTTTGTGACGCATGAGGGGGTGTTCCAGTTTAGGAGAATGCCTTTTGAGTTGGCATCTGCCTCCTCTGTGTTTCAGAAAATAATGGATCGCCTTTTGAGAGGAGTGAAGGGCGTGTTCTGTTTTCAAGATGATGTCTTGGTGAGTGGAGTGACTTTGGAGGAGCATGATGGGAATTTATACAAAGTGTTGAAGATATTTAAGGATAGGGGTATCACGCTGGGAGAAGAGAAGTGCAAATTTGCCGTGACAAATGTGGACTATTTGGGACATGAAGTATCGGGGGATGGCATAAGACCCAAAGAGGAGATGATAAATGCCATAAAGAGAGTTGAGAGACCCTGTAATAAGAGTGAATTGAGGTCTTTTCTCGGAATGACGGAATTTTATCAAAAATTTGTGGTGAATTATGCTGACAAAGTGCAAGAGATGAGAAAAGTTCTGAGGAAAGGTGTTGATTTTGTGTGGAATAGTCACTGTGATTTGGAATTTAATAGAATAAAGGAAGATATAAACTTAGCCCGTCCTTTGGGATGTTTTGACACGAGAAGACTGTCTATCATTACTGTAGATGCTAGTGAGTATGGACTTGGGGCGGTATTATCCCAGAAGCAGGATGATGGGTCTGAAGAGGTGATAGCACATGCATCGAGAGGTCTCAAGGGAGCAGAGATGAAATATTCGGTTCTCGAAAAGGAGGCATTGGCGTGCTTCTGGGCTGTAGAACGATTCAGGAATTTTGTGTGGGGAGTAGAATTTGTAATCCGCACAGATCACAAACCTCTTAAAGCTATATTCGAAAATAAGGGCCTAGATAAAGTTTCCCGCAGAGTGGCAGGTTGGGTCACCAGGATGCAGACACATTGTTTTAAGATGGAGGTAATTCCAGGAAAGGACAACATATTCGCGGATAATTTGTCGAGGGTGAGAGTTGTTGACTCTGATGTTGTGGATAGTGAAGAAATGGAATTAGTGTTTATTAATACCGACGGTATTGTGTCCAAACAGGAGTGGTTGGATGAGGTAAAGAAAGATGAGATCATGAGTAGGGTAATTCCATATGTGATGTCAACGGCATGGCCGAATAAAGTGGATCTGGCAGAGGGGGTGAAGCCGTTTTGGGAAGTGAAGGATGAGTTGTCTGTCATGGATGATATTTTATTCAGGTGGGGAAGAGCAGTGGTCCCGATAGGGTTGAGGAAAAAGGTGATAGAGTTAGCGCATTGTGGTCACATTGGCGTTACCAAAACCAAGGGGGTGTTGAGAGAAGAATATTGGTGGCCTGGGTTTGATAGAGAGATTCAGAATTACTTAGCTAATTGTCAATTTTGCATCAAGAGTGGAAAGGGAGTTGTGGCCAAGAAGCAGCCATTGGTGGATGTGGGCCTCCCATCAAGGATATGGAGCGAGATAGCCATGTATATTCTAGGTCCTGTGGAGTTAGGTTACGGACGTGGAAAATTCATTGTTCTGGTTGCAGACCTGTTTTCTAGATGGGTGCATTTTAAGGTTGTGAGAAACATCACTGGAGAAAAATGATAAAGATATTGCAGGAGATTTTTGCCAATGAAGGCCTACCGGAAAGTGTATTGACGGACAATGGTCCCCAGTTCATAGGTGGTAACTTTACCAGCTATTTAAGGAAGTGTGGAGTTGACCACAATAGAACTTCATTGTACCATCCCGAATCCAACGGGGTAGTTGAAAGGATGAATAGGTGTGTGATGGACAGTATTCGGATGGGTGAGGAGTGTGGTCTGGATAAAGTAGCCATGATACAAAATAGGATCTGGGCTTTGAGGATGGCGCCACATGCGACAACAGGTCTGTGCCCATTCGAGCTTATGAGGGGCAGGAAGCCATATTCCGTGGCATGTCCGCCATGGCTTGGTAGGAGTAGAGAAACGGATCTTGTTGTTGATGAAGTGAGAAAGTCATTGGTGAAGAAGAAATCCGAATGGGTCATGCGCGAAAATCTTAAGAGAGGGAAGAAATAATTGCGCGTGGAGTGTGGAGATTGGGTCAGGATAAGGAAGGGAGTTGTCAAGAGGAAAGGAGAATCTCTTTATTCGGATCCTGTCAGAGTTGTGGCAGTCATGAAAGGAGCTGTACGTGTGACCGGAGGGCAAGTGTGGAATAAAGATAGAATTGCCACTGTGAGGAGAGCCCATGTATAGATGTGTGGAACGTCATGGGACTGTTGCTGGAGTGTCTTGTTGTTAGTTAGTGTGTCTCGGTTGTTTGGAAATAGTGCGTGTGGTATTTCAATTGAATTAAAGATTTAAGCTCATAGGGTAAGTTAAAAAAAAAATGAGAGAAAGGGAGATGTGTTGTGATGTCTTATGGGAAGCAGGGAGCCTTCAATGCTTTCCCATATGATGATGTCACAGCCCTGTGTGATGTCATGGAATGTTCTGGTTGCATCTTGCGTATAATGTTCTAAATTGGTCAGTTGGAGGAAAGTGCTGAAGGAGAGGAGCCTCTGAGTGTTGGGGGTCTTCTTCCTTTATATGTAACCTAAATAAATACTGTTACATTGCTTACCTGACTGCGCCAGCCTCTTCATAACAATTTTAAAATAAGTTGTGGTTTACAAATACATAATCTATGATGCTAACTGAGGCTGCCCATTGCCATGTCGGCTTTGCAGGAATGTCGCCCTCGACAGCACCATTGAGCATGTAAAAATTCCTATCGGTCATGAAGGAAGACCATTTGGTAGCATCTTTAGGAGGAACAATACGCTTTGATGACAGACAGTCTAAATTTAAATCGCCACCTACTATAGTGTCAGTGATATCGGGAGTCTGCAAAATTAGCTCAAATAGTCTACCTAAACCTGAGTAGAAAGCATCATCAGTTAGGCCGGCTGGATTTCGGTATATGTTCATAAGAGCAATGACATGTTGAGAACAAACAATTCGGACCAAGAGTATAAGTGAACTTACTGAATCCCATGCTGAGATGAAAAGCCCACGGTTCTTAGTCACAGCAACTAGTAGGCCGGCCGAAGATCAGCCTTTCTCCTGTCGGATTGCTGTAAAAGAATTGTGCCGTAGTTGTCCCAAATTGGTGAGTTAGAAAGCCACATTTCTTGTAGAGTTATGATGTCATAGCTAGGAGAGAGCCTTGCAAATGGGAATGACCCTGAGTATTCCAGCTGGCCAAAGTGAAGGAAACTTGACACGGATGAGGTAGTGGTTACTGTATCTGATGTGTGTGTAAAGATGGATCAATGTCAGCTTGCACACGGGTATAAATATTCAATGAAGGTGCATGTTGATTTGATCTAAATGTATGCCTTTCTGGATCTTAAGCGACTAAAATCCCATGTCAAAAAGTTTCATCTTTGCTTGCCAGTTTGTGTGAGAACAACACCTTAGGGTAACCATACTCTAATAACTGATGCGGCCTTGTCAGAAATGAATTTAACCTGTGCAATATCACGATAACTGATATCTTCTAATTCAGGCACATCGCCAAAAATATTGAGTACACTTTGTCTGTTGAGGGTATATGTAGAGAATGGCAGTCAGAGTTAAATGATTCAGTGTATCTTGATAATCTATTATTGTTATCTGCAATCATGAAATGAGAAGATTGATTGGTCGCAGACAAAGAGGGTGTCAAATTATTGGGATAAGTGAGAGCTGATGTGTCACTGGATATGCAGCTTGATGCAGAATCAGTAAATGGCATCGCTTCCTTTATGGCTTTGTTTATCTCAAGGCACTGGGCCTGTATTGGGCCTTTGTAAAATATTTCTGGCTGTGTCACTGTTGAGGGAGCCGCTAGGCATTGGTTTAAGTAACTATCCACTGCCCTCTTCAGTTGTTCAATTAAGAAGGGAGCTGGATGCTCTTCAGAAATTAGCTGTTTAGGAGTTTCTTCATTATTAATAGTCAGAGATGAAGCCTGAACTAATTTCTGTGTTGCTGTTGGTAAATTTGCTCTGTGGATTTCGTTAACCAGATTGTTCAGGGGGGTATATGACAAAGGTGGTCTTAATAGATCTTTTCCGAACTTCTAAATTTTGCAGTGGGGCACTTGTGACATTTGCATTAGTACTGGACTGTACTTCTAACGATTTTTGGGTGGGAGCAGATATGTTTGATTTCGCTGATCCACTCGCTTGCAAAAAGGATGTCAATGCCTAACTGAAGGTAGGTTTTTTGATTTTTTGATGGACACGGCGGGACTCTTTTTTTCCTTTGTTTAGAAGTGTAACGTCCTCTCTTAGACGGCATGTCCTTATCACCCGTGGACAATGCAATGCCCGATGTTGATACACAGCGGGAGAGTGTGGCATGCTTGTCCAAGATTCATTATCTGTGGTTTTTGACATCACGGAAAAATGGGGAGCACAGGCTGCGGCAGCGTAGTTTGTTTCAAAAAGTGTGTGTCTTCAATAATTACCACCGTGTGATATTAAATGGTGTAATATGTGCCCCGCACTTCCAAATTACAGCAGAGCACACAATTTACACAATACTCAAAAAGATAGAGCCACGCCATCACTGCTTCGCGGCGAAGCAGCAAAGCGGTATTTTCATGAGTACTTCCACGAGTGCGTGTGCACTGTGCGCGTGCATACTCGTAATATAGGATAAGACCCAATCCAATTACTCCAGAGGCGGGACAATCACTCAGGCCATTCAAACTTGTTTCTTTTTCTCTTGTCCAGCCAGGAGCCAACAGTCAAGCACCAGCAATATTCCACAGGATTTCCAAACAGGAGTAGTGCTCCACACGGCAAAGCAGTACTTTTACAAGTACTTCCACAAGTGTGCAAGCACTGTGCGCGTGCGTACTCGTAATATAGGATAAGACCCAATCAAATTACTCCAGAAGCGGGACAATCACTCAGGCCAATCAAACTTGTTTTGTTTTTTTTCTCTTGTCCAGCCAGGAGCCAACAGCCAGGCGCCAGCAATATTCCACAGGGTTTCCAAACAGGAGCAGCCACCATGTGGCAAAGCAGTACTTTCATGAGTATTTCCACGAGTGACCCCATCTTGCTGACTGATGCCTGCCAGTTCTTAGAGGGGGAGAAGTGAAGCAGTCCATGGGAAGGATCCCACCTGTCTGTGACTCTAGAAAGGGAAAAGATTAAGCCCTGGCCCTGTTATTTGTAAGTCCTGAAGGGTGGGAGCATATGCATTGATTGTACGTCCTGAGAAATTAGGGAATATTTCAGTAGTGTATGTGCTTCTGGAACTATATATTTGGTAAAATAGGTCCAATCATATGTGTACCATGGGATCCCCTCACCCCCTCGCTGGGTTGAGTTGTCTAGCTCAGAAGAAGCATTTTGAGAGTCAAATGGACATCTCACTGTGTGCATAACTAGCTATGCATTTTCATGCTTTTAAATGTTCCATTGAAAATGAGAACGGTACATTTGCAATAGATGATCGGCTCTACCCTACCGAGCTGGTACCTATTTTCACGAATCATGTTGATTCAAATGGTTTGATCTGGGTTCAACATGGTTGAATGCAGGAAAGCAGTTTCTTTGATTCTTCTAACACTGTGAGTTCCAATCCTGTGTAGATGACAGAGAGGCATTTCTTGCTCCAGCAGCATTTCACTGCCCACGTGCCCTGGGGATGGAAAGGGAGCTGAGGTTGCCTATGCCATAAACACCCTGTCTTCACCTCATTCACTGGGGATATTGTTAAGGTTACCTCTCTCAAAAGAGGTTAAAATCCATTCTTATTGAAGCCCAAGAATTAATCCAAAAATGAATCAAAGAAAGGGGAGGAGATACCTTCCTTATAAAGGCATAGAGCCACAGGAGATTAGATCAAATCAAGCCTTGTTTAAGTGGTCCAGATTCTTGTTAAAATAACAAGTGACCTGTGCCTTTGTGCATCGTACCTAAAGTGCTTTGGTGTACAGGATGTGTAGAAGAGAGGCAGGAAAGAGAAGCCCACAGAAAATCAAGATGGATGAATCATTTTTCTCTTGTGCTATGCTCTGCCTGTCTGCCTAAACCTATGCCCTACGGTTCATAGTGATAATGGCGAAATAAAAATGTCGACTTACAAAAATGTCGAAAAAAAAATGTCGAAAACAATAATGTCGAAATCCTATACATATAATGAAAAGAGTAAATTTTTAGAAAAACAAATGTCGAAAAAAAATGTCATTTAGCACTATCAATAAATACATAAACAAGAAGAGTCCCCCCAACCCCCCTCACCCAACACCCCCCTGACACCCCCCCACCCCCCACCACCCTCTCACCCCTCATACTCAACACATTTTAATTATATATATATTTATTTATTCATTTATTCAATAAATAAATAAACAAGAAGAGTATCATTTACTAGGGGGGTTTCCCCCCCAGCCCCCCTCACCCAACACCCCCCTGCCACCCCCCCAACCCCCCACCACCCTCTCACCCCTCATACTCAACATATTTTCATATTCAATAAATAAATAAACAAGGAAAATATAATTTACTAGGGGGGGTGTCCCCTACCCCCCCTCACCAAACACCCCCCTGCCACCACCCCCCACCACCCTCTCACCCCTCAAGAGTATAATTTACTAGGGGGGAGTCCCCCCCAACCCTCCTCACCAAACACCCCCATCCAACCCCCCACCACCCTCTCACCCCTCATATTCAACACATTTTAATTATTTATTTATTTATTTCTACATTATTTTTTTCGACATTTTTTTTTCGACATTTTGACTGTCGACATTATTGGATTCGACATTATCACTGACCACCATGCCCTACATTAGCCGTGCACTTCAAATACCCTTTGGTATGCAAACCCCTATTCTGAGGTGCGCCTTGTTATGTTATTGTCTCTTTGAAGGCACCCTCCAAGGAGATCTCCTGTTGTGAGTTACTGGGACTGACAGGGAAGAGTTACAAAAACTACAAGTGTGTGAACAGAGCTAGGCACCCTATCCTTTGTCTCATTCACTAGAATGCCTGGAATCTGCAATACCTCTAATTTGTCATGGTTTATTGAAGGGCCACTCTCAACTCAGGGAGTACCTAACCTACCACCCCCACAAGGAAGGTATTGCACAGTAAAGCGCTTAGCAGATTCAAACTTGGTTAGGCCTCCAACCTGTATAACACAATTTAGCTGATACCCTCTGTATCACCAATAAGCAAGAAACCAGGCCTGTGTATAGAAATAATAGTGTATATTTTTTTAAATTTCAACAATGAATAATAACTCACAAAAACACATGCCACAACATAATAATCACAATTGCAAAATACTTGTATCAAATGACTGACATGTATTTCTTAATAGACTTTCAGTTACCACAACAACCATAGGTTGAATTTTAGGTCAATGCACACATAGGGTTTCTTTGCACATTAACAGATAGGAAATTTTAAAAACAGTGATTGCTTCGTTTATCACAATGCTCTTTTCTCCCAGCAATCTACCACCCCCAGGCATCAGTTATATGACCTCTTGGTTTGAAGGCAATATACAGGGAGTGGGAATATAATAGAAATTTTGTTTGGGCACTTTCTTTGAAATGCAAGGTCTGGGAAAGGAATTCAATGTTGCCCCTGGGCCTGGTTTTTTGCGCTTTATAAATAAAATAAAATCAAATCAAATCAAAATAATTTGGGGAAGACGCATTCAAATGAAATTGGGGAATTTGGAATGAATGTGAAAATTTGTTTGGGCTTTTATTTGAAAGGCAAGGTTTGGGAAATGAACTTAATGGGAAAATCATTTGGGGCCCACACATTCAAATGAAATTCAGGGTATGGGGTATTTGGAACAAATGGGAAAATTTGTTTTTCACAGGGAAGGCAGCATGTTTGGATTCGAATGAACAGCAGGGTTACCCAATTACATGAAAGACTAGAGCCATTTTCCTGTGCACTGGGATAATATTTGTCAATTTTGAACTTTCACAAAAACATCACCCTGTGGTGGGATGGGAATCAATTAAATTATATTTTCAGTTAAATATACTAAGGTTATAAGGCTTTTACCCCCTGTCGACTAATGAAACAGAATAAAATAGACAGCTTCCCCTCATAATTCTGGTTAAAATTGATATGGTGTTTTTCTCAAGGGAATTCATTAAGTGACATATTTACTCTAATATGACCGGGGTCTACACCTTGTTGCCTACCCCATGCAGTAATAGAAAGGGATTAAGGCAGGTATCCCCCACACAATTGATAGCTTTGGGATATATCTACTTACATGAGAGATGGGAGCGGCACTAGGAATCTCCAAAAGAGAACATATCTCAATAATCAGTAGAGAATCTAACTAGCTATCAAAATTAAACTTAAAACGGCATCCCTAACATTCAAATGTGTCGATAATTTAGCACACAGCTACCTCTCAGAGAGATTCAAAAGAAGAATCACATCTAGACCCATGAGAACTGCTTATACGAGCTGCCTCGCAGTTCCCCCTTTCATATTGACTACAATTGGAGGGAACAGCTTCACGGTCAAAGCTGCTCAATTGTGGAACTCCCTCCCCCTGACCTTAAGACTTGACTAAACATACCCACACTTCAGATCAAATGGCATCAAGTGGCTCAAAGAAAAAGAGCCATAGGGAGCCTACCAACCAACTGACCAATAGCCAAACCGACCTTTCCACGGTATCTATCTGCTATGTAAATGTATTACCTGCTATTTTGTCATAGATCTGCACGTTGCTGTCATTGATCTGAATGTTTTTGTCATTGATCTGTACTTTTTTGTGATTGTGTAACCTTGTAACTTGTAAGCCTAAAATATTCTTATCTTCGCACCCTGATACCTTCGGGTCCGGCACGCTTTACAAATAAAGAAACAAACAAACAAACAAACAAACAAACTAGATGTTTGTTCTTAGCTCAGGAAGCCAGCCAGAAAATTGTATATGTAGAACCTGTCACCAACTTCATATTCCTTTTTGGTAGTCTTTAAGTCATTGGGCCTCATTCCGACCCTGGCGTTAACCAAGGCGCTATTAGCGCCTTGGTTGACGCCGTTATCTTTCCCACTCCGCCATGGTGAATGGCGGAATTACCGGCCCATTCCAAGGTTGGCGGGGTCGGTTATTCCCCATTCACCAAGGACCCTTCCCCATTCCCATTTTTGCCCCAGAGGGCTCAATGCGAATGGGGAAGGCGCTAATTACGGTGCCGTAATAAGCTCCTAGGTCCTTTTGCGGGTTGGTTTTTTAACGCCTGCAAAAGCAGGCGTTAAGTACCAACCCGCAAAGGGAACTCGGAATAGGGCGGTAAGGGCTTAACGGCACCGGTCTCGTTAACGGTGACCGTTAACCCTTACCGCCCTACTCGGAATGACCCCCATAGTAGGTTTTCATCCCTACCTCTGACTTTTCTAAATTGCGCTGAGCATAAGCAAAAGAGTGCTGAAGGTGTTTCCATACATTTTCAATGTACTAATGAGTAGTGGACGTGTTTATCAATGTCTGCTCTTGTGTTCTATCGAGGCGATGCTGAGGTAGCATCATCTTTCGTCCAATCATGAACTCAAATGGAGAAATGTTTGTTGCAGAAGATGGCGTGGACCGAATGCCCATCAGGACAAGTGGTAATTGGATGTCCCAACTAGGTCCAGAGTCTGGCACAAACATCTTCAAGATGCCCACAATTGTCTTATTGTACCTCTTAACTCCCCCGCTTGAGGCTAGGTGGTAGGCAATGTGGAGTTTTCTTTTTACCCCTAGGATCTTGCACATTTTGGTCATCACCTCGCTGGTAAAATGGCTTCCTGGATCTGACTCAATCCTTGGTGTGAGGCCAAAATGAGAGAAGATGAGGTTTATCATTAGTGTGGCAGCTGTCTCTGCCTTACAATACTAGGCCGGAAGACATTCTGCCCACTTGGTAAACAAACATGTTACCGTCAACATGTATTCGTTTCCTCTAGAGGAGTGAATCGCTGGCCCAATGAAATCGACTTGCAAAGCCGACCAAGGCAGTGTCATTCCCCTTCTCTGTAGGGTAGCTCAGTGTGTGAGAGAAGTTGGCTGAAACTGAGCACACAGCAGACACCCCTTTAAGTAGAGGTTGAGGTCCTGCCCCATGTATGGCCAATATGCAACCTTGTGCTAGATTTCTAATGTCGTATGATACCCACTATTACCGGCAGTGGCCACGTCATGGACGGGACTCAACATCAGGCTTTGGAATGAGGTAGTTACCACCCACTGTTCACATCCAGTTAGGGGTCACTGTACCAACAAACCGTCTTAGATTTGGAACATTTTGCAAGACTTCATCAACACCCGAAGATCCTCTTTACCAATATAGTCAGATTCTGTCAGAGGAAAATTCACGGCATCTTCAATATATTGATAAAATATCCCAATAATCGGGTCCTCTTTTTGTGCAGTAATCAAATCTGCATATGGGGTTTCTTTACTGCACAGGGCAGTTGAGACTTCATTGTTGGTATGGGTTTGGGACCTGGTGATCACAGTGACCTGGATTTCCCCCAACAGGGATTCGGTTTCTGTGAAATTCCTGTGAATGGCTTTGGTTTTTGCCAATTGGTCAGCCAAGTCATTTCCAGTCTTGTCTGGTCACTCTATTTTGGAGTGACTGTCAATCTTTTTCTAATAGATGATCATCTTATCAGACGTTACAAGATCATCAATTGCCTGGATTAATTTCCCATGCTTTAGCAGTTTATTGTTTGCACACAGCATGCCTCGATTTTTCCAGTCATTCAGGTGCTCCACGTACCCATTCCTGACATAATCAGAGTCAGTGATTATGACCAGTTGTTTGAGTTGGTGGTGTGTTGCAGTGAGGATGGCTTGATGTACCACCATCAACTCTACCACCTCACTACTTCATGGACCCATTTTGTACCTAGCAGTGGGTTCCTGGGCCTCATTCACTGAGGCATTCCCAACGCCTGCCACTAGTTCCTTTTCCTCATGATTGTCAACATTGTAGGAGCCCCCACTCACATAAACTGTGGGTATCCCCTGACACATTTTCCTCATAGACTTTGCGCAGGGAAGTAAGGTATGCCTCCATATTGTCATTGGTCCTTAAACTTTCATCTTCAAGAAAGTTTTCTTGAGCACAGTCATGCAAGTCAGCCAATCCTTGCGCTAGAGGACTCTTCTTGTTTTGGCCATATCTGACTTCCACAGGAAAACCTTGCATGGACAAAATCGGTTACCAGACATTTGGTCGAAAAAAATTGGTCGACCAGACAAATGGTCGAACCAATTTGGTCGAAAACCAAATGGTCGAATTTTTATTTTTTTATTTTCACCCTTTTTTGTTTTTGGGGGGGGGTCCCCCCAACCCCCTTTTTTTTCTAAAAAACCCTTTTTTTAAAAAAACGAAAACCCGAAAAATAAATATATGATAAAAAAAAAAATTGACCATTTGGTTTTCGACGAAATTGCGTCGACCAAATGTCTTTCAACCAGTTTTCGGTCGACCAAATGTCTGGACACCGCAAAATCCAGGAAGTAATTCTGGACTTACTTTCATTCCCTGTTTGGATTCAGTCACTTTGTAAGTATTGCAAGGGTTGGTGAAGAGTCTCCACAATGATGTGCTCTCCCTGGACACACAGAAGCAATCTTTCAATGCCCACAACATTCCAGGAGTGCCTTTTTGCAATCATTGATTTTTTCCTCCACAGAGGACAAAAGTATGCTTGCGTACAAGATGACTTTGTTGACCTTGTTGTGTTTCTGATACAATATTTCTGTTAGGCAGGTATCTGAAAACCCTGTCTCCAAGAAGACCCCCTTGTTCTTTATGGGGCAAGCCAAACAAGGAGCTTGGGAAAGGCCTCTTCTAAGTTGTTTTACTGCCTCAGATTGTTCCGGACCCCACTCCATTTGACTCCCGCCTTTAATAAATAGACCAAAGGTCGAGTGACTTCTACGTAGTCTTCAATTAACTTTCTACTATAATTAGTGATTCGGAGAAGGCTTTTTAATTCTCGCAGGGTAGTAGGGTCTTTCATTCTCAATAAGGCTTTGACCTTTTTCGCCTAGGGACTGAGACCCTCAGAGAGGATCTCGTTCCCTGAGAAGTACACATGGGTCTTACAACACTGTGCCTTCTAGTTTTGCTCCAGCTTTCTGCAGCTGAGTCACAACATAGCGTGTTTCTGCTAAATGTTCCTCGACAGTTGAGCTCTTGATCAGAACATCATCCACATAGGCCAGGTTTCACCTTTTGCCCAAATTGGGCATGGCCTTATGTCGGAAGATGTTACATATGTTGCAGAGTTTATGTATCCAAAGGGGGTTTGGGTCCATGTGTATTGCTGTCCCTCGAAGGTAAAGGCAAGCTTGTCCTGGTCTTCCTTACTCACTAGTACTGTCCAGTTACTGTTGGCCAGATCAATGGCGGTGTACACATTGGATAGTTGTATCTGTGCCAGCCCTTGATCAATGTAGGGAAGTGGCCATCTTGACATGTGGACCCGTTTGGTCAACTACCTCAGGTCTGCCCATAGTCTCCAATGACCGTTGGGTTCGAGTATCCCCAGTACCGGGTTATTAATGGTACTGTGAATTGGAAGAATTATCCCACAGGATTCTAGATTTTTAATAATCTCTGTGAGTGACTCCATGGATGCGAGAGGCAACCAGTATTGTTTCACAAATACTGGCGCCACCTTGGGGTCCGTGGGTATGGCGCTTGAATGTATGTCTGTTCTTCCACAGTCATATGAGTCCACTGAAAAGATATCCTGAAAATTGAGAAACATCTGTTTTAGCTTCTCTTTTTGCTCCTCTGTCTCACAGACATCAGCAAGATTGACCCATTATTTGACCATCTGCTTAAAGCCTGGAAAGAACTTGGGCTTTGCAACTTCGGTGGTATCCTCCAGTTTGGTGGACAGATCTCTTGTTATAGTGTTGACCTGGATGTGAGGTTCCAAGGATGTGAGGTAGTCACTGGTCACTGTTGACTCGGAATACCACCTCATCCTTCCTGATGTCACAGGTCACCTCTTACACTCCATAAGGGCGGGAAGAGTACACCAAGAAATTCCCCCCTTGTCTGGTGAAAACATTTTCTGGAAGGATACAGTCGATGATATTGAAGCAGTCATTTGGCATTGGCCCAATGATCTCATTACCTAAATCAATAGAATAATGTTGTGCATCACCCCCCGATTCCTATAAAGCTATCTGCACCCAAAGTGATACTTTGAGGGTCTCTGTTATCCACCAATAGTAGAAAAGTGTTGAGCTCTAGGTCGACTAGGGGTGTCAGATGTAAGTACAAACCTTGTTGTTGAGATGATAATTAAAATGTATATAGGCATGCTGATTTGTGAGGTTCTGTACTCGCTTAATTCTTTGGGGAATTGTAAATTGTCGCACCTGTCCGGGGATGCTAACCTCTTCTCGCACTTGAACATCAACTGCATAAGGCAGCAATTGAGCTGACCAGAATACTTTTTCAGTATTGTCAATGCCCATGGGGCTACTCCCCAGTTGGGACCAGGTTTTATCATTAATTGAGTCCAAATTAATTGTGAATCGATTCAGAATGTCCCTGCCTACATAAAAGGCAAAAGGGGCATCTCTCATATCCCAACAATTATGGTCTATGCTTTTGTCGGCAATGGAAATATTTTGCATACACCTGCTAGGCAGCAGATGTTTGGAATTTGGGATTTCCATGCCTACTTTCGATTTATCCATCAATTCAAATATGGGAAAGGTCTGATCGTTTGGGAGTTTCCTGAATAATGCTTCGCTGATTAAACTTCTTCCGTTATTCAGGCATACTCTGGTGAGAACAGGCTCCTCCCCCTCATTTTTCTGAATGGGGAAAAACAGCTGTTTACCCTTTATCTGGATGTCGTCAGATTTTGAGCTGGTTTTTCATCATCTTTTGCCATGGGATTTGGGTTTTCTTCTGATTTTGGATTGGTATGTCACTTAAATCTGGGAGGGTTTGATTTTCAAGAATGGAGACAGGGTCCCATCTCCAGTTTGTTCTCCTGCAGAGATGACAGTGATGTCTGGGACTTGATTGTTCCTGAAATGGAATTCTATTTTCTAGGACCGTTGTTCAATCACATGGCAAGTGCCACCCACCTTCCTGAGTTCAATTGGTTGAAGGCCTTTTTCGACAGGAGTGTGGCTTGGGATCCAGTATCCACCAGCACTGATAACGTACACTGACACTGTACCTTGACGGAAGCATAAAATCTTCCTTCTCTTTCGTCAAGGTGGCAATGAAAGTGTGCATTATGTGCCAACTTAGCGGTTAACATTTTTATATAGAACTCTGACACTGTGTGATTATGGACAGTTTTCTGTCTCAGAGTCTGGGAATCTTTAAAAAAGACTTGACATCCAGACAGAGAGTTGGGAAATCCTCTGTCTCCCCTGATTCTCCTCTCTCCCCTTTCCCTGGAGACAGTTCCCAGAACCTGTTTGGTGGGAGGAAACCTCTGTGATTTCTAGGCCACCTGGGTGACCTTGTTGGGGGTTAAGAACTTCTTGCTTTGGGTCGTTAGCCATACTTACCCAGTCTAAATCAGGGTCTTTTGGGGCCCATTTTTCCTCGGGAGGGATCCCTGCATCCATGAAAGAGAATATTTTTCTTACCTGAATCCTCCAGGGATTCTTCTCCTTCAAACAGGATGATGTAGACTTCCTCGACAAAGCATGTTTTCTTTTGCTTTCTCCTACTTACCCTCTGTTCTCTAGGTTACAGTTTTTTGGGGGTAGAAGATTCATATTCAGGCTCAGATGTTTACAGGGGTTTTGTTCCGGTGATAAAGGAAGCTTCCTTTAGTGCTATGCATCTCCCCTCCCCCTAGACCTCCTCCTCAGGAAACTGCTGGCTGTCAGAATGTTCTTCCACTCATGTTCACCCCTGGGACCGCAGAACCAGATTTTGGGTTATTCTGGGTGCCATGTTCCAGTTGAAGGTTTGACTGAGCTCTCAGCATGCAACCCAGATCTTGGTTTAGTTGTTGGACCCATCGCTCCAGTTGTGAAACATTTTCTAGTTGGTAGGGAAATCTTGATTCATAAGTTTGCTGCTCCCGGAAAGGGTAACTGGCCCTTCTCCCAGAGTAGTTTGGGTATTGGAAGTTCCCCTGTTGACTTTCCATCGCAGGTCTCCCTTCTCCTGGGTTCAGGAATCTGTTGTTCTGTAAGTGGGTAGAGAGATGAGGATCATTCTGGAAATTAGAGTTTGGGGGTACCTGGGAAATAATTTCAATTTGGAAAGTGGAGTATTACTTCCCTCCGGAGGGAAGTTTGGAGGGAGATTTTCTGGGGTGGTTCTTACCTGATTGGACCCCCCTTGTGCTGGGGGAGTCCATGTATATATAGGTCTTGTATCTTTGTATTTTGGACTTACACAGGTGGTGGCGTCAAAGGGGTAATTTGTCTGGCATCCTCCCTGACTCCCGCTCGATTGCTCTAAATCAGAGGGTCTCCATTGCCTGTTGTCCTGCTTGTTGGCAGAAGGAGAATTTTAAGGCCCCCCGACTCCAAGTCCACTGTATTGGTATTTTATACCTCTGCCACCTTCGCAGCAGCAGGTGTGTTCGATGGTCTGGGTGTTTTCGGGTTATTTTTTATTTTCAGAGGTCTTTTGGACCTCGTAGATCCTGGTGGCCTCTTCAATCATCCAATCCAGGGTCCTGTGCTCATGGAAATCTCTCACTAATTGAGTCATAATGTATTTTCGGTGTGCATGAAAGTATGTAATGATGAACTCCCTACTATTGGTAATAACCCTCCTAAACGTCTGGGCAAATGCTCATTTCAATTCCTGCACAAACTCTCTATGCGCCTGTTCTTCCGCACACTGCAGGTCGTTTACCACCTTGTGGGCCTTCTGTGAGTTTCTGTGAGTGGAAAGTGTTTTAAAATGGCCGCCTTGTAGGTGGACCATTTTTGGTGATCTTCATCGTTCAGCCTTGCAAAGATGCTTGAGTACTCGGTGGAGCATGTCCATTTGGAAAACTCCATGCAGTTCCCAAAATTGTTAATCCCAAATGATGTCATTATTTGTTCATACAGCTCTAAATGCTCCCATACTGAATATTTGGAGTGCTTATGGTAAGGAGTCATACAGCTGTTTATGGTCTTTATCTACCGAATTGGGTCTTTCACAAGACCTTTCTTCTGTTTGGCAGAATTCCTTTTCCGCTGCACCTGAGTCCAATCACCCCCTGACTCATAGGTGCTTCCTACTGCTATTAGACTGGGAAGACCTCCTGGAGTTCAGGGTCTGGACTCCTCTCTTCTATAATGCTGTGAGTTCTCAGGGTCTTTTCCCTTGTAGTCCCCTTTCTGCACAAGAGAGTACTCATCTTCCTCATCCCTCCTTCCAGGTATGGTGGGAACATCCCCCCACCTCCCTGAACGTGTGGAGGGTTTCAAGATGCTCTTTCTAAGCCGAAACTCTGGCTCCTCTCTTTCTGCAAAGCAGACTAGGTGGTCCCTTTGTTGTTTCATTTTCTGCCAATCCAACTCCCTGATCTTTTCATCATAGGAGTCCTCTTGTTTAGAAGTACTTGCAAGAGTATTTTTGATTTCCCAGAGCCCACCGGTCCGGCCACCTTCCTTTCTGCTTGGTAGAGATGAATATTCATCAATATCTGATAAGGACAGGCCTTCTGGCTCAGTTTGACCGTGCCTGGGTGGGTTCAGCTGCCCCATGTTTCCCTATTCTTGATAAGTGGCATGCATGAGGTCAGCTGCACTCTGGACATATGATGTGGTTAATTGGCTTGAGGTCCCTGGTAGAGATGTCAGCACTCTATGATCAGAGGGCACTTTTCCATACACTGACTGCTCAGGGTGCCTCAAAGCCTGTTTGTATTTTGCCAATTCATTTTTTCACAATTGGACACATTTTTATTTTGTGAGGCTTGCATCATGCGCGCATATTCACAGTGTTTCATTTTCAGGAGACTAATCTCTTCCTCTTGCGCAGCTCTGCACTGTGTTGCCTGTGCTAGGTCAATCTCTGCTTGCCTCAAACATTCCCTTAATTGTGCATTTTCTTGCCTAATGTCAGTCAGTTCCTGAGAATCTGACACATTTTTCTCTGTATCTGTCTTTAACTGACATATTTCCTGAGAAAGGACACTATTCTCTTGGTTTAATCTGTATTTTTGTTTTGTCAATTCATTTTTCTGTTGTTTCAAGGTATCCAGATTTTGGTGCATTTAATCAAAATCACATTGGGATGTTATCCCTTTGATAATTAATTGGCTATTTTCATTTTTCAATTGGTTTATTTGCGATTGGAATGTGATCATGTACTCTAAAAAGACTTGATTATGAGCAACCTGATCATTTAATTTGTGGTGCAGGGCCTGCAGATTTTGAACACATTCTGCATTCTATTGTTGCTGCATTTTTAAATCATCTTTTAGCTGTTCAATTAGACTTTCTTGTTTTAACTGTGGCTCTGTTGCACTTTAGCTTCTAATTGTATCAGCATTTGCTGGGCTTCCTTCAAAAGCTCACCCTGGTTTTGCAATGAGGGCACACTATTCTGATGTCGTTCTTCCACTATCAACAAATGGAATTACATATATGCTGTTAGCTGAGCCATTTTAATTTGCTCATCTTTACTGGTTTGTGTCATATAAAAGTCTGTTAGAGCTTGTTGTAACAGACCATTATCCTGCCACATGTCAACATTTGCAGAGGTAACCTCCTGCATCATTCCGGCTTGTCATATTGCATGTTCTTGCCTTTGATAAATAATTTGGACAGGAGGTGCTTCCTGGCCATATTGGTTTCTATGGTGCTCATTTTGAAATGTGTTCTGCAAGCAATCTTATACATTCTCTATGCAGGGGAATAATCTTACACTGATCCTGCTTAGTTTCCACTCACAATGAAAAGTTAAAATCAATACTTTTCAATTATTTATTTTCTCTATACACGTCCTTGGACCCAGGGTACACGTCTGAGTGGCACATTAACAATGCAAACACAAATTTCTATCCACTTCAATGCAATTACACTCAAATAAATAGTCTTCTGCTACTGCAAATGTGACAAGTGAAAACTCTCCACCAATCCCGGTCACAAGCCTCCAATTTTGTCATGGTTTATTGGACAGTCACTCTCAACTCAGGGAGTCCCTGCCACCCAAAGGAAGGTGTAGCACAACAGAGCGTTTAGCAGATGCAAATTTGGTGAGGCCTTCAACCAGTATAGCACCATCCAGCAGATACCCTCAGTATCACCAACAACCTAGCAACTAGGCTGGTGTATAGACATAATAGTGTATATTTATTTAAATTTCCACAATGAATAATAATTTACAACACTAGCCACCAACTCTGTGGCACAATCATCACAATTGCAAATTACTTGCATCAATTGACTGATATGTATTTAATAGACTCAGTTACCAGAACAAACACAAGTTGAATTTTAAGTCAAAACACACAAATGATTTATTTGCACATCAACAGATAGGAAACTTTAGAAACACACAGTGATTGCTTGGTGTATCACAATGCTCTTTTTTCCCAGCAACCCCACACCCTCAAGCATCAGCTATATGACCCATTGGTCTGAAGGCAATGCACAGAGAGTGTGAATGTAATGGGAATTTTGTTTGGGCTTTTTCTTTGAAATGCAAGGTCCGGGAAAGGAATTCAATGGGAAAATCATTTGGGGAACACACATTCAAATGAAATGCAGGGTTTGGGGGATTTGGAATGAATGCAAACATTTGTTTGGGCTATTATTTGAAACGCAAGGTTTTGGGAAATGTACTCAATGGGAACCTCTTTTTGGAAACACGCATTCACATGAAAAATGAAATGCAGAGTTTGGGGAATTCGGAATGAATGGGAAATTTAGTTTGGGATACTTTGTTTTCATAGGGAATGCAGGGTATTTGGATTTTTCATTTTGGGGGCACTAGCACATTCAAATGAACAGCAGGGTTACCCAATTACATTAAAGACTACAGTAATTTACTGTGCACTGGGATAATCTGTGTCAATTTTGAATGTTGACAAAAACATCACCCAGTGGTAGCTGACTCTATGGGAATTAATTCAATTATATTTTCAGTTAAATCAGCTAAGGGTATAATGCTTTTACCCCACTTCCCACTAATAGAAGAGTAGTAATGAAAAGTAATGGATTGGAAAAGACAGCTCCCCCCTCACACGTCTAGTTTAAACAGATATTATGTTTTTCTGTAAGGGAATTATTTAAGTAATATTTTTTGCCATGTATGGCCAGGTTCCTACACAGATTTTCCCCTCCCCGCCCACTAATGGAAAGTAATTAAGGCAGGTAACTCCCCACACAATTGATAGCTTTGGGATAGATCTACTTACATGAGAGATCCATGTTCTTAGCTCAGGGGGCAAGCCATATTTTGGACCCTCTTTTGGTAGGCGGCTCACACCTCTGGTCTCTATTCACAGCAAGGTCCCTCCAGCCAGATTTTAGGCCTCTCTCTCAGATAGGGCTCCCAGCTTCCAGGCAACAGTCAGTCCCCAGCAAGTGTTCCAGGGTCTCCTGTCTATCTGCTTTCCTGGGTGACAGCCTTCCTTTATGTCTGCTCTCTGTTGTTGTCAGTCTGCTCTCCTCTTTTTGCTCTTCTCTATCCCTTTTTAATTGAAAACTGATATCATACAGTGCTGATGACACTGACATATTATGAATATTTCCACGCTACGGATTGGACATCTCTATTCCCCCCACTCCCACTAAGCCACCCACTGCCAACCGATAGGACCAGGAGTTTAGAGATCTGGATTATGGATGATGAAGGGAGGAGAGAAAAGCATCATTTAAAAAGACACTTTTTCACATGTTTGATTTTCTCTGAACTTCACATCATGGCAACTATCTTATCCTTTCAGAAAACTGCATAAACATATATATATATTTGAATTCCACATTTTTTGCCGAATCAGGGAATACCAATTTTATTTTGGCACAACCTTCCTGGAAGAAGCTATTATTTTTCATGGTTTGTTCCTGAGCTAAAATAGTTAAAATATGACACTTCACAATCCCAACATTAATTTGCATTCTAGCAGTTTACAAATTTTCGAGTTCCTCTGAATTTAAAAAGGCCAGGATCATGGGTTTCTTTCTAACTCAAATTCTATCCATCACATCAAATTAAGGGATACATAGAATGGCCAAGTTTTTTGTGATCTTTTATATGAGCCCTGGATGAGCTCACTGGGATGCATGATTCTCTTTTTATTAAGGAAAAGGAGTCCGATGTTAATCCAATGGCAATGCATAATATGGGCCTCTGATTTCCACATCTAGCTCAACCCCTGATGGGTTTCCATTTCTCCCAAGTCACATGACAATGACATCTGCCTGGCTCCATGTTATTCCAGCCCTACCATGAAGTGTCTTCAAGAGTCTGTGTTTGCAACTAATTTGTAGTTTATGGGGATAGAGGTAAGGCCTTGATTTCACTTATCTACCCCTTCCATGGATTTGATCTCAAATGCTGTATTTCTTAGCATTTAACAGAAACAGACCTGCTTTCAGGGTGGGCCTCAGCCAACAGTCCTGAGGTCAAAGTTTTAGAGGCACAGACTTTTCCGTTCAGTGGGGAAAACAAGCTACATCCATAATTTTAACAGAATAGCATTTTAAATTGAAAAGATGTGTTTAACATATAACATTTTGTATTGCATCTGGGCCTACTGTCCAGGAATTCAATCTTTCTTCAATACAATAATTAAAAAAATAGGAGTCTCACTTTCAGTACTATGCACACATAGGCCACAGTTAATATAGGAAACTAGTGTTCACTTCTACAAATAGTAGGCCTCTCCTTTTAAATTATGTCATTTTTAATGTTGAAAAGTGAGCGTTTTATTTGTGACAAATGCATAGTGCTTGTCTTTACTTTAGATTTCTGGATCACAGCATTGTGTTATATTGAAGTCAATGTGACACGCTGCTATCAGTCTCTTTAAGTGAAATTGCAGCTGTTCATATTTTTTTTATTTTTATTTAGTAGTTAATCAAAAATAGATTTTCACAAAAATGTGCTGATACGTCGATTTTCTCTAACCATGTGCCCTCGTAGTCGACTATGGCGTTGGCAAATTTACTGCTTCCAGCATTTTGAAAGTTGCTATTTGTCACTTTCATATTTTATGAAAACAGCATTTTCAGCCACAACTGTCTTTTGCAATGTATTCGGCACATCCAACAGTTTTCAGTTCTCAAGCACATTTCCTTCACTTGTCCGCATGTCCATTTTGGGAATGTTGCACTAGGCCCATTTGTGTTCCTTCACTAGGCCTTATGTCGGAAATCAATGTTTGAACTGGCCTGCATATTCCAATGGATTTTAACATCAGCCAGTTTCATTTCACAGTAGGGCTTTGCATGGCCTCTCAGTCTCTGTCACTCAGGGCTGAATGTACACGCCACATCTGAGCTTGCAGGGTTGACATTGATATGTTACAAATTTGATGTGGGTTTTAATAACTATGTGAACCATTAGCCACAAAAGTGGTCTCACAATCGCAAACAGACCCAGAAGAATTAGAGGCAGTCCAAACCACACTCAATGACGGATTAGACAAAGGGCACGACAAACCCCAATTTATTATCATCCAAACAAAAAGAATTGAAAGCTTGTTGTGCTTGACATAATAAAAAACAATTGCCTAAGGACTATAAACGTGCCATCAATTACATCATAACATAATCTAATTTTACAAACCCTACTGGGAATGGTGATAGGCTAATGGGTTTGGCTACATATAGGTTCAATA
Source organism: Ambystoma mexicanum (assembly GCF_040938575.1). Lineage (NCBI taxonomy): Eukaryota > Metazoa > Chordata > Amphibia > Caudata > Ambystomatidae > Ambystoma > Ambystoma mexicanum. The sequence continues at coordinate 326,079,309 of NC_090935.1, forward strand.
TGAGTTAAACATTTCATTGGGTTACAAATATCTGATGGCTCCATCTGGAACCACCCCTATATTTATAAAGGTAAAACACATCATCTCTATGACAAGTGGTAGATAGGCATAATACTTGATGGACAGCATGACAATACGGATTTTGATAGGTTGGCTCTCTGCTAGCCAAATTTGGACATTTTACAGATCATCAAGATATGAGCCAAACATGGAGATGGGGAGAGGGACCCATGGACTGTTTTTTTTTTTAATTAAAAGGTACCATCCCTAATTATCAGGACATGAGACTGAACAATCCCTTTGCACTTGCCGTTGTGTGGCAGCTTGCATCTATGTGTGTGTTTAGAGAATACAGTACGTGTTCTATCTATATTGGCTTCTAATGAATAGTCTGTGTTCTCCAATCATGGATTGCGTGCTAGAAGACATGTATAAAATTGAATTACCTTCTATTTATTGTGGTTTTAGCTAATATTAATGGGTGTGTTGTGTTTTCAGTTGTCACCAGGTACACTCTTGAGTTATTTGTCATGGTGTCTTTTGGCTTACTGTTTTACTGCACCTGGCTTGCAAAGACTGGTTGTACTCTTATACACCTTTAATTAATCTGGGAGTATACTGCTTACGTATTGAGAATTGTTATCTCGTGCCTTCGTCTGCAGTTCTTATCCTCCCTTCTTTCACTTTGACCTTGGCACTAGTTGTCAGCGACTGTCTGAGCTGTACATGAATATGTATTTCTGTGGAGCCAGCTTTTCGAGTCTTCCCGACGTCATGAGTCCTTTGCTCTTTCAAAAGAATGCTATGGCTTCCATTTTTAAGAAGATGGCTGCCCAATTACACTCTTGTTTCTCTGTTAGTGAGCTATATATGTGTGTCGTTCATGTTACATTCACCTTATATATTAATCATGTTAGTGTTCTTCATGTCTGTGGATGCTACGTTAATATTCTTCATGTATATTTTTACCTAGTGTACGTGTTCTTCATGTGGAGTGTATGTTTGCTTCATGTCTTTGCACTCTCCTTTTTCTCCCCCCTCCCAGGCACTTCTCCCCCTCTCCCATGCACTTGCGCATTCTCAATGTCACTGGGCCTAGTAAGATTGCTGTTTTTGTTCTCCAATGTTCCCCCTGCCTTGCCTTGTGATGCTGTGAAACACTTGTGTATGAGCACAATAGAAATAAAATATCAATCAATCAATCAATCAATCAATAATGCATGTGTTTGTTACAGTTACGTTAATTTGAATGATTGTGCCATCTCCAGCTCACATTGTCTCCACGTTCTGTTGTACCTACATGGGATAAGGTTGGTACCGTTGTTTCACTCAGTAACGTTTATCACCTTTCGATACTGGGCCAGGGTAGGGCCAGAGCTATAGATGACGTATTCATCTGCCTCCCAACAACGAATAACTAGGTATGGCTTATATTTTCAGATTATCCTGACACAAGGCTGATAGTTTAGCATAATTATGTGGTTTTGCAAATGTAAATGTAGCCTCTGCATTGCAATGACTTTGCTGCCACAGCTGCTGTCAAACAAAGCACCAGTGACCACTGAACCTGCTCTGTGCCACTGGAGAGCAGGAGCTGCAGATCAGGATACTGATGCAGTAAGGCGTATTTGTGCAATTAGCTTTTGGCATGGAATTTCTGAAAGTAGGTAGCTGACCACCCTTTCTGAGATGGAATTAACCGGATCATTTTATAATTGAATACAAATTACACTTAGCAGGTGACACTTCCTCACACCATCATTGTGCGTTCTGGTCCTTTTGACTAGGGCAAAGAGGGTCAAACAGTAAGCATTCCCCCTCTCCCTCTTAGTCTAGACTCTAGACACTGCACCTGGGCTCAAAAGGTAATTATCTTTGGGTCTCATGTTTTGCATCTTTGTGTAGAGACTCTAAGAGACTGATTTACAAAAGCCTTTTTCAAAGGGAAAATCCCATTAAAAAAAGGCTTTGCAAATCAGGCCCTGAGTGACATGGAATGGATCTATGTGGCTTCTCGGTGAATATATAAATCTAAGTGAGGTGTTGCAATTTGGATACTTGTCTTATATCAACTGGGCCTTCAGGACCATGTCATCCCACAGAATTCTGTCTTAAACATTAAACAGAACTGGGGTCAGATTACAGAAACTTTGCACTGGTCCTAGTGCAAATTGTGTACAGTATTAGCACAACCGCACTTGTTTAGGTGCAATGTTTTTTTAAAGTGTCCCAGTATTTTTTAAAATAGGGAAAACTTTGCCCTTGTGTTAATACCGTACAAATTTTGCACTTGCACCGGTGCAAAGTTTCTGTAATCTGGCCCCAGGTGTTTTGTTGAATGAAAAAAAAAACAAGGAAGCATACAGTTCGGCTTCAGTAATTAGTGCAACCCTAATTTTTAGTGTGCGCTTTACACATGCCTTCACTGATATGTCCAGTCATATGTTGGACAACAGGGCCCAACACTGGAGTGAATGATAGACAGTGGCTGCTAGTGCAACTCACACAGCGAGATGAATAGGGGCTTTACAATGCGCACGCGCAGCAGGTGGCGGCGGCATTACATAAGGAACACTGCAGTGCTGCGTTGTGCATTTGTCAAATTACCGAGGCGCATCACAATGTACGGGCGCACAGTGAGTCTCTGCGTAATAATCGGTCACATGGCACCCATGGACACGCACGTCGGCGTGAAATGGAGCTTTAGTCACGGATGGCTAAATTCTATGATCAGAGCACTGCGCGAGTGGACGCTGGGTGGCAGCATTCTTCCATCATGCTGCACGTGCCTTTTTACTTTCCGCATGGAGGATTTATTGTATCGTATTTAAAGCCCTTTTTGTCTTGAAATCATACAATCGTATTACATTTTCAGCGAAACCCGAGATTACTTCCACCCTTGCGGTAAATTACAAATAAACGTGCTTGGAATGTGAACATTCGTGATAAGGTCGCGCGTAATTTAACCAACTCAATAACCACCCATAATCTTGCAACTTTTTTTAGTAAACACAGATACCCATGTTTTTTTCCACAACCATATCACGTTTTGTAAGGTGAAAATAGTTATTTTTATCCCTCCAATTCTTTATTTGATTTTTTTCTCCTCTGTACCTTCATCCTCCCCAGTGTCCGCTCTCCATCCAATAGTCACGACCAGTGGTCGAATGATAGAAAACGTGCTCTGGTGGGTCATTTGGCATGCCAAATGCCCTCGCCTTAAAATCGTCCTTAGGTATATAGATATTTCTATTAGGGAAATTTCACAAGTGAACATGCCATCACGATTTCCACTGGTGGCACCACCCCACGAATCTAAGACGTTTACTTTGCATAGAAGCTGGAAGTTGCTAATCCATTTCAATGAAGCATCGTGTGCATCTCGCAGACTTCTGCCACTTTGTGTGTTGAGTTACACTGTAGTTTACCATGCGAGGCTAACGGTGTGTTTCCAGAATCACACATGGCAGGCCGTGCTGCCCGCTAGCATTGTGAAGCGATCCTGCCTTTTAGGTGAGTGGAGTTTAACTCCTAAAGGGGGGCGCAGTGTCGGGGTGGGGGAGGGGTAGACTTCATACGAGGGCCGATTGAAGATGCACAGGGCCAGTTCAAGAACGCTGTCTGGGGGTAAACTGCCTGCAGCTGGGGGAACCCCCACCTCCCACCACCATCATGTCAGCAGCAAAAACACATTGATATGGGGGAGTTTGAAGTTTCCAAAAGGACAGTGGAAACTCTCTCTCTCTGGCACACAAATACACACCCACACAAAGACACATATGTAGAGTATGTTTTTTGGGGTACAAACATGTTCAATCGGTGCAGATTTGTATACACAGTGCACTTATAAGATCATACAATTCATCATTTATAAGAAACTATCAGAAGTACCCGTTCTCTGAATGGGTTCTGTAGACAGACATGATAACGCTGATCCTGTAGGTCGCTGTTCCGATTCGCTTATCGCTTGATGTCCATTGCACCCTGTTGTATCCTAGTATATGTATAGGTTATATCTGGTATGAGAGCTGTGGGTCTCTGAGTGGAGCTTGGAATGTTGTGTGACGCATGGAAGGTGGAAAGTGAGAGGGTTCCAGGTTTGACGGTTAGAGGACGAGCAGGGAGAGAGCCAGGGTTGAAGGCAACATGATACTGTGTGTCCTGCTTGAAGTTTATACCACCAGTAGATACATGACGTAATTGAAGTACTACCGCTCCAGTACTGATATTATTACGTTTTATTGTCCAGGTTCAGTTGACATACCAAGTTAACATAAGACACGAAGGGACGATAGAAAACACCGTCTCCCCACAACCCTGCAGCCATCTACGCTCACGCCAACTCCAACTGTCACTCTCCGCTTGCTCTCCAGTCCGATAACGTCACAATCACCTGCACACACATCACTCACACGCCAGATCCCATGCACATGATTATGACAGTACATCACCCCCTGAAGTAAACTGCACTGAGAATGGGTGCAGTGTGGCTGGCTAACATACCCCAGAGCAGAGATTGGGGGACGCGAGAGTTGGTGTGCTGCTGCATACTGGGACCTTTTATGCTCTCTCCCCACCTGTCGCTTCACCCTTCTGTGGTGCAGTTTGTTGCGGTGCATTGCGGTGCATTGAGTGCAGATATCTTGGAAACAGTGCAGTAGGTCCTGGACCTTGAGCTTTGTTCCTCATGTCCTTTTACAACCACATTGATGTTTCACCGATTTCAGGCAACCGTCTCATATCTGAAGGTGCTGAAATAAAGGGAAATAGGTGGGGTTTTCCAAATGCTATGTAGCCAGTAATGTCCGGAGGGTCCTAACAGGTAGCTATGCAAAATCTGGTGCAGATTGGTGAAACGGTGTGAAATTGTATGAGGAACAATGCTTTGCCACAAATCCCATCACAAACAAACACATTTTGACTTTTATATGTATTGATGGGAAGAATAATTTGACTGTTGCCTATTTTGTTTCTAACACCTGTCAACATATTTTAACATCTACCTTGCTGGATTACAGGTCTCCTAGATGAAGATAAAACAAAGAAAAATGTTTATTTTTTGACTAAGTGTTTTGCTCACAGCCTCCGCGTATGTCTGAATTGTATGCCATAATCCCAGACAAAGCAATGCATGGGGTGTTGTGGGGTCTAAGCAAAGGCCCCAAACTGAAGGTCCATGTGAAAAAGGCCTACCTGTCATTACCAAAGGAAAAGCAGCATTTTAATTTACAAAGCATGAAGAAATTCAAAGGTCCCTTTAACATGACAAAACAGGATTTTTAAACAAGGACACAAAAACGTCTTATTTAATTCCCCATGATTTGCCGAATTAGAAAAATATATACTATGGAAGTTGCTATTAGAATTATGAAGCTTTGCTGCATAACTAGTTTTTGCCAAAAAATTGATATGAGAACACATGGGGATTGTAAATGGAGCTGCCGTATGTCTGCTCCAGACTCTTAATCCAATCCGTAGAGAGATGGGCTAGAGTTGGGAGTAGAGAGAAGGGTAACTGTCCATTCCTAGTTGCGAGACCTCTTGCAGGGTACTCTCCCAAGATTGTAAACTTGATGGTGTCATCGCTGTTATATAAGTGGGGATGAACTATGAGGAGGATAGAGCTGCTGAAATATACCTTCGGGGAGAGCTGCTGAAATGTACCATCGGGGAGAGCTGCTGAAACCTATCATCTGACAGTTGCAAGGAAACACCAGAAGAGATTGCTGAGAGTGCATCTGGGTGGAGCTGTCTATTTCAGGAAGGCCTAAAAGCTGACTGGGTCCAGTGGCTTAGAGCAGGAGGCCATCCTTGAGAGTGGAGTGACCATACCTCTACCCTGTCTTTCCAGAGGGTCCTGACATGCAGCTGGCTGTCCTGAACTTTAAACAGAGGTTTTCAATGTAAGTAGACATGAGCCCTTTGTAATTGAAATTGCACAGCACTACATTTGTAAACTATGTCCACTGACCAGTGCTAATTATTTCTTGAAGTGAAATGTGTAGAATTTAAAGAATTGTGATTTGTGTTCTCTTTTCTATTCACTTGTGTGATTTATTGATTTTGAGAGAAGTGTATTGAGTTGTGTGCGATAATTGACATTTTAGTGCGAGTTTCGTAACATCTAATTCAAATAAATACAAATATATTTCCTGTACCCTGGCATGGTTCTTGGTTCATTGGTTGCTCAGGGGGAGGGACCCAAGAGGCATGATATGCATCTGAAATAGGGCAGAATAAAAGAATCCATTAAACAGTTTGTTGCGTGACACCTTGAATACAGAGGGAAAGAATTCCACGTGTTGAGGCTGGCCTCTCAATACATCGTTACAGTGTGCATATTATCAAGGGGCATATTTATTGTCATCTGCACATCAGAGGAAACAAAGTCAGCAGGCAGCGATACTGATGCCCTAAATGACCACTGCTTAATACATACTAGCGCCTCATCTGATAATAGCCAGTCATTTAAACATTGCCTATTTGCCATGTCACCCGTCCTTCGAGAATGCTGAGGGTACTGCCTATTTTAGGTGCTACAATAACCCACGTGTTTCTAGGAGCAGTGCTGATATTATAAGAAAAGTCTTTCACAGTCTCATTTGTGGCGCCAGTTGTAATGAAGAGGTTTCTGGACAGATTCCGACTGCATGGTTTGGTCCACATGGGCTGGCTGCTTGAATCCTTGTTTCATTTTTAATGTTAAACACAGTCCAGGTGTGTTTCTTCTTTTGTTCTTGCACATGAGGGTCCTAGGCTTTATTTTACCTGGCAGGATAGTGTGAACCATTAACAATGGAATTAAGGACATGGGTTGTGTGAGGTGTGGATTTTAGAAGAAGGAGGAGGGCTTGGTGTGGTTGCAAACAGAGGTTTAGTGAGCGTTAGGGATAATATGTGATTTAAAATGAGTGAATTATTTACGTTATTCAAAATGTACTTTTCCTTTCAACGCTTTTCTTAATAATAATTTCACATGTAGACATATATACACACTATAATAATAGGTGCATTATTACCCAGTTACTCAACTGGGATTGGTAGACAACTTGCCTTGTCATAGAGAAAGACAACGATCAGTCTAATATTTAAAGACTTTCTCTCTGTTGCCGGGAACCCAGCTGTATACTCGTTTGTATCTGATTTAGGGAATCAGGCACACAGCCATACATTTCTGAGTTATCTTGTGGACACTATGTAGGTGGTAGGAGCAAAATCACATGCACCCATAACAGAGAGCCAACATAGATTTTTCTCTCAGGAAGGAAACATTGAGAGGCTAAAGCGCTTTATACTGGAATGTACCATAATTGATGAACTAAGGTATACCGTTTCTGGAAGATTTTTTAGGAATTCTAACATGTGTACAGAACTTTCCTTTGGTTTGAAGCACTTGCTAAGTTCACTTGCTAAGATAATGTCACCTTCGTAAGTCACCTGCTGCTGTTATGTTTCTGTTTTGGTGGGTCCCTGGTCCATGTCCCACTTTGTTCACACCCTCATAAGCAGGCGTATAGCTTGTTCTAACCTTTGCGCTAATGTGTGGGACCCCTTCAGGGGACTGCCCCCACCATCTGTAGAAATGTACTTTTGAACAAGATGTATGGATCATTGCCAGTCATTGCTAATTATTTCATTGATTCCTTTTTGGTTAAAAGCTTGGAATGTACACGCTGAAAGGTCGAAGGTCGCATTGAGGCGTGTATTTAAGCTATTTAATGTATTTTGCAAATTAGCTGTGGATTATTATGATACTGAAGATTATGTACATGTCTAATGGAGTTTGAATACTTTTATGGTGAGCAATGGTGTTTTGAATCCTTTCAGGACTGAAGAGTGTAATGAATAGTATCAGCATTAATTGTGCACCCGTGTGTTTGTATAAATGTACTTTGAGTAGTAGATAGGCATTTTTAACTAGGCAGAGAGGTAAAACAGTGTGCACATTTAAGGCATGTGTTTACGACTTTCTTTACTGCTCCAGCCCGGTGTTGTTCACTTCCAAGGCAGAGTAAGGGAACGAAGCAGAGTTTGCATCGATGCTAAACAATTCTACTACGTCTTGGGAAAGCAATATTGTCATGCAGGAGTAAAATGAATAGATTTCTATCTAATCTGCCTGCTCATTAGCAAATGCGAATGAGCAGGTAGATTCTATAGAAATTCATTAGTAAACATGGGCTGCAGAATAATTTGCAGGCATCATTTACTTTTGTTGCACTGTGACTTGGAGAAGTAGAAAATTGCATGCAGAGGACAGACAACACATATGTGTATGCGGTGGCGGTCCACTGCATGCAGTTGGCATGTTTTGAAATACCTCCCCCATAAATTATGATATTTATTAACTCCTTTAATGGTAGTCATTTATCACCCTGGAAAGACAAAGAGCTAATTTGGCCCTGCTAGGATTAAAACCTGTACCTTGTATTCTGAGCAAAGTTGCGTCTCAGGTTAGCCCTTTTTCCACTGTTTTACCTAAACAGCAAATACCACAGGCATTTAACCAATTCCAAATTTCTCCCAATTTTCAGAGATAAAAATTGAAGCCCATGAAAAAAATGGATGTGGCAATTAGCCCACATTTTGGTCAAATAGCATTCAAGGAGACCGCCAGGGGGCACAGGCAGAATGGCAGCCTGAATGTCGGCTCCGTACCAGCCCCTGCTTAACCTTGGAAGGATCGAGCGGTAAGCCCTTACCGTTGCCCCTGTGGAAGTGGGGGTAGTTTCTGAGGTGGCTGGAGGAGATATGGTGTAGCAGGCAGTCTGTGCCCAAGTTGCCAGCACAGTCTGGAGGCAGCCCTGAAACGTGGGCGAAGTGAATTTCAGCGAGGATGGCAGCTGGGAGCCGGATCACCGGATGCCTTGCAGAGAAGGAGTGGGCCCTGACAGGTGTCGGTTGGTGGCCTTGTTGGTGGAGTGAAGGAGGGAGTTGGCTTCCTGGCGAGGCTGCTGCACACTGCAGAGATATTGTCATGAAGGATGGGTGAGGTGGTGGACGACGAGCAGTGGCAGGCCTGAGATTTGAATCCTGGAAAGAAGGCACGTCCCCCAAGTGACGTGGTGTTGTGTGGAGTGGTCTTTTTGAGGAGAGCTACTGAGGCTGCAGGCTCCAGCAGAGGGGATCAGGTGGATGGAGTTCGGGACTTTGTTGGGGGTGCAGTCCTTACTCAAGTGCCTCCCCTACATAGTCTGGCATCTCTCTGAACCCTGGGCAGCACTCCTTGAGCCCTGAGGCATGGCTATGATGTGTAGGGGGAGTTGGACCGCCGGTGGTGGATGCTGAGCGGGGGTCTGGCCGTGGGTGCCCCCTCTGGAGAGGACACAGCATAGCATGGAGCAGCCCCCTACAAAAAGCTGGCAAAGAGTGGAAACCTCTAAGTAGGCGATATGGTGGGACAGTGCCTGTTGCATAGTTTGCAGCGGCAGCTGGTGTGCAGGTAGTCTCGTGACCCAGTGGCTCAGAGAGCAGGGAATAAGGGGTTGGGTTTTCCCCTTCTCCCTCACCTTTGAGAAGGGCAATGAGGACTTTCAAATCACAACTAAGAAGGAGGTCGGAGGGGCCCCTGGCTCACCTGCAGGACATGAGTGGTGAGCTGCCGGACACACAGGATGCAGTGGTGAAGGAACACAGGCCCCGGGGTCCCAAAGGGGCTGGCAGGTGGGAGAAGAGTCCGGGAAGCCGATAATATAGCTGTCTGAACACTCCTTCACCACCGACCTGAGGGGTCATAGGTACACCCTATGTAACCGAAAGGGGGAGGATTCCTCTCTGAATGGGCTGATCCCACCTCCTCCCTCCTGACCTCTACTTCCAAACTCCTCATTTGAGAGTTCAATATCCCCTGAACTGCACTGAATCAACCACCTCACAGTTCCGTGACCTCTGTGACTCCCTCTCTCTTATCATTCTCCCTTCTGGTCTAACCCACTAAGCCAGACACACTCTGGATGCCTTCATCTCTGGCTGGAGACATCCCTATCTCAAACCCGATCACCACCCCCCTTTTCTGGTCCAGCCACTCTCTCGTCTCTTCCCACTTGGGGCCACTCTGCCCGAGCCACCTCCACACTGCCAGCTGCCTTCACTGTCATTCGACTAATGAAGCGAGTGTCAGTGGCTGCTTTTGCCTCCACCTTCATCCCCCCTCCAACACCTACTTCTGACTCTCCCTCTGACTCTGTTCTCGCTAACCATCACCTCTCCATCTCTAACACCCTTGACATCCTTGCCCCTGTCACGAGGATTCGTCTGATACCTGCCTCCAAGTTCAGTGGCTGATATGATGCTGAACTAGCTTCTCTGAAAAGTGCACATCTGCTGAATGGAAGTGGCAGACCTCAGGTTCATCCTCTGACGAACTGGCCGGTTTCCTGCTCCAAAGGCAATATCGATTTTCTGTCTGCTCCAAGAAGAGGGTCCACATCCACTCCTGCATTTCTGGATCCACTAACAACACGACTGAAATTTTCAAAATTTGCAAGGAACTCACCAATCCAATTGAAGTCTCTACCTATCTGCCTCCTTCATAGGCCCTCTGCACTGCTTTGGACTCCCATTTCATGTCCTAAACCCAGGACATCCTGTACTCACTCTCCACCACCCCCATCTCCACTCCCACTCCCGCCCCCCTGCATCTCTTGGCTCCCCTACCTCCATCCCCTGCATTCTTCTCCCTGCTGCCCATAGCACCTGATGAGGTCTCTAAAGTTGTCCGCTCTATGAAGGTCTCATCCAAACAGGTACTCCACTTTTTTTCTAGAACCATTAAGGACAACATCTCCTCTCTTGACCCAGCTCTTGCTGACTTCTTTAACCATTCCTTCACCACTGGTTCTTTCCCTGTATCCTTCAAGCACCCCCTTGTGCACCCTCTTCTAAAAAAGTTGTTTGCTGACTCCTCCTGCCCGGCTAACTATCACCCTATCTCCACTCCCCCCTTCCTGGGTAAACTCTTGGAGAAGTTGGCCCTTCCCCAATTGACCCTACATACTGAACTTGTTGGTTGCCTCCATGACTATCAATCTGGATTCTGGGCATTCAGAGGCACAGAAACTGCTCTCCTGAACACCAGTGAAGACATGCTTGAAAATATTGACTCCAACTCTCCTGCTGTTCTCATTCTCCTCGATCTCTCTTCTGCCTTTGACACAGCCAACTACTCTATGCTCATAAAACGGCTATGGGATACCCTCGGCATCACAGACCAGCACTGGAGTGGCTGACATCCTTCCTCACCAACCACCTCTCCCAGTTGCAACTGGGTCTTTTCTCCTCCACCAACTCACTCTCTACCTGTGGCGTCCCCCAGGACTCTATCCTATTGCCATGGCTCTTGAATATCTATCTCGCTCCTCTTGCTCATCTGATCTCCTCCTCTCCTAATTTCCAGTGTTATGCTGATGACACACAGATTTCCTTCAAACTTCCCTCTACTTCCTCCTCTTCCTCCTCTCTCATCCCTGATTGTCTATCCGCCATCCAGGCATGGTGTATGGCCAACAATCTCTGTCTTAATGCCTCAATGTATCAATGCCAGTAAGACGAAGATCCTTCTCATTGGGACACCTGCACCCTGTTTCCCTCCTACCCTCTGGCCGCCCTCCTTGAGCCCTCTACCCTTACCAACCTCTGTGGCCAGAAACCTTGGGGTTATCTACGACTCCTCTCTCTCCTTCACACCTCACATCTTGGACCTTGCCAAGAAGGCCCATTTTCAGCTTTCCAGCTTTACCAGTCTCCCTTTCCTCATATTTCCCCAAAAGCTCAATGTCACCAGAGCTTTAGTCCTCTCTAGGCTGGACTACTGCAACAGCCTCTTCCTCAATCTCCCTCTTTCCTCCTTATGCCCCCTTCATCAAATCCAGAATAGGGCTGCAAGACTTATCCTTGGCCTCAAGCCGAGGGACTGTACCTCTCCAGCCTTAAAATCTCTCCACTGGCTCCCCATGGCCGCAAGGATCAAATTCAAGACCCTCTGCATCTTCTGCAAGGCTTTCAGGGTCCTGGGAACATGCTATTTCCAACGTTCGATCCCTAAAGACTTCCCTGCCAGAGCCCTCCACTCCTCTAACTCCAACTCTCTACTTGTCAAATGCTTCTCCAAGAAGAGAGTGGGGGGCAGTTCTCGCACCTCGGCTGGTGCCTCTCTTTGGAACAGCCTCCCTGCCCCTATAAGACTTGTGCCAGACCTCCTTAAGTTCCCTCCCCTGCTAATCACCCCACTGCCACTGAGACTGGCAGCCTTGTCTTTCAAGAATGTCACAGGTTACCAGGCCCTCTACCCAGTCGACACCAGCACCCCTCCACCCCGCAGCAATAACCTTGTCAGCCCCCTACCTGGTGGCTGTGCATCCCACCCTTGGGTATCCTCCACCCTAGCACTTAGCCATTGGCCTCCCTCTTGACATCCCTCAGCACTTCCCTCCCGGTGCTCAACAGCACTTACTAGTCCCTTCTCCATCCCCCCTTCCCTTGCTACTCTGGTGGCCCTGACGAATGGTTGGGGTGTCTCAATGTCAGGGGAAAGGGGTGGGTATGGGGAGGAGGGGGTGGTAGGTCAGGGGTCTGGCTGGGTAAGGGTCTGGCAGACTGGGGCTGGATTTGTAGGACAGACTGCTAGATGGGGGCGGGTCCCATGGTGGGGGTGGGAGAATACTTCACCCAATTTTGTAATGGTTGCAGCAGTGCAGAGTGAGCCCCCAGGTGCGGCGATACCTGAGGGTGGGGATGCTCAACATTAAGGGCCTCAACTCCCCTACCAAGCAGGCTCTGGTCACCCGTGAGTTTCGTAGGTAAAAGGTGGATATTCTGATGCTCAGGGAAACCCGCTATGTTAGAGGGGAGGAGAGGCGGATCCCTGATTACGCTGGTTGGGTCATCACACTGGACCTCTGGGGTGACGAAGAGTGGTGGGGTTGGCATACTATTACATAGTGACGTGAAACTCCTGGAGCAGGAGCTGATGTCCTTGGGGGGAGGGTTTTAGTGGTTTGGGGGCAGTTGGGTGTGGCTCCCCGTTGACTGTGTCAACTGTATACTCACCTAATCAAGAGCAATTCTCCTTTAGCGAGGAGGCGTTGGGCCTGATAGTGGGGGAGGTGCATGGTTCTCTGATATTGGGTGGGGATTTTAATCAGTGCACCAACCTGCAGCAGGACAGACTGGCTACCAGAGAAGTAGGAGATGAGCACCCGCCTCCGAGGGTGCGCATGTTTGGTAGATTATTTGCGTACTTAGGTCTGGGGGATGTCTGGAGGGAGAACCACCTGACTGGGGGGCTTCACTTTCTTCTCGCAGCCTCATGGCACCTACACTAGAAATTATTATTATGATTATTTGTGCTTTCCTCGGGAGCTCCTGGCACAGGTGCAGTCTAGCGGGGTAGTCCCCTTAGTGTGGTCAGAGCACAATATGGTCACAATGGTCGTGTCCTTCCAAAGTTTGGAAAGGTGGGATGGCATGTGAAGGTGCAACAAAACTTTGTGGAGGGACACTGTTTGAGTTAGAGATGCGAGGGGTTATTGAGGATTACTTTAGGCATAATGCCATTGGGGAGGTGGGTCTTTGTACAGTCTGGGAAGCCATGAAGGTCACGTAGAGAGGCCTCTTGATCAGGGAAAGGTTGCTCAGGAAAAGAAAGAGGCGCCTCTTGGATGGCACGCTGTGGGGTGAAATAGCACATCTGGAGGGTTCTCTGCTAGGAGACACAGTGCGTAGGGGATAAATCACCAAATAATTGCAGGCCAAGAAGCAGGAGCTCAAAGAGCTGGGGCAAGGAGATGTAGCGCGCACACTGTGGTATGTGAGGCAAAAGTTCTATGAGTCCGGGGATAAGGCGGGTTCCATGCTGGCGGCAAGGTTATGGTGCAGAGGGCTGATAGGTTGGTGGTTGAGGTTGACTGCCCAGGAGGGGGGCTCTTTGCAGACCCTGGGGAGATATTGCAGGGTTACGCATCTTTCTACAAGGCTCTCTACACACCTGAGGGGGAGGCGGCAAAGGACGAGATGGCCACCTATCTAAATGGAATCTGCTTGCTGGCTCTCATAGTGAAAATGTCAGCTGAGCTTGATGTGGTGGTCACACAGGAAGAAGTGTTATTGCCAATCCAGTGGCTCATGGGAGAGAAGGCCACAGGTGAGGAAGGTTTAATTATAGGGTTTTATAAAAGAAATGTGCAGCTCAGCTCTGCCATTTCCTGGCAGGATTATATTCTGAGATTCTACACACAGGGACAGTGCCACCCACATTTGGGAAAGCGTTGATGGTGCTCATCCTGAGGGAAGGGAAGGACAGAAGGCAGTGCTCATCATATAGGCTGATCGCCCTCCTGAACGTGAACATCAAGATCTGTATGAGGGTACTGGCCACTTGGATGGATGGGGTACTGTCGAAACTAATAAACACTGACCACGTGGGTTTTATCCCGGGAGGCAGTGAGCAGATATACTTCAGAAGACTCAACGACAATGGGGGTGCCCTATCCCTTTTGGTGTTGGATGCCAAAAAGGGGTTTGACAGGGTAGCATGGGATTTTCTGTATGCAACGCTCAGGAAGTTTGTATTTGTATACATTGTGCATTTGTGTGGTGCCTATATATAGGTGTTTCAAGGTGCCACAAGACAAAAGGAGGTGGCAGGGGAGAAACAACATCAATAAATGGTCCTACTAGGCCTTGTGACATTTGGACCATGAAAGTGTAGGCGGAGGGGACAGTACAGGGTGGAAGGCTGGAATAAGGGAAGGGGAGGGGAGAAGTGATGGGCCCCCAGTGGCTGGGCAAGTGCTGAGCAGAGCCCAGGAGGGCGATTTCCAGGGGTAAGGGTCAGCTAGTGCGAGGACGGGGCGCACCAGATTCAGACTAGTCATGGAAGAGTTCCTGAGGGGATGTGGTGTTTTGGGGGTGCTCAGGTATACTGGGTTTGGAGAAGGATCTTGAAAGGTTAGTCTGCCCACTATCAGGACCAGAATGCATGGATTTTTGTGAACGATAAGCTCTTAGACTCACCGCCTCTATCTCAGGGGGACTAGACAGAGCTCCCCCTGTTCCCAAAGTTGTTTGCCCTTTCCTTGGAATCATTGGCAGAAGTTATCAGGAGGGATCGGCCAGTGGAGGGCATCCAGGTGGGGAGCCAAATGTACGAAGACGAGATCCTGCTGCACCTCGCGAAACCGCGGAGCTCAGTGCCGGCTTTTGAGATTATTAGAGAGTACGGGAGATATTCTGGCTTTAAGATCAGTCAGAAGAAGTCCATCCTGTTCCCTTTTGGGGTGCAGGCAGACCCTGAGGAGCAGGCGCTGAGGGAGCTGGAAGTAACAATAAATAAGGAATCCTTGCTGTACCTAGGGGTCAACATGACAAAACCTTTAAGGAGTTAGTGGGGGTGAAGTATGCCCCCCTTCTGGAGGCCCTCTACAGTGACCTGGACAGGTGGGGTAAGCTGACGGTCTTCTTGATGGGGAGGCACTAAAGATGGCCATACTGCCAAGAGTTCTTTACGCCTTATATATGCTCTCGTTCAAGTTCCCGTGAGGATGTTTGATGTCCTCAGGCATAGGCTGCTGTGCTACCTGTGGCAGAACGAGAGGCAGAGAATAGCATATCACACTCTGGTCCTGCCAAAAGAGTTGGGGGTGTTGGGCTACCGGATCTTGCGTGATACTAGGGTGGCACAGCTCAGGGCGATAGTACCCCATCTCAGGGTGGATCATCAAAAGCATTGGGTTGCTCTGGAAAACCATCTCCTGCATCCAGTCACAGTTGGTGAGTGGCTGTGGGCCCTGCAAGACAAGATCCCCCACAGGACTAGGAATCACAGTGTGTTCTCAGTATTGTGGGATATATGGTGGCCCGGGGGCGCAATGAAGGGAGTCACAACATGGCCCTTCCCACTCAGTCACCTGTGGGCCCCACCAGTGCGGGTCGAAATCCTGGAGCCAAATAGATTTCATGGGTGATACGAGGTGGGGCTGGAGAGAGTGGGTCAACTGTGGTCTAAGGGAAAGTTCCTCTTACAGGAATTAGGGGCAGCTCTAGGGCTTACAAATCTTTTGGTCTTCCTCTACCTAAGGCTCTGGGGGATTCTGATTGCGAGAGATGGTGGGTGAAGGTGCAAAGGGAGTTGTCTCTGGTGAAAGCAGTGTTTGATCGTAGCATGGGAGGGAAGGTGTTGACTTCAGCCTTTTTTAAAGCTTTAGGGGCTGCGAGGGGTGGAAACACGGGGTCTCTTAGGCATGGATGGGTGAAGGATGTGCAGGAATATATGGGAGAAGGACAGTGGGAGGCGATGTTTAAGGCTGTACATAAGAACGCAGTCTTGTGCCAGTATAAGATGCACGGCATCAAGTTTTTGCACAGATGGCAGCTGGACCCTGAGAGGCTTTCTAGGATGTTCCCAGGAATGGGACTGCGTTGTTGCAGGGGGTGTGGCCAATGGGCCTTGTACTGGTATATGTGGTGGGCCTGTGATGTGGTCCAGGCTTACTGGAAAGAGGTTCTGGGTGGATTCATGGGGTGGAAGGTGTCCATAGGCCCTTAGACTACATGGTCATACTGTTTGGGTTAAACAGCGCGGTGGACGACTGAAGGCTGTTGCCGTATCTGTCTCATTTCTTGCTGCTTGCTGCCAGGGCGTGCTTGCCCATTGGTTGGAAGAGGGAGAGGCTCCCCATGCAAAAGGAATGGGAGAGCAAAGCAAAGGACCTCTACATGATGGAGAACGGTGTGCAGTCAAATGGTCGAAAATTAAAGATCGAATGAACATTTGACCGACAGTCAAATGGTCAGAAAAAAAAGGTTGAATTTTTTATTTATTTATTTATATATTTTTTTTTTAGTTTTGGTTGGTTAAAAAATATTTTTAATATAGAAAACGGGGGGTTGGTGGGGAAAACCCCCCATAAAAAAAATGAAACAAAAATCGACCATTTTTTACGACCATTTGACTGTCCATCAAATGGCATTCGATCCTTTGGTTTTCGACCAAATGACTGGTAACCATGGAGAACACCATCGCCTCCTGAGAGAAAGGGGGCACACAAGGGAGGATGAATGGTCGGCCTTCTTGCAGAAATGTAAATGAACGGGCACGCGGGGGTGTGCACAGACAACAGGGAGATTAAGGGAGATGGATTTCTTGGTGTGGGGCCCCCCCGTGGTGGTGTGGATAACAGACATGGACTTTGTTGCCCAAAGTGTGTTTAATTGAATCTGATGCTGGTTTGCCAGGGAGCGGTGGAGCGGTGAGAGGCTCGTGGGGTGGGGGCAAACAGGTCCTTCGTGTTCTGTAACCTTGTATTTCATGACACGAAGTGTTGGTTTGTTGACTTGATCCAAGAAAAATCTTCAAAATAAAGATTTTATTTTAAAAGTAGCTATTCAAATCCTATGTCTCCACAGCCAAGAACTGAATAAGTAGGTCATATTCTCAACAGAAAATACCGTTCTGGAATTTCCTGCTGACCATTTCCAAATCATTTCTGCTGGATTCAGTTTTGGAATGTGAGGTCTTGAACTACTACTGGTTAAAAAGAAATACCATCTGACATATTTAAACACTAATAACCAACACCAATATGCAATACCACCAGATTGCTTAGAGAGCCAACCACTTGATTGTGAGTGCTATGTCCACAGTCTAGGTCACAGGTTGGTATCATCACAGGACTGACTCATCCTCCAATTCTTGTTTCATCTTTTTTTGGCCTTTGGCCACAACCTGCATTCTCAGAGTACGCTGAATGCCATCTGAAGGCCCTTCTTTCTGAACCTACAACAACAGGGACCCTTGTTAGGAATATGCTTCATCTTAACATGTTTCTTCCTTTTCCCTCTTATCACAATGTATGCATCTTTTACTACTGTTCTAGTTCTGTTGGCTTAGCTCTGTATATAGTTTCTCAGCAAACATCAAGTTCTGTAGCTTTGTACATATTAGCATTGGGAGCTCTGGTCTCAGTGCACCATGTGCTGTTGAGAGGGCCACTCATGGAACCTGGCATGTTGGTGAGAGTCTAGAGAGGGAGGCGATTCCAGGTTCCATGAGAGTCCGTTCGAGGGTGCTGAACTGGGAGGTCGGAGCTCAGAACCTGCCTTTAAAAAAAATAAGTTTTAAGCCAATACAAAGTTTCTGAGAGAAGTTATTGGAAGTACACTTCTTAACAACTTGGCAATGTGTTAACTGGGGAGCAGCGACCTCCAGCTGTTCACAGAGATATGAGCTTACCAGACATTAGCCACTGAGACCGTGGAAGTCAGGTCAAAAAGAAGGAAGGTGCCAGAGGGTGGCGTGCAAAGACTTTGAGAAGCTGATGCTGAGCGGCGTGAACAGCTGAGCGCTGTCAGATGTCGGTCCTGCCCCTGGCTCGCTGGGCATGCGGTTGATGCGATATGAACTCCCAACGGTGAAGCGCAGCGCAGCGAGCGGCGATGTGCTCAAAGCCTAGGAGAGCAGATGCGCAGAAATCTGCCCAAGTAGACAACCTTGACACAGGATTGTGAACGACAGGAGAGGGGTGCACCGTGAGGGACAAGCAGCAACACAACAATAATAAAAGCGAACCGCTATAGAATGTGCGCATGCATGGACATTAAGAAGGTAATCAGAATGATATGAGTAAAGCACCCTAAAATGTGTGCACACACACACAGCCATCTTGGGAGTACAGGAAATCAACCGTGGGTAATCATCATTCGAGAAGCATCTTCCTCGTCACAGTTTATTTTTATTTCTCTCAGTGGACTGCAACAGTTGGACAATTACATTTAAAATCCTGTGAACAAGAAATTAAGATGGTAAATGTTCTAGGACCCACATTTTTCCTGGCAACACCAGGTGAACCAAAAGTAAGGTGGTTTGAATGACATGATGGGTTCACGTAGTATGTGATGCCAGTTTTTGGCCCAAACTTTTCCAATGAGCTAAAAGAAGCACTACTATTCCATTGTTTGGGGTCAGCTGGACAAGATGATCTTAAAAAACTACCAGAGCCTGAAAGCATGGGTGATGCAGGCCCATATGAGAGAAGCATTGCCAAATTAGACAGACATTATGAAGTACAAGAACATATCATTTTGGTACGTTATCACTTCGAAAAAAGAGAACAGAGGACGGGAGAATCAATTGAAGAGCTTGTTGCCGTTCTGAGAGGCCTGGCAGGTAAATGTTGATTTACACATTGCCAAGAGAAGCATTTAAGGGATCAATTGATGATAAAGTGTATGACCAATAAGATTAGAGAGGAAATGTGTCGAGAACGTAATCCTACATTGGACAAAGCCATCGAGATTGCAAAAAATATAGAACATACAGAAGACCTTCATTCAGAGAACTGTGATGAAGGACATAAAGCGGGACTGTCAGAAGGAACGATTAACAAAACCAAAAAAAAAACAAATACGAAACAGTGGGCAGGAGGTGCAAGAAAGATGCAAAAAGACACAAGAAGCAGGAAGAGAGAGTGAAGTGGTTTTCAGAAACAACAGAGACTGGAGTCGACCAGGGGGTCTGCCCAGGATGGATCCCATATGTAACCAAGGGAAGAGGTGCTTTACATGTGGAAGCAACACACACTTGGAAAACGACAAAGAGTGTGTAGCTGTACACATAATTTGTCGTGACTGTGGTCAGAAAGGACTCTAATGACGCTGCTGCAAAATCTTCAAGCCTTTGGGCCTAGTGAGAGAAGTTAATGAAAACGAAGGTAGTGATGCTACGAGTATATGAGGAAAGAAGTAGTTAATTTTGTGCAGGCGATCTCTGGCAGAGTGAAAAGAAAGAAACCATATGCGTTTGTTAGAGTGAATGGAGTGCAAGTGTCCATGTTGATAGACAGCAGGGCAGAGTATACCTTGATCAGTGAGAAAACCTGGAGATGTGAGTTCAAGTGTTGCACCATGGAAGAAGAATAGGTCAAGGTGTGTGCCGATGGTGATATTCCCATAGACATGATAGGTCAATTTGAAGCAGAACTAGAATTTAAGGGCAGGAAGACAGTCAGTGTTTTGCACGTGGCAAGGAATGGTGGGGAGTTATTGCACAACATCGTGATCAGGTGTTGTCAATTCAGGGAGCGAAGACGGACAAAGATGGAGAATCTTGGTATCCAGAGTTGCTCAAGAATAAACTTTGTCATCACAAAGGATTTATTCACTGTATAAAAATCAGGAGATGAGCAGTTCCCATATCTTCCAAACTGCATTCTGTTCCGTTAGCTTTACGAAAAGAGGTGGAGCAGGAGATTAGATGCATGGAGTGTGAATGAATAATTGAGAACAGAGATGACGCAGAATGGGTGAGCACAATAGTGGTAGTGGGGAAACTCAATGGATCGGTGAGGTTATGTATCAATCTCAGGCATCCTAACAAAGCGGTCATTGCTGAGAAGTTCTAGCTGTTAATGATCGATGATCTCTCTTGGCAGGAGTGGCAGGAGAGAAGGTGTTTTCCATTTTGGATTTAAGAGCAGCTTATCATCAAATAGAACTGCATTGGGGCTCTATGTACTTGACGGCGTTCATAACACCCATTGGTTGTTTTAGATGAAAGCGAATGCCATTTCTACTGGTGTCTGTGGCCAGTTTGTGTCAGAATGTTATGCATAAAATGCTATGAAATGAAAAGGAAGTGATGTTTTATCAAGATGGTGTTTTGGCGTGTGGTGGTATGTCTGAAGAGCATGATGTTCATTTGAGAAGTGTCTTAGAGAGTCTCAAAGAGTCTGGGTTAACTATAACAATAGAGAAGTGTACTTTTAAAGAATAAAAGGTAACATATTTGGGGCATGAGTTATCTAAGAGTGGGAGAAACCAAAAAATGACACAGTTGATGCTATCAGGATGATGCCTGAACCAAAGAACAAGGGTGAGGAAGCTTCGTTTTTGGGTCTTGTAGAGTTCTGTAGTAAGTTTGTTGAGAAATGTGCAGCTAGGACACCAAATTTGAGGAAACTCTCATGGAAGGGTGTGGCATTTGTGTGGGATGAGGCTTGCATCAAGAAATTTGAGGACGTTAAGCAAAGTACGATTCAAGCACCAATTATGTCTCAATTTGAAGAAAACAGGAAAACAGTGGTGTATACAGATGCGAGCGATTGTGGCCCTGGCACAGTGCTGATGCAGGAATGAGAAGGGGAGCTAGTGACAGTGGCATTTCCGCCAAGAACTCTCAAGGATATAGAAAAGAGATATTCAGTAGTAGAAAAGAATCGTTGGCATGTGTGTGAGCAGTTGGAAAGTTCAAAATGTTTTTACGGGGGCATGAGTTCAGAGTGAGGACTGATCCGCTAGTGAGCATATTTAACAAGGGTGGTTTAGAAGGTGTGTCAAGAAGGATCATGAAATGGGTGAGTAGTATGCAGGGTTTGCAGTTTCAGGTAGAACATGTGCAGGGGAGAAGTGACATAGTGGCAGATGCATTATCACAGTCAGCGGTTGTATGTTCAACAGTTGATGATGTGGGAGCTGGGAGTTGGGAATGAGGAGGATATTGCAAAGATGTTCCTAGAACAGGAGTGCATTAAGAAGAAGGATTGGGATGAAGCATGTATGAGGGATGAAGAGTATCAGATGGTGTTGGACCTTGTGAAAAAGAATTATCATGCTGGAGGTGATGAGAATATCAAAGAATATAGTAGAGTGAGGAATGAACTTTGCGTTAAGGAGTCTTATTTATGTAGAGGACACAGCCTAGTTGTGCCTAAAGAGAAGCAAGTTCCAGTCATGGAATTGAGTCACAAAGGGAATTTAGGTCTGGCAAAGACAAAAACACTCAATAAAGCTGATTTTTGGTGGCCTGGTTTAGATAAGGAGGTGGAATATATGGTGAAGGAGTGCTCCGATTGTAAGGATAGTGGCAAAGGCATGACAGTATCCAAGCCACCCATGAAGGTGCGTGAGAGTCCCAGGGTGCCATGGGATAAGATTGCATTAGATTTGCTTGTTTTTATTTTTAATATCAGGGGGACCTGGGATACTTATTTATTGGTTGTCATGTACATGTTGTCTAAGTGGCCAGACGTTTTTGTACTTAAGGATGTGATTTCTAGCAACATCATTAGGTTTTTGGAGCTGTTGTTTTGGCATGACTGGAATTCCGTTGTAAAGTACTCCTTATTTGGACAAATCCTGCATTCCCAGAGGATCATGAACACCATCCGAGGGCCAACCAAGCTCCCTGGACCTATAACAACCAGGCCCCTGCCTGCTTCTAGGAAGGAGTGGAAGCCATCTTGAGCACTATTTTTTGCTCCCAGAAGTTTATGTGACACCCTGACAAACTGCCTCCCTTGTTATTGAGTATCCCATGGGCATCTGAATTGTAGGGATGAAAGCATAACCTTAACTCCCATTGTGGGCCTGTTTGGCCTGTAATGGGCCTTGCGCTAGAGCCCCTACTTAAGCCAGGCCCTTGATGATCTTGACCTTTGCCTCGCTCCAGTTCAAACCCCGGGGCACTCCATTCATTGCAGAGATGTTATTACCTTGAGAATATAAGGGTCACCTCTGCTGTGGGCTTGAAAACTGTGTTCTGGTCCACTATACTCCCATTCTAAACAAACTCAGAATGTATAACTGCTCCTTTCCAGATAACCTTCCCTCTTCACCTCCTGTTCATCCAACTAGCCACTCTCTTTTTGGCTGCACTCTTCCTCCACTGTCTTCAATTGCCTATTTATTTGAACCTCCATAATTCATCTTGCAATCAATCCCTTCCTCCTTGTACTCGCTCTTCTTGCCCCCTTCTCTCAAAGCCTTCAGCCTCAATTCAGTTTGACCTTTACCTCACTCTCCCCCTCCCGACCTCCCTCTTCTCCTCCTGCACCCACACCCCTCAAACTGGATGCTCCCTTTCTCCCAGCATCACCAACTTCATATATCCCCCTCACCTACACCTTTTCCTCTTCCCTACCTCCTGTGAGGCTGGAAATGCATTGGAGGGACAGGGCCTCCATGTCTGTGTCCTGTACTCCCTTATAATGTGTGTTCTGTGTTGTTTCCTCCGCAGGAGTCCATGTGGTACTCCTGGCAGGCAGTGCAGCTCTTCCTCTTTTTGGTTGTGATGAACAGAGACCCTTGGGATACCCTTATAGCATCCATGGGTGGGGATACAACCCTGTACCCCTAGTGCATGTTTTTGGGAACATGTGTGTGACCCACAGAGTAGGCTATGGGCTGATGGCAGCTCCATGCTGAATTTGACAGGTGCTCTGAGTAACTTCTATTTTGTGATGCCCAGGCCCTGCCATAAGAATCAGTGGATTCCTGATAGGAGACAAGATGGCCCCTGTGTCCTCTTGGTTTCTATTACCAGTTACCTTGTTTTCCCAAAGTCCTTGGAAGCCCGGACTCTGTCACTTCTCCTGACTGGCTGTTGGGTGGAAGAACCATATATGGTATTGTGGGGGAAGTCCAGGCCAGACCGGCTGTAGCCTTCTCAGTGACTGTATGTTGTGGGTACACCCTTGGGGTGGGACCTAGGTAAATGGAGTGTGTGACCAATATGCACTTCATGTAATGGGTGTCTGGTATCTGTGTCGGTGACACAAAGAACGTGAGAGCCCTTCCCGGAATGGACACACACGCAGTGTGGTGTGCTGAAAGGCTGAGTGCTTGCCCCAATCCACATTCCTTGTTATGGGTGTCTGGATGGAAGT
Organism: Ambystoma mexicanum; assembly: GCF_040938575.1. Taxonomy (NCBI): domain Eukaryota; kingdom Metazoa; phylum Chordata; class Amphibia; order Caudata; family Ambystomatidae; genus Ambystoma; species Ambystoma mexicanum. Next base: position 326,102,966 of record NC_090935.1, read on the forward strand.
GAATGGCCTGAATACACTGTGAGCCTGATTGGTTGCCTGCCTGCACGAATGCCCTTCTGAATGATTGGCTGCCTGAGCTTGGCCCAGCAGTGTGAATGAAAGACAGAACTGTATTTCTGGGGACCTCTCTTTTACCAGAATTGCTCAGAAGCTGAAGTTGAAACTTGAAGCTGCTTATCCTTGAAGCCCAGCTGGAAGAAGAAGAATTGCTGCTGCTCTCTTTCAACCCGATTCAAAAGCTGTCATATCTGTCAAGGATTGATCCAAGAGAGGACCTGGCTAGGAGACCTCTCACCAAGCTATTATGGAACACCATGCAGAAGCTGATATACATCAAGGCACTCTGGAAATCAGTCCCAAAAGGCTGTTGACCGGAGACTGGCTCCCCTGAGAACTCTGAAGTAAAGCACCCAGACATCAAGGCCATCGAAATCCATCACCGTCAACTGGGGTTCGGAGAATTACTGTAACCGCTGAAAGCCAGTTGAGTCAAGGTGCCCAGAAGCGAGGACAGCTTTTGCCTAAGAACATTTCAACGAAGGACTCCCTTGCCATCACTGTCGACGGCTTTGTTCGGCTGGAGAAAGTCGAGGTCGTTGACGAATTGAGGAGAATCCGCTGGTGGGTTTCCCGCCACGTGCAGTCCAAAATGACACAGACCAACAAAGATACGAAAGCCAGCCATGGTCGAGTCATGGACGCCGACATCCATGCTGACACCGACGCCCTCTGCAGGGCCTACGTTCTTCATCAAATCTAGTTTGCGGCAACAAACTCTTGTCATCAAGGTGCACCGCACGCCTCGTCTTTGCAGGATGTCCGCGATCGATCGTCGACGACCACCGGTAGAAGTGGCTGCCCTGAAGACCATCGAAGAAACTCTGCTAAACTCAGGTACGTACATTGGGGTAGCAGAACATTTTAGCAGGAAACAAGATTATTTTCAATGTATATGGACTGGGCTTGTTGATACAATTTATTTACAGGTTGCCCATATGGGTCGATCCTCACACAGAACTGTGTCTTGGTAGCTGGACAAAGTATTCTGCCATTGTTTGACCTCACTTGTCTTCCTTCCTATGTCTGATGATTATGATTCACATTAGTATTTGATTTGTATGCCATTGAAACTGTCAACAGTTGGTGCATTTTAAAGGAGTCAATAGTGAACTGTGGTACCATTAAGACATTGTACATATTAGCGAAGTACAAAGTGTGTTATTAATTGTGTATATATATATATTTGAACCTTATTTATATAATGTATATAAAGAACTGTGTTATCACATAACATAGTGTGTGGATATTCCTTTGTGGGGTTTGGGGACTACACTGTACTTAAGAACACGCCCCCATCACCTCCTGTGTGCTTAAGCCTTGGTTGCTCGACCATTCTACCATATAGAGAATCTTGACTGGGGTGCTCTGTGCTTCTACTCTGCCATACAGAGGGCAGGATTACAGGTACCCCCTCCAGTCTTTACACCTCCTATCACACTTTTACTTGCCCTCTGGTATGCACAATCCCTATGAAACATGTTTTCCTACATCACTGATCACTTACACTTATCAACCTCAACATTCAGTTCTTGCTATCACAGAAATCTGGATATCCCCACAGGACATACACTAGCAGCTCTCCACACTGACTCAGCTGCTCTAGTCCACTCTCCTAGACCTTTTGGGAAGGGCAGTGGAGTAGGAGTCCTTATCAATAAAGCTCAGGTCGCTGCTCCTGTTCCCCCAACAGACATCACCTCTGCCTCTTTTAAATATGCTAATATTTAACACCTTGGTCCTACTCCTCTCACTGTTCTGGCTCACTATTCACACCCTGGTCCTATCCACTCCTGCCCTATCCTAATCCTTCTTAGGAGGTCCCTTCCCACCTACATCCTCATTGTCATGCTGGGGGACTTTAACCTTCCCACTCCATACAGTGACCTCACCTTCAAGCCATCTGCAGCCATCCACCGTGAGCAGAAACCTCTAATATATAACCACTCCTTCGACTCCCTCCAAGAGCAGTCTACTCACTCTAGTTGGAACTCTCTTGACCATGACTTTGTCTCAACTTCATATTTCTTCTCTAATCTCTCCATTGGCTCCTCCTCCTCTGATCACTCCATTGTTCATGTTAATGTATTGGCCCCTGCACACTGTAAATCTCCCCTCCCCTCTTCAATAACCAAGAGGAAATTCAGGGAGGGCTTGCTTGCCCCTTTCCTTGAAGATGTGAACACCTCTCTCCTGTGTCACCCCTATTCATGCCTCTTCCATTGAACATGCATTTTCTGGCTTTCACTATGCACTTATGACTACTTTTGACCAACACTAACTTGCATGCACAGTCCCTCTCCTCCCAACCACAACCATGGATCACCTTCAATACTGGTGCAAATCACAGACTCCCACCCTGCTCCTGGCTTTACAAAGTACTATTGCTGCCCACACCTCTTCATTGGACTCTACTAAATCTTCCTACTTCACAAACCTAATCTCCTCCCTTTGAACTCACTCCATGTAACCTTTGCTCCTGCCTCCCAAGGCATTATCCATTGCCTCCTTCTGCCTTCGCTTCTTATGGCTTTGCTCACAATTCTTCCTCTAAAATATCAAAAGTGTGTGACACTTTCACAAAACTTCCTCTAACTCCCTCCTCCTTCTGTCCATCAGCGTTGCCCACTCTTGACCATTTCTTCCCTTCATCTCTGGCCAAACTAACAACCATCCTTACACTTCTTTCAACCTGTTTGCTCATCAAACTGTCGTATTTGTAGTCCCAATCACAGGCCCCTATGTCCATGGGCGCTTTATTCTCTCTCACAGGTGGACTCTTCCCCCTTCAATCTGCTACTGTCCTCACCTTTTGGCGACACCTTGTAGTGACCCAAACGTCCCATCAAACAATTGTATGTTTTTTCTCCTACCTCATTATTTAAAGGTCCTTGAGTGGATGGTCTTCAACTGGTTCACTAAGTGCCTTTAGAACCACTTCAATCTGGCTTCTATAGAAAATACTCCACTGAGACAGAACTCATGAATGTCTCCAACTTTATCTATAATGTTCACCACTCTCTTCTAAACTCATACTTTTGCAACTCTGTAACGTTTTTGACATCATGAACAGCTAATTTCTCCTCCACACTCTCCGGGAGGTTGAGCTGGGCAAATCTGTTCTACCCTGGACTCCTACTAGGAAGGTCACTACTTTTAAATCTCCTGGGCCTCAAAACCCTCTAACCCCACCCCTCCCCCTGCTGGCATAACAAATGATCAGTTCTTGGACCTCTGATATTCACCCTCTACACCTCTTCCCTAGGAAGACTTATCTCATCCTTTGGCTTTCATTATCACCTCTTTGCCGATGACTCTCAAATATTTTTTGGATTTCTCCCCTTTACCCCAGCCATGTTGGAATGTATTACCAACTGTCTCATTGCAATCAGTCACTATATGGCTACCTGCTGCCTCATGCTGAGCTCTTAATACATTGAAATTCATCTTTCTCTTGGCTTGATACACCATTCCTACCGTCCCCGACCCAATCTCCTTCCTGCCTGACCTTATTGCTCCCTTGCTTAATACTCTCAACCTTGGGTTCCTCTTTGATAGTGACCTCTCACTGACAAAAGTCATCACTACCTTCTTACCCGGCTGCTCATATTAATTTTCGCGACTTTCAGAAAATTCCTCCATTTCTTAATCACCACTTTCCAAAAACTCAAATCTCTGCCTTTATGCTCAGAAAACTGGAATACTGTGTGTGCCTACTACCTGGCCTTCTCCTCCACTTGGTCCTCACGCTAGACAAAGTCTTCAACATTGCTACGTGCACTCACTGCAACCTACCTGGCTCCTCCATCTCTTCTACCTATCGACAACATGCTGGTTGCCTCTCCATGCAGAATCGCTCCCTTTGCAAGTTCCTTCTACTAGTCTACAAAGCTATCAATGATCTTGCTCCTCAGTACCCAGCTGACTGTATCTCTGTCAATTTATCTGGTTCTGTCCACTCCTGCTCTGCATTCATCCTCACTCTCCGTACCCCCATGTACATTCTGTCGCATCTGCTTTTTCTCCCTACATCCCCCACTCCATTGGAACCCACTGCCCATCACAATGAAAGCAACCCAGACAGTGGATCTCTACAAAGCTTGGCTTTAACTTCACCTATTTGCCAAAAAGCGATCCCCCTTATTCACCCCATCATCCCTACCTGAACGTACCACTCCTTCCATTGTCATTTAATAGCTTACATTTGTATATTTGTAGAGAATTCGCTTTAGTTTGAATCACTTGCCCTTTTAAAGTCACCTGATTGTGTTATCTTTCTTGTTTGCTTTGTCCCTGATCCATGTCCCACTTTGTTCAGATTCTCACTAATAGGCATATTAGTTATTTTTCATCAGACTTGACATATCTGTTCTTTAATAAATACAAAAACAAATACAAAATGTTTGCTCTATAAAGTGAGTACAATTAGAATAGATAACAGTATCATATGTTATATACAACTCTCTTAAATGACCAAACTGTGGTAGAAACTTATCAAGTTTATCAAAAAAAGTAAAACCTTTTCATTAGCTGATTTACTTTTCCACAGTTTTACAGTACATAACTCAATCCAGTATAAACCAATTCTAAGTGGTCAACTGGAATTCCTAATAGGTTGAAGGACAGGGCTTGCCTTAGGTACAGGTGCGCTGTGTTGTTAACCAGGGCACTAAGTAACAAGGAATCACGTAGTGCTGCCTGCACAGGAGAGCCTGGGATTTCACTGTGGGTTTATTGAAGTGCATAGTGCTCATTGGTCCATTAATTGCATCCCCCTGTATATCCATTTCTCCCCTTGATCTTGGATGGAGGCGGGGAACAGTGCACTGACAACCTAGATTCAAAGCATAGGATTTTAGGAAGAATAGCCTGTGAGTGCTTACTGCAGAGGGGACTCAACATTTCGTCCTTCAGACAACATTTGCATTTGAGATTGATAATAACGGCAGATATCATTTAAGGGACAGTCAGTTGCTGTGGTCACTTTGTAAATACAGAACTATATTAATAATGAAGGGTGTTCCTTTTACTGACAGTCCATTCCCCATAACAGGTCCTCAACACAATGATCGGTTGCATTGTTATCACTAGTGCAAATTGATCATTTCCATTGCCTGTTATCACTAAATACTAAGCCCCCACCAGAAACCAGAGGATCCAAGATTCTGCTCATGCACAGATCAGAACTAGATGGAAGGAACAGCATCTATAGCAACAGCTCCATTTGCAATCTTCTACTGAGTATTGTGTCGGGGTACCGAACAGACTGACGATATGAGCGCCTTACTTGTTACCACACCCTACCAGTATAACTTGCCACACTTTTCTGTCTAATGCTTTCCCCGATTTATTCTAATCAAATCATTTTAAAAGAATTTGATTTAAATCACAATTAGGAATCTTACTAAGCAGGAAGATACCCCAGAGTTCATGTCAGATTCCTTCTGTTTCTCAGTGCTTTAATGAGTGGTTTTATTAAAGCCCATTCTACTGGGACCCTATTTTTCACCCCCAAGAGGATGCAGAGAGCTCAGTCGACCTTGCTGGGTTTCAAACCTGTCAATGCAAATGGCACACTTTGGGGTAAACTCGAAATCATGGGGAATGCCCCAGATTCTGAGAATCTGTTGACATTACAGCCCTTGTAAACCGATTTTTCTTTCAGGGAGATGTGGGGATAAAATCACGATCGGTGAGTTCAGGAACACTGTTTTGTGGAATCCTTTTCAGACTGATTCCTAGTAATTCTATTAATTTCAGGATTTTTGCAATAAAAATCAGCATCAGGGAAATTGGTGAATCTTAATTGGACTTCCCTCAAGTTTAGGCTCTGAGGAATATTGTTTTTTCCAGTGAGATTATGTGCAGTTCTATTCATTCAATGCCTCTGGAGTTGTGCCACGTTGCCTGCCCCCATGGAAGAGGTGATTGAATTCACAGAGAGCTTGACTGACTTCTAGCGTACAACCACCAAGTTGTGTACACCACTAGCTCATCCAAATAATTGTCCCATTAAAAGCCACACTGCTCTCCCAAGGCCTGCAGAAGTCCCACACCTGCCTTCACAGACTCCTATTTCTGCCCATTTCTAGCCCGGATCGCCTATTCTTCTTGCACCATTTACTCTCCAGTACAAACCCCCATTTAAACCCCCTCCTCCCCAGGCCCTCCCTACATGCCCCCCCCTGATCACATCTTAAATTGGTTTTGTAATAGTCACCATTTGCAGCTCTTTCTTTCCCCTAACTAGTCCTCCACTACCAGCCTCAATCCATATGTGCCATTTTCTGCCACAGATGTCACCCCAAACCCCAGTGTATACCACCCACATTTTGCAAATCATAGCTGGAGTTGTTTATATGTTAGAACGGGAGCATTTTATAACACTCCGATAAAATAGATTTTTTTGTGCTGAAGGGTTCTATTATAAGCTATATTGTGATTCGTATCAGGCCAGTCCAATGAAAAGCTACCTTTCTTCCATTGCGATCAGAAGTATTCCATCCAGCAAACGTCGCTGGACAAAGCCTAAATGCACAGCACAATTCCGAGGGACAATAACGGCCATCGACTTGACTCTTGAGCCGCCAATGTCAATATTTGATATGCTTTGAAAGGCATAAAGTGGCCTTTGCCAAACACAGCTGTGGTGGGTTGGGGGGGGGGGGCTTGGGAGAGCTTAAGGTTTTTGTAGATAGGGGAGCGCAGTCACCAATATTGTTTGTTTTTGTTCGGGGTGCTGTTGCACTAAAGACCGGCCGTGACGTTATGTGCCAGTGAGAAACTTTGAAATTTAAATATAGATTCATAAAAGGGATGCGGCTGGTAGCTTTCGGCCTTACACTTGAAATCGCTAGTAAGGCCGAGCGGGGAGGAAGCCGTACTTCCTCCGTGTAATTCTCAGCACTGTTTTAAAGCTGTTTACTTCCTATTTTGAACCAACAGCAACAAGAAATATGGTTTCCAAGCTGGTCGTTGATTGGCCTTGGCATGGGTTTGTTTATTCTACTTTCCTGTCAGGAAGCAATCGTGATAAGGCCTGTGACTGTGTTCTGGTACATTTTTCCATTTTGTAAACCGTCCGTGATTGATAATCTTGGGAACATGGCGCTCTATTCCTGGGCTGATTTATTGGCCTTCGCTTTCAAAATGTTCTTTCTTAATTGCTATTTTAATGACGACTGCGCTTTTTTATCGTAATGTGTTGGAATTTGTAGATGCCTTTTGCTAGTTGCGATACAGCGATTTCCTCTCATTTACTTTGCCCATAACTTTCCAGCATGGTAACACTCTGAAAGATAATTGAATAATAATAGGCTTACACATTGTGTGTTACTTCACCTTTAAGGAATGGTCATTATGATTTAATTTGTGTTTTATTCATGTGCTTTGTAAACCAGTGTGCAACACAACCGCACCTGCCTATGTAGGCTTGGACTGGCCTGTAGGGCAGTAGGTCAATGCCCAGAGTGCAGAGCCAACATGTAAGTGTGGGCCCATTTTTTGGGGTCATATTGGGCCAGTTGTTGGGCTAATGTGGACCAGTTTGATGAGTTACCTTACTGTGCAGATAGTAGTTTTGACAAGTGTAATTGAGCAAATGTTCATTAAAGTGCAGAATGGATAGGAGGGAACAGAACATCTTGGCTACTGGCCACGGTAAACATTATGCAACATAATATAAAAGAGATGTTTCCATCAATACCCGTGACGCCGGAAACATTATGCAACACAATATAAAAGAGATGCTTCCATCAATACCCGTGACGCCGGAAATTTTATGCAACACAATATGAAAGAGATGCTTCCATCAATACCCGTGACGCCGGAAACATTATGCAACACAATATAAAAGAGATGCTTCCATCAATACCCGTGACGCCGGAAACATTATGCAACACAATATAAAAGAGATGCTTCCATCAATACCCGTGACGCCGGAAACATTATGCAACACAATATAAAAGAGATGCTTCCATCAATACCCGTGACGCCGGAAACATTATGCAACACAATATAAAAGAGATGCTTCCATCAATACCCGTGACGCCGGAAACATTATGCAACACAATATAAAAGAGATGCTTCCATCAATACCCGTGACGCCGTGACGCCGGAAACATTATGCAACACAATATAAAAGAGATGCTTCCATCAATACCCGTGACGCCGGAAACTTTATGCAACACAATATAAAAGAGATGCTTCCATCAATACCCGTGACGCCGGAAACATTATGCAACACAATATAAAAGAGATGCTTCCATCAATACCCGTGACGCCGGAAACATTATGCAACACAATATAAAAGAGATGCTTCCATCAATACCCGTGACGCCGGAAACATTATGCAACACAATATAAAAGAGATGCTTCCATCAATACCCGTGACGCCGGAAACATTATGCAACACAATATAAAAGAGATGCTTCCATCAATACCCGTGACGCCGGAAACATTATGCAACACAATATAAAAGAGATGCTTCCATCAATACCCGTGACGCCGGAAACATTATGCAACACAATATAAAAGAAATGCTTCCATCAATACCCGTGACGCCGGAAACATTATGCAACACAATATAAAAGAGATGCTTCCATCAATACCCGTGACGCCGGAAACATTATGCATCAATACCCGTGACGCCGGAAACATTATGCAACACAATATAAAAGAGATGCTTCCATCAATACCTGTGACGCCGGAAACATTATGCAACACAATATAAAAGAGATGCTTCCATCAATACCCGTGATGCCGGAAACACTATGCATCAATACCCGTGACGCCGGAAACATTATGCATCAATACCCGTGACGCCGGAAACATTATGCAACATATAAAAGAGATGTTAAGATTCCATCATCCATCAATACCCGTGACGACGTAGCGCCAATGACCAGCAGTCTTCATTGCATTTAGATACAGCCTACAGAGATAATTTAAGAGACTAAAAGCAGAAGTTTATCAAACAGAAAATACGATCTGCTTCTTTGTAAAAATCTTTTTTTGATTATATACAAATAAATAAAAAAATTAAAAATGTTCATTCAATTGCTCAAAAATTCCCCCTTGGGTACTTCTCAAACAGCCTTGACAAAAATGAATTTCCATTTGCGACTGTGGCCCACTTTTACATTGGTGCCCGAGCCAATTTTATGCCCCAGTCCAACCCTGTACCCATGCTGACTTTGTGATATGCAGTTTAAGAACTTACTACTAATCACAATAAACTGCAATACATTATTTAATTTTGAAACCATGCCAGTTCATCACCAATAGCACTCGGGGCAGGTAAGTCTATAAGATTGGTTGGAACGAACGATTGACTTAACATTTTGACACTACCCTCCTAAAGCCTATATTTCTGTAATTAAAAAAGAAAACAATGGCCCTTATATTTCTGCCATTCATCCCAATCTTTTTTAGGCAATATAACCTGAGGAGACGGGGCATTACTGATAGGATAATGCCCCCTGGCTGTAGTTAGAAGCCTGAGGAAACCGATAAAAAAATCCACCAGACATTTCGGCAAAAAAAATGTCTGCCACAGATCGAGGAAAAAAGAGTCCCTTCTCCTTTTCCATGTCAGCCACTCGTGGAAAGAACTTCGGGATGCGGCAGGGCTCGGAGCCTTGTCGGGCTGGTAAGGCCCAGGCGAGGGCCAATGAGATTGCTTTTTACAAGCTCATTGACCCTCGCTGGGTACTAATTATTCTTATTGTTATTTGGTTTTGTATAGCGCACAGTGACCCGAAGGTATCCTGGCGCTAAGTGGGCAGACAACCGCAGAGAAAGAAAATGAAAATAATTACATGAAAAAAACAAGAGTCTTTAAGGATTTACGGAATTGGGCATGGCCCTCTGTCAGCCTCAATGCTGTAGGATGAGTGCTCCAAAGAGATGGAGCGGCGTTAGAAAACGCAGTGCCACCAACTGATTTCTTTTTAAACCCATTCACAACAATTATTTATTTATTGTTTTTTTAATTATTATTAAGAAGGCCTGTATTTGCTGTTCGACGGGTTATGGCTGGAGAATAAGGGGTGATTTTCTCCTGAAAGTAGAGGGTGCCTTGTTTAGGCAAGGCTCGATGAGTCAGACAGAGAGCCACACATTTAATTCTGCTTTCAACCAAGTGCCAGTGAAGCTGAGATAAAACAGGAGAGATATGCACATATCTAGGCAGGCTTACAGCTACTCGTGCTGCTGAGTTCTGGAGGATTTGAAGTCTGCTCGGATGCCCGAGAAGTGTTCATAATGGCCCTGCATCCATAGCTGATGAGGAAGTGGTCTGTATGTCCTACGCGGACGATCGTGTGTTATGTGATCGCATCTTTACAGGTCTCAAAAGATCACCCATTAAGCTGCAAAGATATGCAGACCTTAATGGTCTTCAAATAAATTACGAGAAGTCAAAGGTGATGCACTTAGCCATAGGCATATAGCAATACCCGCTGTGATGGTGGCAGGAAATTGCATTGAACAAGTCAAGTGTTTTAAATACTTAGGCTTGGAATTATCTACTAAGTGTGATTACTCGGCCATTATAGCAGAAGAGACAAGGGAGGCCATAATCTTGACCTCTATGATCTCTCGATGTGTCCTTGGGTATAGTATGCTTGACATACTAACGCTGTACAAGCAAAGCTTCTGTGCAACTTTATTGTGTGGTCTTGAGGCTTTATGCATGGAGGACCTACCCTAGCTCTTAGGACATTTTGGAGAAGCATATTGGGACCCGGCTGCAGTGTCCCAATTGAAATCATAAGATTAGAAATGGGACTCACTTCCCTTGTGGTGTCGGCACTAAAAAGAAGATGTCTATTATATTTAAAATCAAGAATGTCACCAAGATGTCCTTTAGTCCAAATGTTGGGGGGAGAAATCAGCGCAAATACTAAAAGTACATTTGTGAGAATGGTCGAAAAGACCTTTGCAACCTTAGATTGGACACCAAATTGGGATGGAGAACTCTATGTGCTACAAAAAAAAAACGTTGCCACACAATTAGAACGGTGGGACTGGATTTCTAATTATACCCACCTGACAGCTCTTACAAGCTATCAATCTGTAATTATAAACTTGACACATAAATTCAGAGAACCTCAAAAGCACTTTAAACTTTGCCCTTGCCCAGATTTCTTCTTCTTTTGAGGAGAAATAAACTTCCTCTGTTGTCTATCATTGGACCTGAATTTGCTTTGGCTAAAGCTGCAATAGCACGTCGGATATGTGGTATTCTGGGGCTAGTGAAAACGCCTCGTCATGTTTTAACTGAATGTCCTGAGTATGGGCCTCTGTACATAAAATTGTTGGACCCTTTTGTTGCCAAGTTTAAAAGCATAACAAGTGACTCGTTTTGGTGCTATTGTTTAAATACTGATAACAAATCTGTACATACAGCACTATACCATGTCTGGACCAGGCCTAAGGCGACAGGGACATTTGACACATTTGTTTAATCTATTGAAACATAAGACTGTTAAATGCTTAGGTTTGGTGCTGTATTATTGGCTTTGGACTTTATTTTTATTTTTGTGTGATAGATGATGTGTTGATTTGTTTTTACATAATGCTATCTGTTTTGATATGTTTCTTATTGTTGTGTTTTTTGTACTTTTATTATGGTTAAGTATTTTGTAAAAGAGTGGAGCATATGCTATTTATTTATTTATTTATTTATTGAACTTTACTCAGTTACAACTAAGTTGTGTCAAAAAAGCTTTTACGTCGTCATACGATTCTCAAGAAAGACGAGGCGCCGGAAAAAAACTCCCCCACAACCTGGCCCATGCAGTTTAAAGTAGTCTCTTTGAAGATCCCTGGATCTCTCCTTTTTCTTTAAGCTGCGACCGAGTCCGGTGGCGAGCATCCATCGATACACAGATGGTTGATCTGGTCAAACACACGTTCGATAAGTTTGGCTAACGCTTGGGACCATTTTGTGTTCTCATCGGAGATTAATCTATCCCACAACTCATCCGTTTGGAATATCCATAGATTATCGGCCAGCGGGAGGAGGTAAAGATTTCTGTTTTCGTTCGTGCTTGTACATTCCATCACCAGGTGTTTCAAAGTTTCGATGGATAGTTCCTTTTTGCACAGTCGACATCGTTTCTCGGCACCAACTCCTCTGATAGATATAATCTCTCTGGTTGGTAACAGATTGAGTCTAGCTCTCATAATCACGTTTCTCAGTTTCTTTTCTTTCTTATTAATGGATGTTTATACCTGTAATGTGAAAGTTCGTAAGAACTAAACAGAAATATATAAATGGTATTTAGGCTGGTTCAGTAAGGTGCATTACAATAGTGAGGAATGCCTAAGAACGCAGATGCCACCACTGGCCCCCTCAGTAGGTGCAGTAATAAAGGTACCACCTTCTTTAAGGTTTTAAAACTCCTCTTCCATGACAAATGCTTGACCTGCCATTAAAAGAGAAAGGGGGAGCTCTTTGTGAGTTTTGTTTTCCCTTGAAGATGGCAATTTTAGATTGAGCTTGTGTTTTCATTGATGAAAACACGCGTGCAAGGGACTGTTTTCTCATTAATCAAAACATCTTGATAATACGCAGGTTCTAAATGCAATATACAAAACTGGTTCAAATAACCTGTTCTATAGGAGTTTCCAACTCAGGAAGGTGTACAGCCACTTTTTAGCTAGGCAGTCCAGCACTGAAATAAATGCTATGGCTGAACAAGAATACCAACAGCAACCCCAATTGCAATATTACCCTCATGTGTGGGCACGATTGGATGGCGTCGCCATCATTATTAAACACAACTCAAGTTGGTGGCCTGTTACCATCTGCAAAGTCCACAGCTTCCGTTATTATGTTAAAAAAAAAAAATTCAGGTCATCCAAAGAGTAACAATACTAATCCAGCACCCAGAAGGGAGATGCTAGCTCGCCAGGACAATGATGATCCACCGACAACAGACAAAGCAAGAGTCGATGAAAAAACAGAGACACAATTCCAAAACTCAGTGCCCCAGTAAGTGCCTAAATCTGTAATGAGCTTTTAATTTGCTCCCCACGTATCTGATGATTATGTTTATTAATAGATGAAGTACAACATTCAAACTTCATTGAGTCCAGTCATTGTATTCCCAACAAGTTTAAATACGAAAAGCCAAGCAAATAAGGGAGCTAACAGAGGGCTGTCGAGAGAAAGAACATGGATTCAGAGAATAGGAAGTAGAGAAAACAGGAAAGGGGAGAGGGAAGGAGATGGTGAGCATGACATGAAGAGGACATAACAGGAATGAAAGTTTAAACACAGCAAAGATTGCATCAATGGGTAAGTATTGTTAAGGAGTCCACAGCTCAAAAAACGTTTCCTTTGTAAACTAAGTACCCATAGCTCTAGAAGGCTGTAGCAGTCTTGAAGGCTTTCCTTTAGAAGGCAATGAAACAGAAAACAAGCAAATGGGTTAAGGAAATAGGGTTGGAACTTGCAGACGTCCAAGCAAATGGGATGGGGTGGGGCAAAAAAAGTTGGGCTTTCAGTAAAAGTGCTTCTTTTTGTTCTTGACCATCAAAAACAGATTTAGGCTGATTCATGGAATAATTGTGCGACAAATCGGTGGCGCAAGCAAGAAAAATCCCGTGCACGCGAGAGATTCGCACGCAAACGATTCATGGAAGTCTGTGCGTGTGTTTTTGCTGGGAGCTGCGCCAAATCCGCGCCTACCATACAAGTCACTGCGACATCCCGAACGCCGTGCGCGATGTGCACAGCGAAAGCGCACAACATGTAGCGCACACACCAAAAAGGGGGCGGAACACACGGAATGGGGAACAACGCGTGAAAATGAGGGCGTAACTGGGGAAGTGCTGCTGGGAAATACATGGAACGCCCACACGTGCGCGAACATCGCATATTCATGGAATCGAATAGGGAAAAGCAGCGCACACCAAAAGATACGCACAGCCGTAAACACGTCGCCACACGAAGGCAGGCGGGAGCGGCCCCACGCAGTATAAAAGTGCGCGCAAACAACAAACACATATATACAGCTACGATGAATGTCCCATTTATTGCAGCAGTGATCATGGGACACCGCAGGAGGAGGAGAATAGCCAGGGCCCGCATTTTTCTTGCCCAGGACCAGCCTTTTTGGGGTGCCTGATGACGAGGTCTATGGCAGGTATAGGTTTCCACCTCATATCATCCTAGATCTGGTCACTGAGTGGGAGGATGACCTCACATCACCCACCTTGTGCTCCCAAGCAATGAGCCCCTTGGAAAAGGTGCTCAATGTCCTGCATTTTTTGGCCATTGGGTCATTTCAGCAGACAACTGCCATAGTTGGGGGTGTCTCACAGCCCACGCTGTCACGCTACCTACACCAGGTGTTGGCAATCATGACTGCGCGCACCCCAGTCCGCAGGCACATATACATTCCCAGAACACCTGCAGAAAGGCAGGCTGTGGTCCAGGACTTTTACAGGGTGGCACACTTCCCCAAAGTACTCGGTGCCATAGATAGCACCCATGTGGCCCTACGTCCACCTAGGGCCACTGAGAACATCTACCGCAACCGCAAGCACTGGCATTCCATGAACGTACAGTTTGTATGTGATGCCCATGGAATCATCACCTTTGTCTATGCAAACTATCCTGGGTCTATCCATGATAGTTTCATATACAGAATGTCCGCCCTGAGCCGGGACCTGGAAGCTAGGAAGCATGGCGACACATGGCTCATTGGTGAGTAGAAATGTCTGTGCGCATGCATGCATGTCACACACAGACAAATACACAAACCCAACTAATGACAACCATCATCACCTCCCCAGGGGATAGTGCCTACCCTCTGAGCACCCACATGATGATGCCAATATGGAACCCCACCACACCACCCCAGGTATGATACAACACAGCCCATATTGCAAACAGGGGCATATTGGAGCGCACATTCGGAGTGCTCAAGTCATGCTTCCGCTCATTTGACCGCTCTGGCGGCCAGCTACTATATGCACCCCCAGTAGTCTGCAGGATCATTGTGGCATCATGTGTCCTGCACACTGTTGAAACACGGCGGGGCGTACAGGTAGACATGGTGGTGTCCCCACATCCCCAATCACATGCACAGGCGCTGCTCATGGGAGGGGAAAGGGCATGTGGCGAGGCTGCCCGGACCCATCTTGTGGCCACATTTTTCACCTAAACTCTCACCCCTGCGGAGTGCACACAGGCCTGGCACATACCAGGTGACAATCAATGATGACAAAGAGACAGTCACCTGTCACAACCTTACCACGCTGAGAATGTTTCCATGGAAGTGCTACATTGTGTGCATCCCTAGCTACTTAAACATAACCAATCCGGTGTGACCAAAAGGAACACATGCAAGGTGCATATCCCACCACCCCCCTGCAAAACAGGCCATGAAAATCAGTGGATGTCACCCAAACCCTCCCAACCCCCATTACCCTCGTTGGCCACACCATGACATGGCATGCAACAGCAAAAGAACAAACCAAATGCACAACACATGACTATTAGTTACGAAGTGCCACGTTATAAATGGAAACAGGCCTGAGACAATCACACTTGACACGGAATCAGATGAAATGACATACCAGCAACCTCCCACACATAGAAAGTCATACACAAATGAATGCCACCAGCGGTACCATCAACAAAAGACAGAATACCTGTTGGCATGCACATTGGGCAATCCAAATCCACAAATTCCAAAACCGTGTGCTCTGTGTGTCCCCGGCAACACACCGCTCAGCACACAGCACAGTGAGCGGCCATTGTGTTGGGGATACACCTTGAGCATCATGTAAAAAAGGACAAGCAACTAAAATTACCCAATAACTTAATTATTATTAAGAAGGCCTGTATTTGCTGTTCGACGGGTTATGGCTGGAGAATAAGGGGTGATTTTCTCCTGAAAGTAGAGGGTGCCTTGTTTAGGCAAGGCTTGATGAGTCAGACAGAGAGCCACACATTTAATTCTGCTTTCAACCAAGTGCCAGTGAAGCTGAGATAAAACAGGAGAGATATGCACATATCTAGGCAGGCTTACAGCTACTCGTGCTGCTGAGTTCTGGAGGATTTGAAGTCTGCTCGGATGCCCGAGAAGTGTTCATAATGGCCCTGCATCCATAGCTGATGAGGAAGTGGTCTGTATGTCCTACGCGGACGATCGTGTGTTATGTGATCGCATCTTTACAGGTCTCAAAAGATCACCCATTAAGCTGCAAAGATATGCAGACCTTAATGGTCTTCAAATAAATTACGAGAAGTCAAAGGTGATGCACTTAGCCATAGGCATATAGCAATACCCGCTGTGATGGTGGCAGGAAATTGCATTGAACAAGTCAAGTGTTTTAAATACTTAGGCTTGGAATTATCTACTAAGTGTGATTACTCGGCCATTATAGCAGAAGAGACAAGGGAGGCCATAATCTTGACCTCTATGATCTCTCGATGTGTCCTTGGGTATAGTATGCTTGACATACTAACGCTGTACAAGCAAAGCTTCTGTGCAACTTTATTGTGTGGTCTTGAGGCTTTATGCATGGAGGACCTACCCTAGCTCTTAGGACATTTTGGAGAAGCATATTGGGACCCGGCTGCAGTGTCCCAATTGAAATCATAAGATTAGAAATGGGACTCACTTCCCTTGTGGTGTCGGCACTAAAAAGAAGATGTCTATTATATTTAAAATCAAGAATGTCACCAAGATGTCCTTTAGTCCAAATGTTGGGGGGAGAAATCAGCGCAAATACTAAAAGTACATTTGTGAGAATGGTCGAAAAGACCTTTGCAACCTTAGATTGGACACCAAATTGGGATGGAGAACTCTATGTGCTACAAAAAAAAAACGTTGCCACACAATTAGAACGGTGGGACTGGATTTCTAATTATACCCACCTGACAGCTCTTACAAGCTATCAATCTGTAATTATAAACTTGACACATAAATTCAGAGAACCTCAAAAGCACTTTAAACTTTGCCCTTGCCCAGATTTCTTCTTCTTTTGAGGAGAAATAAACTTCCTCTGTTGTCTATCATTGGACCTGAATTTGCTTTGGCTAAAGCTGCAATAGCACGTCGGATATGTGGTATTCTGGGGCTAGTGAAAACGCCTCGTCATGTTTTAACTGAATGTCCTGAGTATGGGCCTCTGTACATAAAATTGTTGGACCCTTTTGTTGCCAAGTTTAAAAGCATAACAAGTGACTCGTTTTGGTGCTATTGTTTAAATACTGATAACAAATCTGTACATACAGCACTATACCATGTCTGGACCAGGCCTAAGGCGACAGGGACATTTGACACATTTGTTTAATCTATTGAAACATAAGACTGTTAAATGCTTAGGTTTGGTGCTGTATTATTGGCTTTGGGCTTTATTTTTATTTTTGTGTGATAGATGTTGTGTTGATTTGTTTTTACATAATGCTATCTGTTTTGATATGTTTCTTATTGTTGTGTTTTTTGTACTTTTATTATGGTTAAGTATTTTGTAAAAGAGTGGAGCATATGCTATTTATTTATTTATTTATTTATTTATTGAACTTTACTCAGTTACAACTAAGTTGTGTCAAAAAAGCTTTTACGTCGTCATACGATTCTCAAGAAAGACGAGGCACCGGAAAAAAACTCCCCCACAACCTGGCCCATGCAGTTTAAAGTAGTCTCTTTGAAGATCCCTGGATCTCTCCTTTTTCTTTAAGCTGCGACCGAGTCCGGTGGCGAGCATCCATCGATACACAGATGGTTGATCTGGTCAAACACACGTTCGATAAGTTTGGCTAACGCTTGGGACCATTTTGTGTTCTCATCGGAGATTAATCTATCCCACAACTCATCCGTTTGGAATATCCATAGATTATCGGCCAGCGGGAGGAGGTAAAGATTTCTGTTTTCGTTCGTGCTTGTACATTCCATCACCAGGTGTTTCAAAGTTTCGATGGATAGTTCCTTTTTGCACAGTCGACATCGTTTCTCGGCACCAACTCCTCTGATAGATATAATCTCTCTGGTTGGTAACAGATTGAGTCTAGCTCTCATAATCACGTTTCTCAGTTTCTTTTCTTTCTTATTAATGGATGTTTATACCTGTAATGTGAAAGTTCGTAAGAACTAAACAGAAATATATAAATGGTATTTAGGCTGGTTCAGTAAGGTGCATTACAATAGTGAGGAATGCCTAAGAACGCAGATGCCACCACTGGCCCCCTCAGTAGGTGCAGTAATAAAGGTACCACCTTCTTTAAGGTTTTAAAACTCCTCTTCCATGACAAATGCTTGACCTGCCATTAAAAGAGAAAGGGGGAGCTCTTTGTGAGTTTTGTTTTCCCTTGAAGATGGCAATTTTAGATTGAGCTTGTGTTTTCATTGATGAAAACACGCGTGCAAGGGACTGTTTTCTCATTAATCAAAACATCTTGATAATACGCAGGTTCTAAATGCAATATACAAAACTGGTTCAAATAACCTGTTCTATAGGAGTTTCCAACTCAGGAAGGTGTACAGCCACTTTTTAGCTAGGCAGTCCAGCACTGAAATAAATGCTATGGCTGAACAAGAATACCAACAGCAACCCCAATTGCAATATTACCCTCATGTGTGGGCACGATTGGATGGCGTCGCCATCATTATTAAACACAACTCAAGTTGGTGGCCTGTTACCATCTGCAAAGTCCACAGCTTCCGTTATTATTGTTAAAAAAAAAAAATTCAGGTCATCCAAAGAGTAACAATACTAATCCAGCACCCAGAAGGGAGATGCTAGCTCGCCAGGACAATGATGATCCACCGACAACAGACAAAGCAAGAGTCGATGAAAAAACAGAGACACAATTCCAAAACTCAGTGCCCCAGTAAGTGCCTAAATCTGTAATGAGCTTTTAATTTGCTCCCCACGTATCTGATGATTATGTTTATTAATAGATGAAGTACAACATTCAAACTTCATTGAGTCCAGTCATTGTATTCCCAACAAGTTTAAATACGAAAAGCCAAGCAAATAAGGGAGCTAACAGAGGGCTGTCGAGAGAAAGAACATGGATTCAGAGAATAGGAAGTAGAGAAAACAGGAAAGGGGAGAGGGAAGGAGATGGTGAGCATGACATGAAGAGGACATAACAGGAATGAAAGTTTAAACACAGCAAAGATTGCATCAATGGGTAAGTATTGTTAAGGAGTCCACAGCTCAAAAAACGTTTCCTTTGTAAACTAAGTACCCATAGCTCTAGAAGGCTGTAGCAGTCTTGAAGGCTTTCCTTTAGAAGGCAATGAAACAGAAAACAAGCAAATGGGTTAAGGAAATAGGGTTGGAACTTGCAGACGTCCAAGCAAATGGGATGGGGTGGGGCAAAAAAAGTTGGGCTTTCAGTAAAAGTGCTTCTTTTTGTTCTTGACCATCAAAAACAGATTTAGGCTGATTCATGGAATAATTGTGCGACAAATCGGTGGCGCAAGCAAGAAAAATCCCGTGCACGCGAGAGATTCGCACGCAAGCGATTCATGGAAGTCTGTGCGTGTGTTTTTGCTGGGAGCTACGCCAAATCCGCGCCTACCATACAAGTCACTGCGACATCCCGAACGCCGTGCGCGATGTGCACAACGAAAGCGCACAACATGTAGCGCACACACCAAAAAGGGGGCGGAACACACGGAATGGGGAACAACGCGTGAAAATGAGGGCGTAACTGGGGAAGTGCTGCTGGGAAATACATGGAACGCCCACACGTGCGCGAACATCGCATATTCATGGAATCGAATAGGGAAAAGCAGCGCACACCAAAAGATACGCACAGCCGTAAACACGTCGCCACACGAAGGCAGGCGGGAGCGGCCCCACGCAGTATAAAAGTGCGCGCAAACAACAAACACATATATACAGCTACGATGAATGTCCCATTTATTGCAGCAGTGATCATGGGACACCGCAGGAGGAGGAGAATAGCCAGGGCCCGCATTTTTCTTGCCCAGGACAAGCCTTTTTGGGGTGCCTGATGACGAGGTCTATGGCAGGTATAGGTTTCCACCTCATATCATCCTAGATCTGGTCACTGAGTGGGAGGATGACCTCACATCACCCACCTTGTGCTCCCAAGCAATGAGCCCCTTGGAAAAGGTGCTCAATGTCCTGCATCTTTTGGCCATTGGGTCATTTCAGCAGACAACTGCCATAGTTGGGGGTGTCTCACAGCCCACGCTGTCACGCTACCTACACCAGGTGTTGGCAATCATGACTGCGCGCACCCCAGTCCGCAGGCACATATACATTCCCAGAACACCTGCAGAAAGGCAGGCTGTGGTCCAGGACTTTTACAGGGTGGCACACTTCCCCAAAGTACTCGGTGCCATAGATAGCACCCATGTGGCCCTACGTCCACCTAGGGCCACTGAGAACATCTACCGCAACCGCAAGCACTGGCATTCCATGAACGTACAGTTTGTATGTGATGCCCATGGAATCATCACCTTTGTCTATACAAACTATCCTGGGTCTATCCATGATAGTTTCATATACAGAATGTCCGCCCTGAGCCGGGACCTGGAAGCTAGGAAGCATGGCGACACATGGCTCATTGGTGAGTAGAAATGTCTGTGCGCATGCATGCATGTCACACACAGACAAATACACAAACCCAACTAATGACAACCATCATCACCTCCCCAGGGGATAGTGCCTACCCTCTGAGCACCCACATGATGATGCCAATATGGAACCCCACCACACCACCCCAGGTATGATACAACACAGCCCATATTGCAAACAGGGGCATATTGGAGCGCACATTCGGAGTGCTCAAGTCATGCTTCCGCTCATTTGACCGCTCTGGCGGCCAGCTACTATATGCACCCCCAGTAGTCTGCAGGATCATTGTGGCATCATGTGTCCTGCACACTGTTGAAACACGGCGGGGCGTACAGGTAGACATGGTGGTGCCCCCACATCCCCAATCACATGCACAGGCGCTGCTCATGGGAGGGGAAAGGGCATGTGGCGAGGCTGCCCGGACCCATCTTGTGGCCACATTTTTCACCTAAACTCTCACCCCTGCGGAGTGCACACAGGCCTGGCACATACCAGGTGACAATCAATGATGACAAAGAGACAGTCACCTGTCACAACCTTACCACGCTGAGAATGTTTCCATGGAAGTGCTACATTGTGTGCATCCCTAGCTACTTAAACATAACCAATCCGGTGTGACCAAAAGGAACACATGCAAGGTGCATATCCCACCACCCCCCTGCAAAACAGGCCATGAAAATCAGTGGATGTCACCCAAACCCTCCCAACCCCCATTACCCTCGTTGGCCACACCATGACATGGCATGCAACAGCAAAAGAACAAACCAAATGCACAACACATGACTATTAGTTACGAAGTGCCACGTTATAAATGGAAACAGGCCTGAGACAATCACACTTGACACGGAATCAGATGAAATGACATACCAGCAACCTCCCACACATAGAAAGTCATACACAAATGAATGCCACCAGCGGTACCATCAACAAAAGACAGAATACCTGTTGGCATGCACATTGGGCAATCCAAATCCACAAATTCCAAAACCGTGTGCTCTGTGTGTCCCCGGCAACACACCGCTCAGCACACAGCACAGTGAGCGGCCATTGTGTTGGGGATACACCTTGAGCATCATGTAAAAAAGGACAAGCAACTAAAATTACCCAGTGACTCATGTACACAATCCTAAAATTGCAAGTGATCATGTGCTGCAGGGACACAGCATGGCAGAGAAGGCAATCTGCGTGCATGTGTGGGCATAGACGGGTGGTTGTATGTGTGGTGGTGCATTGTGTAAGTGTGTGTGTCAGTAGGGACCCTCAGTGTTCTGTACACATCACATGTGAACATTGCCCATGTGGACTCCCCAGTGTGTCAAACCACACCAATCCCCTGACACCTGAAAAGTAAACCCAACAGAGGAACATCCATTAACCAGCAGAACACATCATGTACATAGTACCCCACATTGACAATGTCAGACACTGACCAATCACTGTAGCCCAAGAGTACTGTCCGACAATGAAAGACCCTCCCTCATTTCCTCATCACCTTGACCTTCAGAAGAACTGTCTCTGGGGTCTGTCGTCTTCTTCCTTCTAGTGTATCTGGCTTCAGGATCCCTCTTTCCCTTGGTTTTCATGTTCTTCCTTTCGTGTAAATAGGTCTAGCTCCCTCAGAGGGCACCTTGACTAGTAGAAATACCAAATCACAGAGAACTCCAAGGAGCCAAACCCCAAACCAGGGAAAAAGCCTAAAGGCACCAAGAAACCCTGGAAGAGTCTCCAGTAGATGACTTGAAGTTGTAGAATATGGCCAAGTACATGTCCAAGCTGAATGATAGAATAACTTCCAAGGTTGCACATTTGTAGATGGTTCAACAGGATGGGTAGGAACTTGAGTAGACAATAATCTATGAGGATGCCATAACTGTTGGGTAAAGCTGAAACTTGAGTAGAAAATAACCAAGGAGGCTGGCACAACTGGATGGTTGACGTGAAACCCTATCAATCCTTGATAGTGTGAACAGAGAAAGGCAGAGACAGCACAAGTCTGGAAAGGCAGAGTGAATGCGAGATTGCTGGAAGCAGCTGACAGCAAGTTAAGAGCCAGAAAAGTTGAATTGCTTTGGTAAAAGGCTGAAGTCTACAGGTATGGATGTAACAGATGAAAGATAGGAGGAGCGAGAGAGAGAGCGAGAGAGAGGGATGCTGTGGCACAGAAGTGTAACGAGGCTAACCGAGGGAGCATACGAGTTTGCGGAAATAACTGCCCGAGAAACGGGCAGACAGATCTGCAACAAGGACAGTAGCAGGAAGAAAAACAGGGACCAAAGGCACCAGAGTGTGAAAAATGAGTAAAAGAGCGGTAGTCCAGTAGGAAAACTGCGCCGTCACGCAGCAGCGAAGTCCAAGAGGGAAGACAGATACAACGTGCCGCCCAAACGGAAAGGAGCATAGAAGTAGTCTACGCGAGCATCTCAGATGAGGACTGGACCGTGAGTTTTGGTTTTTGGGTCATATTCCTAATGCTTCCACCGTTGCCACAATTCCCAGGGGCTGAACCTAACACATACCAACTTGACATTGTCACCACCTGGCCCCCCTCCGTGTGGCTTTGACAGCTAAAGGGTGCAGGCTACCGTCTACAGCATGAAGTGCATCAAGCAAGTATACAGGCAAGAAATGAAAAAACATCACAATCAACTTCAATAAAAGCACAGTTCAAAAATGTACTCACCAAAATTGATTGCAGACATGCCGTGGAGAAGAAATCCATAATCCCGACTACAACAGACTGGCCACAGATATGGCAAAAGTCCAATGCCCGTGTGTAATTTACTGTCACACTGAACCATCCTTGCAAGCCCATGGAAAGGGGAAGCAGGAGTGGAATATGTGTCAGGACCCAAAGCCACAGACACATACACGAGACAAGCTTGTATGGCCCAGCTGGAACACACAGTTGATGCTTTCAAAAGCCACAAGCACCACACCATCACATGAATGCACAATAGACAAACAATATTATAGCAAAGAAATGGCCACATACGACATGGAGGAACACCCAGGCGGGGGGAGGTACAGGGTGCACCTCAACACCCACATGCGATGATGTTGAGGTTAAAAAAAAAACCTCCATGGGCTCAAACGGCCCGACCTGTGTGGGAGATAAGTCCTCATCATACTTACCCACTGGATGGAAATCAGAATGTGGATGTGGCACAGTGGCCTGACCACGCCTATCCGCAGCTTGCCCCTCGACAGCAGCAAGCATGCGGGTCTGGTAAGACCGGTCCTGTGTGGCAATGGCACGTAGGTCAGCATGCAGCACCTCATGTGATACGCGTGCTTCCTCTTGCAAGGTAGCACGTGTAACACAGAGGTCTGCCTGCATGGCCTCACATGACATCTGGAGCACCTCCGGCATGCACGTAGCTCAGCGGAGATGGTGTTCTCAAGCTGCTCCAACCTCTCTTCTGACCACTGCCTCTGGGACATGTTGAGTACACCCAGAGTAGATCTGAGGGATTGGTGATCATCCCTCAGGGCTTTCCTGTGTGCCTCTGCCTGAGCAGTAAGTGCCTCGTGCAGAGACACCATTTCGGCCGGCGTGTTCTGTCTGAGGCCGCCATGCCCAGCCTGAGTGAGCGGCCCCAAGACTGCGCTGCCTGATGCTGGAACTCCACCTACCTATTAGGGGGGAGCACGGATTGGGCCACACGTTCCATTCCTTGAGCGATCTTATCAATAGCTTCCCCCTGTTGCTGTGAACTGGTATACATCGATTGCTCCCACTCAGTATACCCTGGTGGCACATGGCCACCCCGTTGCTGGACATTACACCTGCAGGACCCAAGGAGCCGTGGTCCTTGCTGGATTGGCACCGCCCGCAGATGCAGGACTAAATCCCTCCTTTGACATGATGCCCCAGGCACATCAGCAACTGGTGTGGAGTGTGACTGTGCGTCCAGGACCAGCACAGGTGGACGTTCCAACCTCCATCACACACCACGTCTGGCAGGCACATATCACAGGCAGAAATAACAGATGGCAACAAAGAGATGGCACGTAGCATATGCATGTTTGAACAGCCAAATGGCCACAGCTGCAAGTGAATCAAAACACACCATGACACACGTAATATGCATGCACACATGCATCACCAATATAGCTACATCCATCTGCAGCTTGCCCCGTACCGGGCGTCATGGGCCCTGAAGACATAGTGAATGTCCCGAGAAAAGCGAGGGCCTACAACGAGGTATGAGGGACCATAACGCCCAGTACGGTCCGAGCTGCTGGTCCATGAAGCCTCCAGAACACCCTTCAGGGCCTGATTCAGCACTTTGTGCATTGAATTTGCCAAAAAACATTATTCAGTGGGTCAAATCACCATGCCCAAGCTCCACCAGATTTGCTATGTGGGCCTGGGCGTACACGTACTGCACGACAGTGCACCTTCAGGATTGTGCCTGTTGAACATAACAGACGCAATGTTGAAATCTCAGCAGAATTTTCATAAAATAATGACATATTAGTTATTCAACAAAAATGCTGTTGAGAACACATGCACATGTGTAAATCAACACTTCCACATACACAAAAGTAAGTAGCTGCAATGTTGCACTACACAATGTTGAAGCTGTTTGCATATGTATATGTGAAAGTGTTCAAATGCACCCGTGTTCATATACACCCGGATGGTGTATATGAACAACATCCTATTCAGCAAAGCAAGAAGCTTCAATGCTGCTTGCTTTGATGTATGTGAAAGTTTACTTATACACACGTGCAGGCAGCTCCACAGTAATTACAACCCGATTGGCAGGCAACAATCAATATGCGGCCTATACCAGTTAGTATATCCTGCAGATTGACCTAGCAACTTTGCTATACACCTGCTAGGGTGTTCCAATACAGAGTACATGTGTCACAGGAGGCACCTGTGCTAGTGCGTTTCATAACAGTGAAGGGATACACATCTGAATATACATGCCAGGTCGCTTTGACATTGCAGCAGTGAGTAGGCATGTAGAACGGTGTGACATGGCTCAGAAGTGGGTGGGTGCAGTGCAGAACATGTGTATGTTACCAACAATCTACATCAACAAGTATGTTTTGATGTCAATCACTAAACATGACGACAGTGTAAGGGCAAGTTCAGCCATCATGTGCAATGTGCATGCACTGGGTTGCATGGCTAAAGGTATCCCCTCCACCCCTTAGTGAAAATGCAGGGAGGCATTGCATGGCAATGAAAGGTTGACCAGGGAACTGTGCATTGGCAGACAGTGATGGCTAGCGTCAATTGCATCATCTCGGTCAACTGACACCACAGCAGATGAGAATGGGACAGTAAGCAGGACACATGATGAACCCTCAGTAGTACACCCATTCATGCAGAAGGCACTACACCAGTTGAACAGAGTCAGTGGGCCTGCAACAGGGGGAGGCCTGTGCCCCACATAGACAATGACACCCTAAACATGTACATGATGCAGGACTGAGTCAGAGTGAGCATGGAATGGATGACCAAATGCCAAGAATACGTATGTAATCCTGGACATGTACTACAATGATCATCCAGCCAAGGACACATGGGGGCATGCATGCAATGCACATGAAGCATGAATGGGCACTCATGTCCTCGGGGAGTATATGCCATCTGCACAGTCTGAGTGAGGCACCCTGCATAAAATACAAAGGATGTACCCCACAGTATGTGTCTGGCAGGTTTGCAGGGGGAACTGTGCATGTACACAGGAGCGCGGAACAGGCCATTGAAGTAGTCCAACATGTTACCCACCATTGCCATGGTGAAATTGAGGTGCAGGGGGGTGGAGGGGCAAGGAAGCATGCCCGCGTGGAGTACCCGCATGCAGGCTGAACACACATGCACGTCAGTCATGCAATGACATAGTCCAAGTGCTGAGTGGAAAGACACCACAGGCTACATGCAGACAGGTCAGTGAGCTGGAACATGGACCAGAGGGGCAGCCGGGTGACTAGCATGTGAGTAGGGTGCATGTGTCGTGATGAGGACAGTCCCTGTCTGCTTCACATGTCCAGCATGCATCACAACAGGCACGCATTAGTGAAGCATTGCATGACTCGCACATGAGAACCATGTACACATAGCATGTAGTGGCAGGCAAGCACAACACATCACACAAGCAAAGCACACATGGGCTGGACAAACACGCAACAACACTCACTGGATGGGGCATCATAATCCTGCATCTCTCCCACTCCTTCGACCAATTCTGCCGGGATGAACTCTGCAGCGATCACCTCGTCTGGAGTGAGTTCTTCCTCCTCAGGTGGTGGCCCACTGCCAGTCACCCAAGTCATAGCATAATTGGAGGCACGCTTTTGCTTAGCACAGCGTCAGAGGTCATTGCAACGCTTTTTGCAGTCCTGAGCTGTGCGCACCTCATATCTGAATGCACTAACACCATCTGCAACATGCTTCCAGTGTTCCCAGTGCTGGGCAGATGTAGTGTGGCAATTTGGGCCCACTAGCATATTGCGTTTGAGTTCTAACATGTAGCCCACAAGGAAGTCCAGTTCCTGCTTGCCGAAAGGCTTCTTCCTCGACTTGACGGAGGCCGGAGCCATGTCTGGGGTCCCAGCCTCTTGCACAGGTGCAACCTTCCTCCTCTTGGGCAGTGGTACGGACCCTGACTGGCAAATGCCGCCCTGAGCAGTAGGGGCAGTGGTGCTGGTGGACTGGACCAAGGGAGTGGCAGGTGGAAATAGGACGGAAGCCCTGACTTGCGTTAGTGGCTGCTGGGTGCTCTTGATAGGACCCAGTGCAGCAACAGCCGCTGTGCCAAGGTCTGTGACCGAGACTGTCCTGGCTCGCAGACTCACAGCCGGGGTGGTGTTGGCTGCATCTGCCCATGCAGTTGCCAACATCCGGCTGCTCTGGGCAGCAGATGACAACACTGTCCCAGGGACATGTGCCTCGGTCAGAGCATCCCTGCGCGCACGTTGCTTGTGCCTCCTGACCACCTGGAATTCAGCCTGGGAGTCCCCAACACATCATGCACTGGCCGACCCTGAGCCTTGGTGGTGGTCGCCATAGCCAAAGTCCCGCTGGGCCCGTGGCAGTAGATGAAACTGACTGCCGGGTCACATGGTTGCCAGTGTCAGATGCAAGAGCTGCATCTCCCGGAGCCGCAGGGGGTGGTGGCACGACTGCACCAACGCGTGGCAGAACATCCTGCTGAAGTGGTGCACCCCTGCCTCTTCCCCCTCTGCAGCTACACTGGCCACCCTGGACTCCCCCTACTCCCTGGTCACCCCAGCGAAGTCCCTGACCATGCCCACCATGTGGAGGACACCCAACTGAGGCACCCCTCACCTTTCGTGGCCTCCCAACCATGGCACGGATGTACTAGTACCAATGGGAGGTGTACACGACAATTGTCCTGTGCAATTGTGGTGAAGGGTGCAGGGTATGTGATGTAAATAGCACCCCTGTGCTCCTGCAAGGCTCTGTGTGACCCCTGTGAGAAAATGACGGGTCACGCGATGCTCAGGCACCCCAAATCTGCAATAAAACCGTGCATGCAACCCCCTGTAGCCCACGTGTGTGGAATTAACCTCCCGCAATATGCGGTCACACCCAGGGACACAAAAAACACATACGCATGGGACACACAAGTTACTATGACCTCGAAAACGGGTAAGCGATACACAGGGGGACCCACAGTGGGAAAAATAGCATGCGCGACTCACCGTCTGACTAGCTTGGGAAAAAAAAAACACGCGTAGGCAAGACCCCCGCCAAAAGAACAGGTACATCCTCGATCCGCTGTGAAGTGATGGCACGTGAAACAACAAGAAGTAGCAACACATGCGTCGGTCTCTACGAAAAGCACGTACAGTGAACTGCTGGGCCGCGCTCACCTTTAACCTGTGCCGAGGGAAAAGCATGTGCACGTCACGTCACTTAGTCGCTAAGGCCCTTTCCTCGGATTACACGCTGACGTGCTGTTTTTTCACGTGCTAAATCACTCTGCATCAAGCTGGCTACGCGACTACTCACGGAAGACCACGCTCCTGCCCAGAAGGCCATATTCTTCCCCCCCCCCAGAGCCCTGAGCTGCCTCCCAAGAGCCATCTGCTGCTGCCTGCCTGCCTGCTGCCATCGTGCCCTGCTATTTGGTGCCTGCACATCAGCCATCGCCAGGGGTCCAGTTGCTGTGACCACCCCTGCTGGAACAGAAGACTCCTGACTGGTGTTTCATCGCTCCACAGCCCAACACCAGCACCCAGTTGACCACCCACACCTCCCTCGGGGGTTGCCATGTCGGGCCAAACTCCATCTGGGACCAGTAGGGACCCCCCAGCAGAGAGGCAGAGGGCTGCCAGCTTCACTGCAGGAGAAGTTGGCATCCTGGTGGAGCAAGTCCAGGTGCATTATGATGCCCTCTTCGGACGAGCATGCGCCGACAAGGATGGACGGGAGAGGATCTGGTTGGACATCGTGGGTGCCATCAACGTGGAGGGGGTGGCAACCCGCGACCTGAAACACGTCCATAAGCGCTGGGAGGACTTCTGGTCCAGGACCCTCAGGATGGCCCAGTGCCTCTTGGAAGCAGCGAATGCAGTGGGGTGCCGGGCCCTGCTTACCACTGACCAGATGAGGCTCCTGGAACGCAATCGCCCAGCGCTTCACCTCCAGGTCCTCGAGAGGCAGACCCGTCTGGGGAGTCGAGCGGTAAGTGTCCATGCATACTCATTGGACGCAGTGCATGTTGAGGTGTGCCAGGAGTGTGCAGCTTGGACATATGTCTGACATGGCCCATGCATGGATGTGAATGTGCAGGGACATGACCGTGCTGCATGTGAGTCCAGTCATGTGTGATGCACATCAATGGTGTATGTGTTCCAAAACATGATGCACAACTGCATGTGAAGATGCACACATGTTTGCATTCCTGTGTATGTACTCAGCCATGTTTGGGGCGTGACACATGAATGCTCGTCACACCTTCATGTACATGCACAGTGCACATGTGTGTGTGTCTGTTGGGGGTGTGTGACTGTGAGACGCCATGGATGCATGTGACACAGATATGTAGGTACCCGATTGGCAGATGTGACATAGTTGCCGATGATTGAACTGTGACAGGTGGTGGAGATGTACAGATGCATGTCTGTCTGGTGGCATATGTGCATGTGTTTGGCACTCCCCATGATGCTTGTGATGTCATGCCAACCTTTGGATGTTCATACAGTTGCGTGTGTATGGATGCTGATGCCTGCTGCACGATTCCTGTTAATTTGTGCATGTGTGTGTGTTCAAATGACATGAGTGTTGGGGAGTTTGATGCCATCTGTGATGTCTGTCACTGACACTCATGTCCAACGGTCATGTGTGAATCAGACCATTGTACAGTGCCCTGATGCCTGTGTTCTATATCTCCCTGTCTGCAGCATCGACTGATGAAGAGTGCGGAGACAGTGCTGTGGAGCACAGCGGCAGGGATGCCACTGCCAGCCAGAGACGCAAGTCCCAGCTCCCCACCTAGGTAATCATATCTTCCGGGAGTGAAGAGTCTGGTGCCGCGTCCATGGCCGCAGCTGCCGAGGGAAGGTCCAAGTGGAGGAGGTTGGAGGTGGACTCCTCAGCAGCACAAGGGGTAGCTGGCCCCCACAGGGGCATATGGAGGAAGACGGCACAGAGTCATCCAGGTTGGTGGGGGGTTTGGTTGAGGAGGAGGCCGTGACAGCCCCACGCACGGGGCCTGGAACAGGGGATTCCACTGGTGCTAGTGGTGCAGTCCAGGGGCAGGCACAGGAGGCAGCACAGGCCACCGCAGAGGTGCCTGTGTGTAATCCTGTCCCCGATCCTGTGACTGCATCATCTGGCACCAGCAGGGATGCCTTCGTCCAGACCCATTTTCTGGGAGGGGATGCGCAAACAACAACTGGCCTTCCTTTCCATGCGGACGTGGCAATCCGTGACTGGGTTGAGCCTGAACTAGCTGGGTTGGCGTTGCGCGCATGTGGTATTCAGGATGACGTGCAAGGTTCTTGTCAGGACAATGCACGTCATTTTGATTTCCTGTATGGGCGCAACAACCTACTAGGACGGGTCGTCGGCACTGGGTTCCTCTGTGTGCTGGATCTTCTTGCGACCCCCTCCTCAACTGAAACCCCTATGCGACAGTCGTCCTTCGTGCCATCCTCCCGCCCAAGTATCATTTGGGCCCCCTGTGGAGCTGCCCCTGAGCCAGCGGGCAGGCTGGTAGAGGACACATCCCTGCCACCGTCGGGAGTCGCAGGTCCCTGTAACTGGGGGGTTGTGCTACCCTCTAGAATTCAAATCTTTGCAATAATTCAATACAAGTTTGTTCAAACCCTTGTGAAGACACATCTAGATGGGGCATTTATACATTTGTCCCATTGGAAATCTACTTGTGAAAACACGTGAACATTCAGATGTATTTACACAGCTTTTTATTATTTAGCTGATTGTTTAACTTTTTGAAAGCAATTAGTCATATAAACAGTTGTGCCCAAAATGTGATACACAAAGATGAAAATGTAAAGGCATTGTGAATGAGCGTACACATGTAAAACACAACTCATTAAGATATATACAAAGTTGCCTGACAACTAGTGTGAGAGAACCATGAAAACAAATTCAATGGACACAGAGTCTTAGTAAGTTTTTTTGATATGGAGATTGGTCGAGGATCTATGCCCGGCAGGAATGTGACCTCGGCTGCATTTGGTGGCTATCTTACTGAACCTTTGCAGATATTCTTGGTCATCTAGGAAGAGTGCCGGTTTGTTACGTACTGTAAGTTCAAGAGGAACCATGTTGACTCTGAGGTACTCCCTGAGAAAATGCCTGTGGACTTCTGTTTTGAAACATCTCTTTTTGAGATTCAAAAGGTCTTCCACTGTGGCTGTGGATGCTAGATGTTGTTGCGCTCCTTCCATGTTGAACATGGTGGGGCCTTGTAAATGTCATTCATTTCTGCTTCTGAAAAGCTGAAAGTCTGCTCCATGGTGGCAGGAAACTGCTCTGACTGCAGAGCAGAGGAGGAAGCTAGGTGAGGAATTGGGAACTGGAACGTGAGCAAGTGCAGGATGTTGGTATCCAAAATCAATTGGAAGACAAGTGAAACTTGCACTGTGGTTGTGATTCAAAGTCCCTCTTATAGCGTGCGCTATATCAAGATACTGGTAGACAAAAAGGGACAGCCTTGGAACGGGGAGGACGGAAAGGGCTGGGAAAACACTGTAACTGGGGGGTTGTCCTACCCTCTAGAATTAAAATCTTTGCAATAATTGAATGCAAGTTTGGTCAAACCCTTGTGAAGACACATCTAGAAGGGGCATTTATACATTTGTCCCAGTGGAAAGCTACTTGTAAAAACACGTGACCATTCAGATGTATTTACACAGCGTTTTATTATTTAGCTGATTGTTTAACTTATTTGAAAACAATAAGTCATATAAATAGTTGTGCCCAAAATATGATACACAAACATGAACATTTAAAGGCATTGTGAATGAGCTTACACATGTCAAACACAACTCATCAATAGGTATACAAAGGTTGCCTGACAAGTAGTATGAGAGAACCATGAAAACAAATTCATTGGACACAGAGTCTAAGTAAGTTTTCTGATAGGGAGACCTTGGTCGAGGATCTCCTATGCCCGGTAGGAATGTGAACTCGTGATAGGTCCGTGGCTGCATTTGGTGGCTATCTTACTGAACCCTTGCAGATTTCTTGGTTGTCTAGGAAGAGTGCCGGTTTGTTACGTACTGTAAGTCCAAGGGGAACCATGTTGACTCTGAGGTACTCTCTGAGAAAATGCCCGTGGACTTCTGTTCTGATACATCTCTTTTTGAGATTCAAAAGTTCTTCTCCTGTGGCTGTGGATGCTAGATGTTGTTGCGCTCCTTCCATGTTCCATGGAGTTGGAGGTCCAGCAGGGGTGGCCACCCCACCAACTGGACCCCAGAAAATGGAGGACATGCAGGCATCAACAAGCAGGGCACGTGCATGACAGCGCCGGGGGATTCCATCAGCCTGGGTGCCGTTGTGGTGCCAGAGGCAGTTGCATTTGAGGCAGCTGCAGGCTCAGCATGGGAAGCAACATGGCCCGGGGCCATCAACATCCCGGGGGCAGGCATTGGCCGAGGGACAGGAGGAGCCAGGACTGGGAGTGTCTTCCGTGTGGCAGCGGTTGGGCCAGCAGATAGATGCGGAGCGGCGGAGAAGGCACGGCTCAGGATGGACATGGCAGAGGACTCCATGAAGCGGGCTTTGAGGGGGCTGAGTGCCTCGAGGAAACTCACAGGGAGTTTGTGGAAACAATGGCTGCATCCCTGCGAGACCTTGAGACCAGGGAACAGGCCCGCCTCCGGATGATCGACGTGGAGTTCGATGATGCCCTGGCCCGGAACATCATCAAGTGAGCCGTGGGACTCGTACATAGTTCTTTAGACATAGGTTTCCTTTTATTTTTTTATTATTTGTAGTGCCTGGACTTTGCTCTGACTTTTTGTACATAGTTATGTTTTTTATTGGTTTTTGTATAGGTTTCCTTTCTTCTGGGGATCATGGACCCTTGTGACTTTCTTTGTCAATGGTTGCAGACATGTACATACTTTCTTTATTTTTTTGGACCCATGGAGTAATGTTTTTTTTTTATTTTGATCTTTGGATTTTGTTTCTTGGACATTGGCGATGGACCACTTTTCATTTGGCTTTTCATGGTTCTCACTTTTTTCTTGGATTTGATTTTTTTTGTCATACTGACTCTGAATGATTTCCATTTTCATGTATGCTTTTGATTTTGAGTTTACATGTTACATTTAATACATTTATTGCATCTATGTTATTTGTGTGATCTTCTCTCATTGGTTTCGTGCATGTCTCTATGAGCATTGGCTCAGTCATGTGTTGCCACTGTGTGGCTCTGTAGGACATTTATTCATGGGCATGCTGGTTCTTTTCAGACTCTCATGGCATGGGTACTTTACTAGGGAGTGGGTGCAGTGGATGGTTGCGTGTTTGTATTGGGGTGTCGGGGGGTGGGATTTGGGTTGGCATTAGGGCCATGGGTCTGTCTTGTTATGACATGGTGTTTTTGGGGGGACATGAGTCGGGGCCTGCTGGCAGGTTGCCGTCAATGGGGGTGGGGTGGGGGGACATGTGGCGGGGC
The DNA here is from genome assembly GCF_040938575.1 of Ambystoma mexicanum. NCBI lineage: Eukaryota > Metazoa > Chordata > Amphibia > Caudata > Ambystomatidae > Ambystoma > Ambystoma mexicanum. The sequence continues at coordinate 326,136,751 of NC_090935.1, forward strand.
CTGCTGGCAGGTTGCCATCAATGGGGGTGGGGTGGGGGGACATGAGTCGGGGCCTGCTGGCAGGTTGCCGTCAATGGGGGTGGGGTGGGGGGGAAATGAGTTGGGGCCTGCTGACAGATTGCCGTCAATGGAGGTGGGGGAAATAAGTCAGGGCCTGCTGGCAGGTGCACATCACTGGTGGGGGGGACATGTGTCGGGGCCTGCTGGCAGCTTGCCGTCAATCGGGGTGGGGTGGGGGGACATGTGTCGGTGCCTGCTGGCAGTTGCCCGTCACTGCTGGGGGGGACATATGTTGGGGCTTGCTGGCAGGTTGCCGTCAATGGGGGTGGGGGGACATGAGTCAGGGCCTGCTGGCATTTTGCCATCAATGGGGCTGGAGTGGGGGGACTTGTGTCGGGGCCTGCTGGCAGGTTGCCGTCAATGGGGCTGGGGTGGGGGGACATGTGTCGGGGCCTACTGGCAGGTTGCCATCAATGGGGGTAGGGTGGAGGAGACATGAGTCGGGGCCTGCTGGCGGGTGCCCGTCACTGGTGGGGAGGACATGTGTCGGGGCCTGCTGGCAGGATGCCATCAATGGGGGGGTGGAGGGACATCTGTCGGGGCCTGCTGGCAGGTTGCCGTCAATGGGGGTGGGGTGGGAGGACATGTGTTGGGGCTCACAAGTGCATGGTGCCATGTGGGCTGCCTGCGGGGCATGGTCAGTGGTGATGGGCTGCCTGTGGGGCATGGTCAGGGGTTGCAGGGGTCCCCCCTGTGGTGTGGGCTGTCTGCAGGGCATTTCCAGGGGTGATGGGCTGCCTGTGGGGCATACCCAGGTGTGATGGGCTGGCTGCAGGGCATGCCCAGGGGTTTAGGGTGGTCCCCTCTGGCGTGGGCTGCCTGTGGGGCATGGGGAGGTGGGGAGGGCACACCCACGAGGGCCCGCACTGTCATTTGGCATGTAAAGCACACTCACGTATCCCGGAATCCACGTAGCCTGCTCGTGCCAGGCCAATCGTGTGTAAAACTCCCCATGCACCTCTCAGAATACGTGTAACCCACTCGTGCCAGGCCAATTGCGTGTAAAACTCCCCGCGCAGCCCTCAGAATACGCGTACCCAGCTCATGCCAGGCCAATCGCATGTAAACTCCCTGCGCACCCCTCGGAATATGCGTACCCCGCTCGCACCATGCCAATCGCGTGCAAAACTCCCTGCGCACCCTTCGGAATACGCGTGCCCCACTTGCGCCAGGCCAATTGCGTGTAAAACTCCTCGCGCACCCCTCGGAATACACGTACCGCGCTCGTGCCAGGCCAATCGCGTGTAAATCTCCCTGCGCACCCCTCAGAATACGCGTGCCCCGCTCGCGCCAGGGAAATTTGCCTGCACTTTTCTTGCGAACGGCGGGGGAATATTGAAACACAGACCCAGTATATGAAGTGCAGAGAACCCTGTTCCAAGATGGCCGCCAACTCTGACGAGTAATGCCAGATCCAAAATGGGCACTGTTTTGAAACATCTTGGGTCATTGAGTTGCTGCTCACAATCTACTTCATGCAAAGAAAGTTTCTGCCTGTCCTAAAATGGTCGAAAACAGGGACGACATTTGCCCAGTCCTAAATGGCCACTGTGTCATGCTTCTGCATCTCTGCCGTTGGATGGCACTGTCTGTCAGACCCGCATTGTGTTTTCTACCATCTTCAGTGAAGACAATAAATCATTATTTAACATTTCCTTTCAGAAATCTGTTTATCCGAAAACATGTACTTCAATTCCCATGATACAGCTCATTCCCTGGTTATTCCGATGCATCAGTCTTGGAACCACAATGCCCAGGAGCCCTAGAGATCAGTGCTGCTTTCACTTTCCCAGGACCAGAGAGGTAGGAGCCAGATTACCTTCAAGTGTGCTGCTCCAGGTGCTGCTAATTAGCCCGCTTCAGCACAGGGCAGGGTAGTATTTAAGCAGCTGCCTGCTGGATCACAGGGCTCTTCCATTGAGTTTGCCACACACCTTTATTGCATAGATCCTCAGTATTCTGCTGTTTCCTGTTGCTGTCAGATCCTGCTCCTGTTCCTGTTCCAGTGCCCTGTGCTCCCTGCCTAGCAGCCCTGCTACTCTCCTCTGCCTTCTTCCTTGCTCTGCAGCTCCCTGCCTTGCAGCCCTGCTACTCTCATCTGCCTTCTTCCTTGCTCTGCAGCCCTGCACTACAGCCCTCCCCCCTGTTGCAGTCTATGTTCCCTGTCTGCAGCCCCTTTCTCTCTACCACCTATTATCTTGTTCCATACCTGCTGTTCCTTCTTCTTTGCCCATTATCTGTGTTACCTGGCTTTAGCATCCAGGTTTCCAGTCCTGAGTTTCCTTGTTATCTGTCTTCAGTCCTGCCCTTGTTATTACAGTCCAGATTTTCAATTCCTTGTTACCGTTCTGCAGTTCCAGTCTCCTGTACCATTGCAATTAGATTCTTTTCTAATAGCTTTTCATCTTTCTGAACCTCGTTTACTTTAACTGCCTATTTTTCCCTTTGTTCAGAGTTTGGCTACTGGGTTTCCCAGCAGGCAATCTCTGCCCCCTCCCTTGTCTTGTTTTACTTGTAGTCTATAGTGAATTTAATGTAACAGTGTTTTGCGTTCTGCTCCCTCAGTGGGCATCAGCTGTAGGTTCCGGCTGGACCCATACAGGCTTGTCTCATGTAGGTACACTCCTTGTTTGTGCCCAAGGGTCCATACACAGATGCCATTCTTGCTTCCCCCTTCCATGGGCTTGCATGGAGGGATGCCTGTAAAAGTAACTTACACAGAGGCATTGAGCTTCCCTTATATCTGAGAGTAGTCTCTAGTCCAACCTGTGTATACACCCCAAGTGGGATTCCTTATTGTTTGTCCAGTGCATGGTTCCCATCCCTTCTTGTTCACCATTGAGTGCTGCCCTTTCTTCCTGTTCTGTTGTTCTGAATTACCTTGCCTATTCTTCCTTCTTGTTTAGCCTCCTGCTGTATGCACTTACCTGCCCCCTTACATCAGCACAGCCACCCAAAACCTACCTGGGTGCCATGTACAACTTCTGAAACACTTTTAGAGGCACCAGGGCCATAGAGTTGGTGCTCCGGGACGGTGCACAATGCTCAAAAAGGTTGCAGCAGACGGTAACAGTTAAAGAATGGATGGTCCTCCCCGGGATACAATGAAGCAAGCAAGCGTATTGTAGTGGGTGTGTATCGCACACCGCCAGCCAGAAGAGGTGAGGACGTAGGGTTGATAGCATTACACTTGAGTGTGGACTAGACAATATACATTTTACGTAGTCTCCCTTTCGATGGTAGGCTGCTGAAGGAAGGTGCAGAGTCTAATAGACGCCCTTTGGTATATTTCGACCGATGGTTGATGTACACCAGCGAATAACGAAATAAGCTAGTTAAGCCAAAGAGTGGTTACTGCACGCTGCCTGCCTAGAGAGGTGAGAGAGTTTTTTGTTTAACAGGGTTTTTTGTTGAACACTATTAGAAACGGCTGCCACCATTTATTCAGTAGAGATTTGGAACTACTTGAGAATGATGGAGGGAGAGCTGGGTTTGTTGATGTTATGGAACCTTTAATGTAGACGAGCTGTGTTTTTCAACTCGTGGTTTTGTCATAGGTGAAAAAACAGTGGGAGCTTTTACAGTGATTGAGACACTCACCTAGATTGATACTGCCAATAACCCTCTACAGGTAATTATCCTGGGTAGAGGGTGTGAAGTGGATTGCAGGGAAATGTCCTGCCACATCACGAGTTAATTAGCACTTGGAGCTAATAATTGTCATGTCCTTTCTTTTTCTTTTGCAGTAAAAAGGTGCAGTTTTGTGGTGGAACAGGTTCTTAGAACGCAATAGTGATTCAAGAACTGCAGAATATGAATAGTCCCCAAAAGAAAAGCTCCTGAAGAATGTTCACCACAGGAGGGTTAATGAATAGAACCATGTTGGGCTGAATGAGAGAGAGGATAGATTATTAATTTAACAATCCCCACCCTATCTCAAAACACAGATTGATTTTTTGACTGAGGAATTTTTGATAGGGAATTGAATAACATCACTTAAGCACATTAACAGCTTTTTAAGGTGCCTTGTTTTTGTTATACATGTTGTTTTTATCAGGATTTATGTAGTATGAATTATGACCAAGTTGCGTGTAAGTATTGGATAAAATGAATAATTATTAAATACTTAAGGGGTGATGTGATTATGGTGGGTCTTCACCCTTTAGTACCTTGTTAAGTGTATCCTCAACTCCTCCTGAATACTGAAAATAAGAGACGGACAAGAGTCCAACCTCTGGTTCATTATACATTAAAGCCCTTCCAGGTATAGGTCGGACGTAGCACACCCCCACAGTTGAGGGTGTTCTCTTTCTGGGTTAAGTGTATTTCCTCTGCTTCTTCTGGCATTCCCGGTGAGGATTGCTTCCTTTATCCCATTTCCATAAACATGTGCAATGACAAAAGTGCATACAAGAGGGCGATCAAGGCTATCTGGTGTGGGGTGAATGGTGTTCTCCAAGGTGAAAACCCAACAGACGCTGCCAGGGTGGAGTGAGTTGCCATGGCAGCGTCCTCCATGGTGTGAATGCAAGCATGCAATGTGGTTTGCAGGGAGAAAGACGTCTCAAGGGGATTTTCTCTAAGACGGTCACTCATGCTTGGGCTTGCAGTGTATCCTAGCTACAACAGGGTGCACACACAAAGAAAGTCTTCATCTTCAATGCTGCAGCACACAGTCCATTTATGATATCATGACAGTCCTTGTAACGGGAAGAGCAACAGGTGGGTAGTGGGCTAGATCTGCTGCAACACCTCTTGTTCTGATCTCTTGAGAATTCGCTGAGGGCACCAATTATGAAAGCAAATAGGTGTGCTTGTGGAGCAAAACTGCACATTTGACAAGAGGCTCTTAGCGACTACAATTATTGATCACTGGTAATGTTCTCCTTCAGTGTAGCTGATCTCCGTGAAACTGTATAACTATATTGAAACTGTATAACTACATGTGGTTCACATTGTAATGTAGGTGAACACCAACATTGGACAATTGTTTGAACATATATATATATATAGAGTTACAAGAAAAATGACATAAATAAGGCGTATACGCAAACAGTGCAAAGGCAAAGAAAAGATCCATTGAAAGTGAAAGTGAAGCCTTTGAAGACTCAAGATACTGGACCAATGAGATTCATTAGTAGGTTCAGTAATCAGGCCAAAGCGATTAGACAAATTCTACAAAAACCTTAACCTATTCTATGTACTGTCTTAAAGAAGCGAAAAACACCACTGGCTACCCAACTTCCCTACACACTGTCAGGAGAGTGATTACTCCCATAAGTGATTCTTATTATCACTTAGCTGCATTGATCACATACACGTGGGTATCAAAAAGCATAGTTTTAATTAATATTCAAATCATTAAAACGACCATCTCAAGACCAAATAAATCAATGGTCTGGCTAAAAAACAAAACAACAAATACAATCATATGTCAGCGTGGTCTCAGAATGCTTCAGAGTCTTGGTCATAGCATCAATTTTAAACATTTCACAATGATATACTGATGATGAATTGTTAGCTTTTAGACACACAGATCTATCATAGCATCTCTTTTTTTGCAACGGTGATGTTAGTACCAAAAGTGACTTTGAATGAGTATGACATCCTAACTTTAGTCATAACAAGTCTACACCGACTTGTGTTTCAGGGGATAGGCCTACATCACCACTGAAAAGATCTTGATATCAAGTGTGTAGTCTGCCCCCTTCTTCAGGACGTTGGCAGTTTTCCAATATACAGACAGTAAGGCAGTGCAGCATGTGTTCAGCATATACTGCCTATAAACAAAAACAAATAAACACTCTATTAAAAACCTATCGTGATTGTGACCATACTTATTACGCAGAGCAGCATAAGGAGTTTGCATCATACTGACCTGCTGCTTGCGCAGCTTCTATTCCATGTGGGAGTCAAAATTCATTTTTTGGCATCATATCTTAGCCCATGGAGTTATTCCTATCTGCAAGACAACACAAGGGAGAGGTTAAATAATCTCTCTCCCCTCCGTTCTCTTCTATACTTTAATTAATGCCACATGTAACATCACTTCATAGTAACTACCTTTTAATGGTTTGGAGCATGAAATGCTTCCTGGTGCACTGTCACCATATTAAGTATCGGCGAAGGAAGATCTCTGCCTTGTTGTCCCAGCAGTGTTTTAAACCATACTGCTGCTGAGACGGGTACAAGGAATGGTTGTATGATTAACGTTTATGTTATATCAAACGTTGTATGATCAGACACCTTGGACCACCCACTTGGTTTGTTACATTAAGTTGTGCAGATTATGAATGGAAAGATTTACCTGAGTTCCTACACATATCAAACAACAATAAAACCAACATAGATATACTAACATCTGGAGAACTTTGCTCTCTAGATCCTGTTAATGTGTCAAGATATTTCCATCATCGTTTCATTGCTATTCTACACTTTATTTGTAATAAAACTGTTCCTCCCCTCGGAGAAGTGCAACACTTCCTTTGGAGAAAAGAATACCAAGCCAGAGGAGCACCACATCACATGCTTTTGCGGATCAAAGGTGCACCTAAATTTGGTCAGGACCGTGATGCTACTGTTTTGCAGTTTATCCAAAAATATGTCACTTGTGAAATCCCTTCACAATGGACACATAGTGAACTTCATGGACATATTTTACAATTTCAAAGACACAAATGTGTCAAATATTGTCGTCGCAAATACAAAAGCAAAGGGAAATACTACACCAAATGCTGCTTTGGTTTCCCTAGACCAGTTACAGAAACAGATGAAGTGAACAACTTCATGTCTTCAGTTTGACATAGTGTTAAAGGTAAATCACCTAAGAACATGTATTACATAAAAAGAACAGAAGAATCAAAATATATTAATCATTACAATGCAATCAGTGCCCTCTTATGAAATGCAAACATAGATGTGCAGTAAATTGCAGACAATTCCACTGCAGTTGCACAATATGTTACAGCCTACTTAACAAACGCAGAAGAAACAGAGCTTCAGGACTTCTGGAATGACCTATCATCAGACAAAACATTATCTCAGAAATTGAACACCCTAGGCATAAAAATGCTCTCTCATAGAGAATGTGGCACATATGAAGCTGCAGATCGTTTAACCGGTACTGCTTTGTATGGAAAATCAGAAAACATAGTATGGCTAAGTCTTGGTCCTGCTAAATCTAGAAAAAGAGTTCTGAAATCATATGAGGACATAGAAACAATTGCCAGAAATGATCCCAACAGCCAAGACATTTTAAAAAACAATTTACTGGACACATACTATCCGAACAGGAGTACCACTTTGGAAACCATGTGTCTATACCACATCGCTCAAAACTTTGCATACAAAAATAATATAAAACCCGATGAAAGCAAAGGTAGATATAGAGTGACAGATTGTGAAGGCAGCTTAGTGAAACTTACCAAAGGAAGCTTAAATAATCATGTCAAATTGTCATTAAAAACTCCTCAACAGAAAGAACTATATTACATGTCCCTGCTACAACTTTTTAAACCATGGAGAAAAGAGGAAGAGATACTAGATAACTTTGACTGCTATGAAGATGCTTTCAAAGCAAATGAAAGCACTATCACCGATGTGAACTTTACCCAGTACAAAACAATGTTGCACAATGAACAGCAATACAAAGAAGAACTTCAGGCCCAACTAGATAAGAACACTTCCGACAGTAGTCAACCTTCTGTAACAGGAAGTCAAGAACCACTAGGACAGCCACTAATAGTAAATGAGGCAGAATTAGCTTTGACGGAAGAGGAAAACACCATGTGTCATTATGAAGAAAATGTAAAAGACTTAACTGTACTACAAGCAAAACTTAACAAAGATCAGCACACTATTTTTGAAGAAGTAACAAAAGAAATTACACATGGTGTAGAACATGAAAATAAAGAATGTACCTGCCAAAATTACAAACCTATACTGCTTTACGTCACTGGTGAAACTGGGTCAGGAAAAACATTCTTAATCAAAATCATCAGCAAGTTCCTTCAACAATTGACAAACAACAAACTGTCAGCTGTTGTAACTGCCCACACAGGTATAGCTGCCTACAACGTAGGCGGTGTCACTTTACACTGATTACTACTCCTTCCAGTAGAACACCACAACAAATTAGACTATTACAAACTTTCTGCAAAAACTGCAATGGAACTATGCAGAGTATTAAAACAAATGAAAATGTTACTAATAGAAGAAGTGAGCATGGTCTCCAACCTAATGTTGGCTTTGATTCACCTCAGATTGCAAGAAGTACTTAAAAAAACTACGAAGAACTCTTTGCAGGGAAACACATTATCATTTTCGGAGATCTTCTACAATTGACACCAGTGAAAGGTGAACCTATTTTTGAAACCTTAGGACACAAACTCTGCCATAAAACTGTTACCAGCATAGGAAATGTGAACCTTTGGCAACATTTCCAATACAGAGAATTAACAGAAAACATGCATCAATCTGCAGATCTCACATACGCCAACATTTTAAAAAGTATTCGACTTGGTGTACTATCTCAAGAAGCTCAAGCAATATTGAAAAACCGGCACATTCATGCACTTATGGCGATAACGCATGTGCTACAGATGTTATGGAACAATTAGTGCACAAAAATGTCAATTGTATGGCCTTAATGCCAACTCTTGCAAGCTGTTTCAATGAAACAATGTTAAAAAAAGAAATGCAACCAATAATGGATATTTGCTCCACAGACAAACTAGACGTACATGGTATGACACTGCCCATGTGTGAGCAAGCCACAACAAGACTAAATACCTTACAAAATTCAATCTCCAACCCAGCTGGGTTTGAAAAAATATTTAAATTATTCTAAAATTGTAGTGTAATGCTTACACGTAACCTTGACATGGAGCAAGGGCTAGTTAATGGGGCACTGGGTACAGTTGTTGGCTTTCAAACATATCCACGTGACAAAAACATTCAGTTTGTCAATATCCGCTTTGACAAACTTTCAGAAGTGAAAAGGATGGGGCGCTCAACTGCTCGATTCCTTCTCTTCAAAGACATGTATGTAAGTAGAGAACAATTTTCTCTAACTCTTGCATATGCAGTCACCATTCAAAAATCCCAAGGTCTTACCCTAGACAAAGCATTGATAGATATAGGAAACACAGTCTTTGAAGAAGGCATGAGCTACGTAGCACTATCACGCTTACGTACACTTGACGGTCTATTTCTAATCAACTTTGATGCAAGTTAACTGAATGCTGATATTCCTTGCATTTTAGAATACAATAGACTGCGTTCACTGTACACCCCCCATCAGAAATCATATCCTGTTCCAGAAAAAGGAAAACGTGGTAAAAGAAAACTAATTCAAACAGAAATGCAACAGAATCTGACGTCAAATGCTTCAATGAAAACAAAAGAAGCTGAAACTTCATCAATTATCACAAGCAAAGAAGAACCTTTTAGGGAAAGTAAATCAGATACTTCTTGAAAGAAGGAACAGAAACTCTGAAAAAATCACTCAGACACAGAACTAGCTGGTCCATTCAAATTTTCAAATGAAACTGGTGTAAGTTGCTATGCAAATGTAGCAATAAATATTCTATTTCAATTGCCACCAATTGTTAACAATATTTAATTACACAGTACAGACTAATTGTGTTTGCAAATGTTAGTCCTTCATAGAAACGCAACACACAATCCTGACAACACATATAGTGTTCACGGAATAAGACAAGAATTGGACTACTGTGCTGGAATGGTGAGATTCACTATAAACTCACAAGAAGATACACAAGAATTTCTAATGTACTTACTACAAGTACTGAAAAACAAAACCATAGCTATAAATGAAATCTTCCAGATTTCATACATGTGGAAACATACATGCACTCTCTGTAACAATGTGACACAGGAACAAATCCCAAATGAGCTATTTGTGTATGTATCCATACCTAATTGTGAATCCATTCCATTTCAGCAACTTCTACAGAATGCAAACCATGGCAGATTATGTATTATGTGCAATTCCGATAATCGCTCCTCCTTACTGATACAAACACATAGCAACTACATAATGATTATGCTTCTACAGTACAATGGAGATGGTACCAAAAACAACTGCAAGCTGACTGGATTCACACACGGTCAAGTGTCACTTGGTAAGAAAACCTATACAACAATAGGTTTAATCTACCACGCAGGAGCCACAACCAATGCAGGTCACTACACTGCATATATTAAAAAGAAATGTGGATGGGTCGAATGTAATGATAGTACCATTACTGTAAAGCAGAGATTGCCAGCTAATCTTACAAATGTGTATTTAATTTTCTTAAAGCCAAATTGTAATAACTAATCTGTACATCAACATTAACAAAAAGTTCAAGTAAAAGACTATAAACAGTTAGAATACCCCAACAGGTATCTAACTGCCCAAGAGTGTATAACAACCACACAGATAAATGAATACCACAGATCCGTAACAAAAAATACGCAGTTAGAATACGCCAACAGGTATCTAACTGTTTAAAAAATCTGCAACAAGCCAACATACGTAACATTAATCATAAACTACAAGCAAACACTCAAAGGAAACAAAGAAATAGTTTGTTGCATAGAAAAGAAAGTTTTTTTTAATCCGACAAGGTTTTTTTTTCCCCCAGACCCAAGGATTTGAAAAACAAACACAGAAACTGAGCAAAATGCACAGTACACTGGTTTGTAAACTAAATATGAGGGTAAAAAAAAGCTAAAATGTCTATTGTACAATGTAATAAGTCTTTATAAAATACAAACACTAACATGCTCTTTTCTTTTATCACAGAAATTAAAAAAGGATATTTCCGCCAAGTACTAAAGTCATGTAAGAAATATATGGAATCTCAACAAAGTAAACAGTAAGTATAATTTCACACATGTCGTACATATTCGAATCTATACGTCTGATCTATGGCAGTAATATGGTGCCGTGGCTGTAGGCAGGGCCTAGAGTGTTGGATGTATAACCTACCACCAACACCCTGCGGCCAAGCAACCAAGACTGTAGGTCCTACCCACAACCATCGCAGCATATCAAAACCATGGTGGCTTATAACTTCACTGCTTATAACTTTGGTCTTGGGTGCATGGTCTGCGGCCATGCACCTAAGACCCTAGATCATGCAAACAAACACTGCACCCCAGCACACCCATGCTGACTTATAACCTCAGTGCTTATAACTTCAGTTATGGATGCATGGCCATGCACCCATGACTCTAGTTCCTGCCCACAACCACTGCAGCATATCACACCAATTGTGGCTTAAAACTTCACTGCATATACATTTGGTCTTGGGTCCATGGCCTTTGGCCATGGACCCAAGACTCTAGGCCCTCCCCACAACCACCTGATCGATATGCAATACTACGGGTGTATTTCTTGCTGTGATATGCTGCGGTGGTTGTGACCAGGGCCTAGAGTCTTGGGGGTATAGCCTACGGGCTACCGCCAACAGCCAAGCACCCAAGACTCTAGACCCTGGCCACAACCACCGCAGCATATCACACGCATGGTGGCGTATACATCAATAGCACACCCATAGAATGATACATTTTAACTGCAGCATACACTCAATTTCCACCCAGGACTATAGGCCCTGCCCACACCTACCAGATAGCTATTCGATTGTATGGGTGTGATGTGTGAATTTGATATGCTACGGTGGTTGTGGGCAGGGCCTAGAGTCTTGGGTGTGTGGCCTATGGCCTGTGGCCTGCGGCCATGCACCCAAGACTCTAGACCCTCCCCACAACCACCAGATCGATGTTCAATACTACGGGTGTAGCTATTGCTGTGATATGCTGGGATTGTTCTGCCAAGGGCCTGGAGTCTTGGATGTATGGCCATAGATATTTGAAGCGATAAGTGTGCAGTATATAAAACCCATGTTGGCTTATAACTTCAGTGCTTATAACTTTGTTCTTGGGTGCATGGCCTTTGGCCATGTACCCAAGACTCTAGGTCCTGGCCAGAACCACCACAGCATATCGCACCCATTGTGGCTTGTAACTTCACTACGTATCAATTTGGTCTTCGATGCATGGCCTTCGGCTATGCTCCCAAGACTCTAGGCAAACCCCACAACCACCTGATTGATGTTGGATACTACACATGTATCTATAGCTGTGATATGCTGCAGTGGTTGTGGCCAGGGCCTAGAGTCTTGGAAGTATGGCCTACGGCCATGCACCCAAGACTCTAGGCCCTGGCCACAACCACAGCAGCATATTACACCCATGGTGGCTTATAAATCATTAGTACACCCATAGAATGAAACATTTTAACTGTAGCATGTACTCAATTTGCACCCAGGACGCTAGGCCCTGCCCACACCTACCAGATACATAATCGATTGTATGGGTGTAATGTATGAATGTGATATGCTGCAGTGATTGTGGACAGGGTCTACACTCTTGGGTGTATGGCCTACGGCCTGCAGCCATGCACCCAAAACTCTATGTCTTGCCCACAACCACTGCACTGTATAAAACCCATGTTGGCTTATAACTTCAGTGATTATAACTTTGTTATGCCATGCACCCAAGACTCTAGCTCCTGCCCAGAACCACCACAGCATATCGCACTCATTGTGGCTTGTAACTTCACTACGTATAAATTTGGTCTTGAGTGTGCACCCAAGACTGTAGGCCCTCCTTACAACCACCTGATTGATGTTCGATACTACGGGTGTATCTATTGCTGTGATATGCTGCGGTGGTTGTGATAGGCCTACGGCCTACGCCCATGCACCCAAGACTCTAGGCCCTGGCCACAACCACCGCAGCATATCACACCCATGGCGCCGTATAAATCAATAGCACACCCATAGAAAAAAAATGTTTAACTACGGCATGTACTCAATTTTAATGTTCGCTAACACCACACATGTCCTTAGAACAGTTTCAAGTTGTCTGCACACACCACGGACTGAAGTACTATCCTTATGATACCCCTCGTTTTCAGTACTTACAAACATCCCGGACAAGGCGGGCATATGGAATACATCATTAACACCTGCCACCTAAACAAATACAGTATTTCACCCATCTCTTACTCTCTGAACCTACCCATGCACTCTGACACACCAAAACAGTTTCCGAAACAGGATTTCGCCTCTGGTCGCCGCCTTGCTGTCGGCGGATCCAAGGTGTCTAGCGCATCCAAACAATCTGACGCACATCAGGCCTCACTCCAGCCAATCGGCGGAGACGTCGCGTGTCTGCGGTCATGATGCCAGCCAATCGTTATCTTGTCCACGGAGCGAACAGGGAAGTGTGACCGCGGAGCGGACATAGATAGCACTAATTTTTTTAGACCTACTTTTTGGTCATTTTAAAGAAACCTACTGGACGGATTGTCACCAAATTTACAAAAGCACACTTTCGGGACCAAGCCCCTGCCCCTGCTGCAAATTTGGTGAAAATCCGTCCAGCAGTTTGGCCTTTAGGCGTGCACAAAGTTTTTCCCCCATTCAGTCTATGGGAAAAAAAGACCCCTCCCTATAATTTTTCCCCCCCTGGACCAAACATCACCAAACTTTGCAGAGTGGCCCATGTACTTTTCTTTGCAGAGTGGCCCATGTACTTTTTTTGCAAAGTTTGGTGAGGATTCGTCCAGAGGGAGCTGAGTTATAAGTCGCCCAAAAAGTGCTCTTCCTATGGAAACAGCAACTTAACCATAACTACATGGCCACTACTGTGGCCGTGTAATATATATATATATAAGTATATATATATCAAAAATATATTGCACCATCCACTACAGTCAAACATCTTTACTGACTGATAAGTCTGATGGCAGAAAAATGCCAAAGCACACTAGACCAAACTTGGTGATAAAACGTGTAATTCTTTAATTTATTTTAACATGAGCATCATACACTGTAAATTCATTACATAAATCTAAATAAGAACAAGCCTGACGAAGCTCTGCAATAGAGCGGAACGCGTGGCAGTCTCCACCTGGTGGGGTGAGTTTTATGTTTGACCTGGTCTGCATTAAGAATTTATGTAATGAATTTACAGTGTATAATGCTCGTGTTATAATAAATTAAAAAATTACACGTTTTATCACCAAGTTTGGTCCAGTGTGTTTGGGCATTTTTCTGCCATCAGACTTATCAGTCAGTAAAGGTGTTTGGCTGTAGTGGATGGTGCACTATATTTCTGATATGTTGTGAGCCCAGCCAACTCTAGCCCGAGAGCACCAGCTATTGAAAGATGTTGAGCGCAGAATTTGGCGACAGTTGGATTTGGAGATATATATATATATTTCAAAAACTGGTACAAAAGTACAGGCACTCCAGGAGCAGCAAGGAAGATAAATATCCAAACTGCCAGAAAAAACAAACAAAGTATCCACAACAACAAGGTTTCCTTTATTCTGTGTGCAGTGAAAGGAAAGTTTAGCAGGCAACAACGCGTTTTGCGGTAACAAACCGCTTGTTCCCATTAGAGAGTCACAACACTAAAGAGGGACTAACAAATGTATCCTCGTCTCCATGGTTGCACTGCAAGACTGTCACCAGCCTGGGATGAATACCAATGTACACAAACACAGACATCTTGTAATAGCATACGGATGCAGAGAAAGGGGGTAATTAATGTAATAGTGTCTCTCCAATACAATAATATGCGAGAGACGTATCTCATGGAGAAACACCGCGTGCATTCAAACAAGAACGTGGGATATGTGGCCCCTCCATCAAACGGTAACTGAAACTGAAATGTTTTATGAAATTAATTTGCGACATTGCTACATACTACGAAATAGCAAAATAAAAAGGAAATCCCTTTGTTTGGTACCGTTTAGATGTTTTAAGTTTACCAAGGGACATGAGCTGCTCATAAGCAGTGGGCTAGAACAGCACTAGTGGCTGACTAGCGCACTTGCGTAAAGATGTCTAATGGCATGTGCCTATGGCGAAAATAGCCTTAAGGGGCAAAAATAAATAAAATAACATATCCAACCTGCCGCTTGTAGTGTTTCTCCATGAAGCTATATACCCATTTTGCAAATGTAAAAGACCTGGTAAATGTCATAAGGAACCATGAACAGTATGCCTCTATTAGCCCTAGTTGGCTACATAATAACTTATTATGTGATACTAGAATCAAATAAGTGTTAGCAAACTTGTACAAATATGATCAAATGTAAAGTGTCTAGTGCTTCAGTAAACAGATATGTATTTAGTATGGGTTGAAAACAATATACAGCTGTGCAAAGATAGTTCCAAGAATTGTTTCCAAAATGTTAGTTCCTATTGGAGGTTGAAAGCAGCAATATAACAGCTATGTGCAAATACGCAATAAAGTGCGAACAAATGCAGTACTGTGTGCAAAATGCAACCATAAAGCACCAAGTGCATAAGAGTAAAGTGCCTAGTGCAAGAATTTAAATTTTAAAAACAGAAATTGAACCTAAACCAACAACAGCCGAATATCAAAAATACAAACCTATAAGATAAAAGGTACTGAGTCTACAGTATATGACAGATTGCAAACTGCATAAACAAAAAAGCATAGAAACATGTCAACTAGTAATCGCATTACATAAAAGAGGCCTAATGGACCCTGGCTTGCAACAGGTCCTATTTGAATAAATGAATACCTTGCCATTACAACCTTGCGGTAGCAGGTGTTGTGATGCTGGAAATGCATCGGAGGGACAGGGCCTCCGTATCCTTGTCCTTTACTGCTTTTTATCGAGTGTTCTGTTGTGTTTTCCGCACAGGAGTTCATGTGGGACTCTTGGCGGTGCAGCTCTCTTTCATTTGGTTTGGTGAACGGACCCGTGGGATACCCCTATGGCACCCATGGGTGGGGGTACAACCCTGTGCCCCTAGAGTATGTTTTTGGGCACCTGTGGGTGGCCCACAGAGCAGGATATGGGCTGGTGGCAGCTCCTTGCTGAATTTGACAGGTGCGCGGAGTATCCTCCATTTTGGGATACCCCGGCCCTGCCATTGGGATCAGTTGATCCCTGATGGACAACAAGATGGCCCTGGCAGTCTCTTGCTTTCTATTACCCATTACCTTGTTTTCCCAAAGTCCTGGGAAGCCCTGACTCTGTCCCTTCCCCCTGACTGGCTGTTGGATGGAAGTGCTATATACGGTGTTGTTGTGAAGGCCCAGTCAGACTAGCTGGAGCCTTCTCGGTGATGTATGTTGTGGGTACCTCCTGTGGGCGGGACCTGGGTGAATAGAGTGTGTGACGAATATGCATTCTGTGTTGTGGGTGTCTAGTATCTGGTGGTTGACACAATGACTGAGACAACCCTGCCCGAAACCAGTATGAATTCAGCTTGGAGTGTTGAATGGCTCGGTACTTGTCCCAATACACATAACTTGTTGTGAGTGTCTGAGAGAAGTGAATGGTCTGAATACCTCGTGTGCCTGATTGGCTGCCTGCCTGCATGAATGCCCGTAGTCGTGATTGGATGCTTGAGTGTGACCCAGCGGAATGAATGGGAGATCAACAGTATTTCTGGGGACCTCTCACTGCTAGGAATCGTGTTCAGAAGCTGAAGTCCACTACGATGAGTAACTGGATTAACTGATGCTTGACCTTGAAGCCCTGCTGGACGAGAAGAATTGCTGTTGCTCTCCTTCACAATCTGAAAGCTGCTGTGCCTCCAAGGACTGACCCAGAGAGGACCTGGTAAGGCGCCCTCTTCCCAAGCTACGAGGGACCATCGTGCACAGCTGATCTTTGCCAACGCTCCCTGGTAGACAGGCTGCCGACCCGATACGGGGACTGCTGCGGAACTCCAAGGAGAAGCACTCGGACTGTTGTCCGCCACTGTCGATGACTGCCGTCGCCGACCGGAGCCGCCGTGCTCCCGTTTGCCTAAGAACTTCATTGACCATCGGACGCTCTCGTCTGCATCGTCATCCGCTCGTCTCCCGCTGGAGAAGGCTCGACCGTCGATGCGCTGACGAGCATCCACCAGTGGGTTTCCCGGCACCTACAGACCGCAGAGACGCTGACGACTCGACGCCCTTGCTGGGCCACAGTTCTTCATCATCTCTTTGCGGTCCAGAGCTATTGTCACCGAGGTGCCCCGCACGCCTCTTCCTTGCAGGACGCCAACGCTCTGTCATCGACGAGCAACGCTAGGAACGAAGCTGCCACTTCCCTGCCATAGTTCACCCTGTTCACCGTCGGACGTTCGATGACCCGTGACTCCTGCCTTAAAGGGAGGGCACTCAAGAAGGGCCATCGATTCCCCGACACCGAACGTCAAGTTCCCCGACACCTCTCGACGATCCGTGGCTCCCACCTGAAAGGGAGGCACTCAAGAAGGATCAGTCGGTGCATCATCGGAGAACTCTACTCCACCAGGTACATTGGGGGGGTAAAACCTTAATAGGAAGAAGTAAGACTATCGGACAACATATGGACTGGGCTTGTGCTATATATCTTTATTTACAGGTTGCCCAGGTGGGGGCATCTCCACACAGAACTGTGCCTAGTGGTAGGGGTCAGCATTCTGCCTATTGTTTCAACCATCTTACGTTCCTGCCTAACTGTATTGCTGGTTTACTCGTTATTGATCTGTGTGACATTTTAACCGTACAGTTGATGCACTTTAATGAGATTTGATAACATTAGTGGTACCACTCTAGACGTGTATATATTTATCATTATTGACTGCCAAGTACAAAGTGCATTATTGTGATCGTGTACATACCTTTGAATATTAATTATATAAAGACTGTGTTTTCAGTAATACAGTGTGTGGACATTCCTTTGTGGGGGTTCGGGGACTACACTGTACTTAAGAACCAGCCTGCATCACCTCCTGAGAAGCTAGGCCTTGATTGCTCGTCCATTGCTACCGTAATAGAGAATCTTGGCTGGGGTCTGCTGTGCCTCTCCTCTACCATATAGAGAGCGGACGTACAGACACTCCCTACCGGTCTTTACAGGCGTGTGGTTAAGTTGCTCAACCCATAGGAAGAGCACTTTTTGGGTGGCTTATAACTTCGCTCCCCCTACACAAATCTTTACAAAACCTTGCAAAAAAAGCATATGGCCAGGTCTGATTTTTTTGGCCAAGTTTGGTGAGGTTTCGTCATGGGAGGGGGGGCAAAGTTATAAGGGGATTCCATTTTTTTTTCCATAGACGCAATGGAAGAAAACTGCTCATGCCTACAGCCCAAACCGCTGGACGGATCTTCACCAAATTTGCAGCTTGGTCCCGAAAGCGTGCTTTTGTAAATTTGGTGAAAATCCATCCAGTATTTGTTTTTCAAATGACCAAAACATAGGTAATAATAGAGTAGTGGTATCTGGGTCCGGTCCGCGGACTCATTTCCCTGTTCGGACGTGCCCACTCATTGGATGGTGAAAAGCATGAAGTGAAGCAGATTTTTGGAAACGTCCGCCATGTTGGATTTGTGGACAGCGGCCGGTGTACGCAGAAATCGCGGTATAAACATATTGAAAAACACAATATTGCACTTGTCAAACTTCTCAAACAATATCTGGGGAAGTGAGGCGTGATGAGGATGGCATATGGCATAAGACGCCAAAAACTGGTGTTTTTCATCCCTGAAGTCTACGAACAGTCCGGATGGTCGGGGGGCAGTCCTGTGATACTTTTTGATTTCTGCATTACAGGGTTGGTGAAAAGCAGTTCTTGGATGGCTTATAACTTAGGTGCCACTTAATGAAACTGCATACATCTTGGAATTTTATTCTAGGCCTGATTCTGAATGGTTTTGGAAAGTGTGTAGCTGTTTTGTCAAGTGGGAACAATTTAGAGGGGGTCTCAAAATATTAAAAAGGCTTATACATGTGGTGCCATTTGACGAATCTGCACAAATGTGTTCAAAACAAATTTAAATCTAGATATAAATGTTTTTGCAAACTTTGGTGGGATTTTCTCAAGAGGGGGATACATTAGGGGGGTCTCAAAATGTTTAGATGACTTATAACTTTGTTGCTGTTTGATGAATGTGGACAAATGTTTTCAGAAATAGTATAGACCCAAACTTCAATGTTTGTGTAAAGACTGAATGGATTTTGTCAAGTGGGGGCTAAGTTATGTGACTATTGTATGTACATACATTTTGACACTTTTGAAAAAATGAAACATGGGTGGATTTCAAGCAAACTCATGTAAAGAGCTTTGGCAAGGACCTTAAAGCATGGTTTTGCAAATGTGCTGTGCTTTATTTTTTGAAAAGTGTCATAATGTAGGTACAAAAAATAGAGATATACCTTTGGTGACTGAGGTATAGCCTGTGGACATGGGCAGTTGCTAGGTTGTCCAGGTGATGGTATAAGGTCATGACCCGGACATTCTGGCTACTGGCCATGACCTCGAGGGACGAAAAATGGTGTTAAAGTGGCCATGTCCACCTGGGACCGGCTATTTGGTAAAGTTATTCGAAAGTGGGATATGTTTGAAAGGGAAAAAAATGTGCTCATGGTAATATGGTCATATGGGTTCTGTTTTCACTTTCTGCGGGCTGCCATGGAAAGGGAAGGGGGGCTCTGTACAGAGCCCCGCCTTCCCTTACCATGGAGGCCATATGGGAAAAGGATTTGTCGTCCCGCTGTAGGAAGAACAATCTATTTTCTAGCACCCTGCGTTCCCTCTTTGAGAACCAGCGGTGCTAATGACCTTTATCCTCCATTGCAGATGCTGCAATGTAGGATAATGGTCCGGAACCCTTGTTATTTATTTATTTATTTATTTGTTTGTTTATTTATTTATTTATTTATTTATAACACGTCAAAGCCTGCAGGCATCAGAGCGCACACAGACACACTTCGCTTGGGCCGATTACTTGGGTTGCCTGGCCGTTATCCACCGTTCCGGTCCCTGAAACGGGGGATGCACACCACATTATTTTCATTAGCATAACACAAAATACTAATGGAAAGTGTTGGAAAAATGTATTGAGTCTATGTACTTTACTGAGAAATGTAAAGTAGATGGAGTCCATAAGATATTTTTTTAGGTCTATTTTTTAACTGTGAAAGGTGGTTCCTAAAGGACCCTTTCTTTTGTTGTTTTTTAAAAATAAAATTGCAGGAGAGGTTAAACCATAAGGGGAGGAGGGAAATGAGGGAAGAGACACCAAACACTAATATGGAGGGGCAAGTGAACAGGGGAAGATGTTGCGCGTATGTTACTGCTAAGTTAGTGGTCAGTGTTTCTCATGCTCCTTGATTACAGCTTCAAACGCGCTTCGAAATAGCTTCCACCTGCAGAGTGGTGTGTTGCAGTACATACAGAGGACTGTTGTCTTCCAAAGATATGGATCAACAGCCTCTTTTATTGCTTGCAAGGTAGCCAGTGGGATTTTCTGTCCCACAGAAGTAGGCTGTGTGGTTACAGTATTGGTTGAGGAAGATGATGTGGAGGAAGACAGCCTACTACTTGCTAAGAAAGGAACAATATTTCTGAGAGCATTGCAGTAGTTGGATTTGGTGTGGTGGTGCATGGAGGTAGTCCCGTAGGAGTAATGTCGAGGTAGTCCGTGACTGAGTACAAGCATTCACTCAGTGCATTTCACTTTTGTAGCTTTCGACTTTGGTACATTCCCAACAGTGGTAAACAACTGCCACACCCATGATTCTCTCCCAGTGCTAGAGGTAGGCACTTCCTCTATGTCATCTTCTTGGTCCTCTTCATTGTCTTTGGAAATACTGCACTTTTTTTGTTGTGTGGGTCCTCCAGCTGGTGGTGGTGGTGGCTCTTGGGGAGGAGGGATGGCAATAGATGATGACATTTCTAAGATAAATAGCAGTTTTTCTACTATTCTTCCAAGTATGTGCTTTGCACTAGAATGTTAATGGATAATGAGTAAGAACATGTGTAGGAGCTGTGCAAGGGTACATTTTGAGCTTGAAAGTTCCTATATCAGTAGAAAATGCAGTTTGGAACTGTCCTCAAAGCAAGGACCTGAACGCGAAGTGCAAACATGTTCATGGGCACGTCATCAAACCGTGCGCGAGCGCATGGTCACGTGGTAGTGTCCGGAAGGTCCTCAATGATGACAGACTTTGGCGGATGTCGACGGAAGCAAAAACAGTGGAAAAAGTATAGAAGTGTTAAAAATGATTTTAGAAGGTGGGAAATGGCAAAGTTTTAAGGTGACACTTTGTAAATTGGACAAAAATGTTCCTATATTGGGGTAAGTATGATATTAGTAAGTTGTAGAAAAATAGCATGCACTGGTACAAACCCATGGAATTCTCTGAAAAAACGTTGTTAAAGAGATGTTATGGTTCAGTTGCACCAATAAAAACCTATACAATTCACTGAAAACAATTTGTTAAAGGGATGTTATGGTTAAGTTGCACTAATAAAAACCTATGAAATTCTATGAAAAAATGTTGTTAAAGGGACGTTATGGTTAAGTTGCACTAATAAAAACCTGTAAAGTTCACTGAAAAAAACTTTGTTAAAGGGACGTTATGATTAAGTTGCACTAATAAAAACCTGTAAAGTTCACTGAAAAAACTTTGTTAAAGGGACGTTATGGTTAAGTTGCACTAATAAAAACCTATGAAATTCAATGAAAAAACTTTGTTAAAGGGACGTATGGTTAAGTTGCACTAATAAACCCTATGAAATTCAATGAAAAAACATTAAAGGGACGTTATGGTTACAAGTAAAACCAAAAAACATCAGAAATGCACCAGTTATGGTAAGCTAAGCAACCATAACTCGTGCCACCACCATGCACTGCTAAGACTAACACCGAGGACATCAAAGAACGTCACAATTCCCTGTCTCTTATGATCATACTTGAGGTGCCTTTTCTAAACCACACAGCCCCACTCATTAGCCATTGTTAATTAGTACTTTCTCCCGAAACCTGTGTTGGGTTAACCCATTAGTTTACAAAAAGAGTTATTCCCTCACTTTGTACTCACACACTCACATGGTTAAACTGAATATAGAACACACCTTTTCTCTCTATTTCCACTTTTTTCCTTTTGTTGGGCTGGGGGCTGTCTTTTGCTTTTCCTTATTATTCTGCTAATTAAAGTAACATCTCTGTTTTTTTTAATAGTGTGTCACAGTTTACAGTAAAAAGTTTCGCACAAATTCCAAATATCAAAATGATACAAAATACTTAATACAAATGTGTTCTAGCAACTTGAAGCGTGTAAGAGCCCTCCCCGTCTTATACGTGCAATGAGAATAAACGAGACACACCCCAGACGGGGAATGAGGCCAAGAGAACAGGTTGCGAGAGTTCAAAATATTTTATATAGAATTGGCATCCAAAGAACTCTGCTGCCCGAGAGCGCTCTGTCAAACATCTCAATTACATGATATTATAAAGAGAAAAATCGTCATAGATGATGTAATTAACATAGGGTACTAAATCGATGCATGATTGGGTAGGCATTATAGGCCTATATGTCCATGGAGTCACTGTCTCATCCGGATTGGTTGCTCCTTTGGCAGGAGGGGGAACATCAGGTGGTCCGGCTGTCAACATCCAGGAGGGGTGAAGGTCAAGTTGCTGCGAAGTGGGGTGGCCACTAACTAAGCTAACACAATACATTTTAGTGAAACATGTACTAAATAATGACCATTACAACTCTTTTGAACAAATCATTGTAAACCTATAAACTTCATTCATGTATTTACATCATTACTTATTGAGGCTTATATGGGGCATCAGGTTATGGGTTTTGACCAATATGATAACATTGATTGAAGCGAGGGTCTGGACTCATAAAGAATCTAAGGCAGGTTGGTGTTTGTTAGTAGTAAGAGACAATATACTGCAACAGAGGTCTAATGTTAGCTGGGGGCCCGCTAGGAGGGCATCATGGCGAGGTCCCATATCTGGTACATCAAGAGAATACCTTGCAGGGACACAGGGTTACACTGGCAGTAATTTTCCAATATCTAGAGTGAGGGGGCATGAACAGATTTGTGGAGATTAATGAGCTACAGGGCCTGGCTCAAGCCGGTTCACACGCGGGGCAGTGATCTCAGAGGAAGAGTGAGATGTTACATTTGTCTTTGTTGCAATTACCTCCGGCTTGAGCGTGAGAATGGAGCCGCTGATTTTTCCAGACACAGTGAGAGAAAAGGTGGGGGCCATGTGTGCAGTGTGTGCGACGCTTCAAAGGGGAGAGAAGCCTTTTTGTATTATCGCAGTGAGGCCTAGTTACCAAGATGGAGGCAAGGAGGCACAAAATAGGTGCCACGTGTCCTGCTCAACAGCCTCATCTATGCAAATGCCAGCCAATGCTGGTATTACATAAGGGCGACAGGGGCACTCCCCACCATTGGAGGCACATGGTCCAAGTTCTTACTAAAGGAAGGGAGGGATGGGAGGCCTACTGGCCCCTCACTCCCACACATTCCCCCCTTTCGTTACATCTAAAGTAACAAACTATTAGTTCTTTTGTTCTCACTTCGATAATACTCAGCTTCTGCTATTGCTTCATCCCAGGCTGGTGTACCTTTTATGGGCATCCATGCCCTACATACCCTTTTTAGACTGTGCCCTTTTCTTGCATATTCCTCAGGGGTGCATGTCATGTATATCCCTCCATCCCCATCCAGGTCCACCCATACTTCATTGTACCATTGTAGCTCCCTTGGTTCTTTTATGGTGGTGTGATATAAGTTGTCAAACCTGTCCCCATTTTGGCGGTAGACCGCTGTCATGCGATATTTTGCTGGGTTAGGTTCCCCAGTTTGCATTTGTGCAGCTATCATAGTTGTTACCGTTGCCTGTCGGCCCATCGTTACCATCATCATAGTTGAATTAGGCATAGAATTTGCACAACATTGGATACCTAGTTGGCACACACAGAAAAATAGCATTATGAAGACGATGACAGGAACGAATATTTTTATCATGGGGCCTCATTAGGACCCAGGCGGTAAGGGGTTTACGGCGGCGTAAACAGCGCCGACCCTTACCGCCTGATTCCGAGGTCCCTTAGCGCCATGGAGGTTTTAACACCAGGTGTTAAAATCCATGGCGCTAAGGGACCTTGTTGTTAATTACGCCACCGTAATTTACGGTGGCGTAATTAAAGCCTTCCCCACTCCCATTATGCCCTATGGGGCAAAAATGGGAATGGGGAAGGGTAAATGGGTTAATGGGGACTTACCGCCCCACTCACCTCGGAATGGGGCGGTAAATCCGCCAACCACCATGGCGTAAACGTAGTTTACGCCATGGTGGTAAAGGTACGACCCAGGCGGTAACTTACCACCTGGGTCGTAATGAGGCCCATGGTGTTGAACCAGGAAGGTATCCAGCTGAACATGTTGTCAAACCAAGTGCTTGGTTCCGCTCCTCCATCTTTCGACATTCTTTCTCCCAGGCTGTGTACTGCTGAGATCAAATGGGAAAGGGTTCCATTATCCGCATCTTAAGAGGGCACAAATGTGCAACATGCGCCATCCACCGCTGTGAGGAGATCTAGGACGTACCGGTTCTGCATTGTCATTAGGTGCAAAGCACGAAGTTCCACTTTTATAACATTGAACCCTTCTTCAGTGTCGTTGGTGAGTTGGATCAGCTCCCAGCGGACTATTTGTAACCACTTGGCGTTAGTTCGGGCCTGGAGCCCTGGCGTTAGGAGCAAAGCTAAGAATGTCTCTGCGGAGTTAAAGAGCTTGTATTTCACCGAATCTCAGCAAGAAGAGCAGATGATTCGGATGAGATGTAATTGGATGATTGACTTTTGTGAGAGAGTCTATAATTTCCTGACAACAGTTCATATGCTGGAGGCTCTGTTTCCACTGGTTGGGGCGCTGCCAATTTGTCAGCCGATTTCCCTGCTGCCGATATGCCAGCCGATTCCCATGCTGCCGATATGGCAGCTGATTCTCCCTTTCCTCCTTGGATATGGCTTTCCGGAATAACCATCAGAGCCGAATGTAGGGTGGCTAGGGCGCAAGTGCCTTTCCATGACGCTGGGAGGTGCAGGTATGCTTGCTTGCCACAGATCCAATACATATCCATGAGGGCCGCAGTGACTTTCTTCATGTCTGGGATTATGATTGTCTTGTTGCATTGCTTGTTGGCACTCATGGACACTTTTCCTTCTCCGTGAAAGCATAGTTCATGTGGTATTTCTTTTTTGCGTCTTGATTGGCTTTTCTAGAGCAGTAACCCAAGTGAGTTTGGCAATGTGCTGGGACCGCACGGGGGCACACATTTCCTTTACCCATTGAAAGTTCTCTTCATTGAGTCCTCTGAGTGCCTCAGCTTTGCACTCGATTGTTTCGTCAGGCCATTTGTTTTCCGCAAATCTTGTTCTTTTTATGACGAAGAATGGTTCTTTAATGCAAATTACTTCTTGGTGTCTGCTTGTGCATGTTCTCTCATTCTGCAGCATCTCTATTGTAACTGTGTGTGCCTGGAAGGTCCTCCGAATCCTACACAATACAAGATGAATTAAACATTGGTCGTCTGACAAGGGTACCTCTTGGGGCACCAATATTTTGGGCGTCCCTGATGCGTGCGGTATGAGCAAACAGACATAGCAGCTCTCATCCGTGGCTTGTTTTGCTGTGGCACTCATGTCTGAGTACCATTTATTTGACTGGTCGGGGTGGCGGGGGTCTTCTATTTCATCTAACCCCAGACCATGGTAGATGTCATATCTTTTCCCGCCCGCCCCCCTTTTTCCTCTCCTTTTCCCCCCTTTGCGGTAACTCCTAACCTTTCAGTAGTGTATTGGGAACACCCCTGCCTATGCTGTGTCATTATCATTATTCACAGTGTGTTCAGCTGGCGGTCTGGTGATTCATGAGAAGCAGCAATATAAAGTGAGGTAGGGTCTCTGGTTGTCTGTGCATTAACATTCCTTTGGTGAGTTCATTTGGCCAAAAATAGTCACCATCATACTCTCAGGAGAAGAGAGGCAGTTGTT
Organism: Ambystoma mexicanum; assembly: GCF_040938575.1. Classification (NCBI taxonomy): domain Eukaryota; kingdom Metazoa; phylum Chordata; class Amphibia; order Caudata; family Ambystomatidae; genus Ambystoma; species Ambystoma mexicanum. Next base: position 326,162,720 of record NC_090935.1, read on the forward strand.
GAGTCATTAAAGTGCATCATAGTGTGGGTTGTAGCAGTAGCAGTAGAATAATCATTAGCAGAATAATTATCTTTCCACATTGTTTTTACCCCAGTCCAGATAAGTACCGACCCTTCTCATATTAGCTGCGCCCCCTCCCCCCCTTTTTATATCCTGGACAATACATAGGATGGTTTAGTACCAGGCCATAAAGAATAACATTACAGAAAACAAGATAGGAGAATACTGCAAGGCACACATTATGGTACTTATTGGCCCTATTGACCACCCTATCGCTAACTAACATAATGCCATTATCTGTGAGCACGCTCCTTTCGGCCATTGTGTTACCTGGAGGGACGATATAAAATGGTTAAGTGACGAGTATACATTAATTCATCTCATTACATAGTTCATTATCTTTTGTCACATCATCCTTATTAGTTTCTTATTATTGATATGCATGTTCTAATATAGCTCTTTTCTACTCACTCTACACATTTCTTATAATGAGTTATTAACATCATTTCTTTATATACACAATTTCTTTCACTTTTTATTGACGTTGATGTAGAGTGGAGAAGGAGATACTGTACAGAACGTTATTGATGTAAACATAAGATATGGAGAGAGAGAGAGAAAGAGAGAGAGAGCGAGAGAGAGAGAGAGCATTGTGCGGACATGTTCATATTCATTGTCAGTTTTACTCTTTTTTGCAATTATTTTTCCATTCCCTTGACAATTTCAGTGTTGCTTATTTGCTCACACTGAGGGAGGCACTATCGCGTGCTCCCCTCACATCTGAGAGATGCACCCAATATTTCAGTCCCTTGATTTTTACAGCTCTCGGTGTACAATAAATGACCTCATAAGGTCCATGAAACCTCGGTGAGTTCCACCGCCAAACAAAACTTCTTACATATACATTTTCGCCTGACATTAGTGGGCCCCCTGGGCTGTGTGGGGCTGGCATTGCAGTATCTGTCACAGCATTTTCAGTAAAGGGTGGTGCAATATGCCACGCTATGCTATGTATTGCGCGCATCAACTGGGTAAGGTATTCCTTAAATTCTTCCCCCAGCACTGTGGCAGCCCGGTGCGCATCTGATGCTTTTCTTATTGGGGAGAGTGGCGTATGAATACGCCTGCCAGTCACTATTTCATGGGGGCTTAAATGGTGGTCCTTGCTTGGCTGCGTTCTGAGTTGGAACAGTGCTAGGGGCAGGCAATACACCCAGTTTGTCTTAAGTGTGTTGCACAACTTTGACAATTTACTTTTGAGCAGGCCGTTGATCTTTTCCACCATTCCGTTAGCCATTGGATGATACATAGAAAACTGTTTGTGCTTAACCCCTAAGAGTGATGTCACTTCTTTGAAGAGGTCATTCACAAAATGTGTGCCATTGTCTAATCTTATTACATCGCAAATTCCCCACCTTGAGAACACCTCCCGTACAAAAAACTTTGCAGCACACTTTGCGTCCGGCTGGGGACACGGTCCTGCTTCCACCCACCTTGAGAAGGGGCATACCACCACAATCAAGTATCTTGCCCCATTACATCTCTCCCCCATGTCCGCATAGTCCATGTGGAGCTCTCTAAAGGGCCCCACAGGAAGTGGTAGAGTTCCTCGCAATGTTCTTAGGGTCATCTCTGAACTGTATGTTTGACATGTGGTGCATTCTATGGTGAATTTTGACAGATGTTCCTGCAGGTTGGGAACGAACCAATGCTCTTGTATGTCTGCGTGATATGTTGTTTCGCTATGTGGGCCGGGAAGTGCAGCTGCTGGAATGCTATTTCTAATAGATCTACTGGAATCACTACCTTTCCAGTTACTTCCTGTCTCCAGATCAGATCTGTTGGTGATTGTTTGTACCCTCGTTTGGCTCACATCTCTTGCTCTTCTATTGGTGTTCTTCTCTGTAACTCTATTATTTGCGTTATTGGTGTGTTGCTATACCCTTCTTCCAATGTTTGTGCATTGGGCGTTTTGACAATACTTTCAATTGTTGGGGGTACATTGAAATACGAGGCGTCTTGCGCTTCTGCATCTGCTGCCCCATTTCCCAATGAGATCGCATCTGTGTTATTAGTATGGGCTTGGCATTTCACCACCGCCACTACTGATGGTTCCGTTAATGCTTCTATTAGTTCATTTAGTAATGCAGCATGTTGTACTGGCGACCCATCTGCCCTTCGAAACCCTCTTCGTCGCCATTGTGATAATCCTGAATGTACGGTGGTTGTGGCATATGCTGAATCTGAATGTATAGTTAATGCACATCCTTTTGCTGTATGGAGTGTTTCAATTAATGCCACCAATTCCACCGCTTGCGCAGAGTAATGAGAAGGGAGGCATTTTTTGGAAAATTATTTCATAGTTCTCTTCTTCCATTCTTACCACTGCCATCCCCACGTGTTTTTCCCCTGTTTCTGTGGCTATGGATGCTGACCCATCTATGAAGTATATTTCCCCTTCCTGTAATGCATTCTCACTTGCTTTAGGGATATCATCTTCCTCTCCCTCGTATGTAGCACAGTCGTGTTCCTGCATGTCTTCTACAGTGCATGGTTCAGTAATGAATGTGGCTGGGTTTACTGTTTTACATCTGACGACATGTACATTTGGGCTGGAGATTATTATTTCATAGGCTGTTGCCCTCTGTGTTGTCAATGTCGATTTGGATCTTTCTAAAATCACAAAGAGTGAATGCTCTGCGTACAGCGTCACTGAGCAGCCCATTACAATTGTGGCAATTTTATCAATGGCGAAGGCCGCTGCATCGAGAGCTTATTCACACGTTAAGTGGCCTTCCATTACCGCATCCAGCGTTCTGCTGTAGTAGGCCAATGGCTTGTGACCTAGGGACGTTTTCTGTGTCAATATTGCAATCATTAATGTGCCATTGCAGTGTGATATTGGTAAAATTCCCTGTCATAATCTGGATTCGCAAGATCTGGTACGTGTGCGATCAGGTCTTGTAACTTGAAGTACTGCGTCATCCTCTTATTTGTCCATTTTATTGGGGCATTATTCTTTTGGGACTCTTTTAGTGCTTGCAGCAGTGGGTGCGTATATGCCACATAATCAAGTATCCATGTGTGGCAGTAATTACAGATACCAAGAAACCTTTGCATATCCTTAACTGTTGGTATTATCATGTGGCGTATGGCAGCTGCTCTGTCAGGAAGTATTCTTTTGCCATCTTTCGATATTAGTTGCCCTAGGTACAGAACTTCTGCTAGGCAGTATTGCAATTTTCCTTTGTCTACCTTGTATCCTTTTATAGCTAGCAAATTTCGCTAGTGTTACAGAATCTGCTCTGCACTGTTCTTCGCTTTTGCCGCAGGTGAGCAAATCATCTACGTACTGTATTATCGTGCTCTCTACATCAATATTTCCAAGATATTTGTGTAAGATCCAATTGAAAAAGCTGGGGCTTTCACAATATCCCTGCGGTAACCTGCAATGTTCGTATCTGTTCACCCACAGCGTGAACGCCGTGAAGTACCGAGAGCTTGGGTCGAGTGGGATTGAAAAGAAAGCATTTTTCAGGTCCAGTACCGTAAAACATGTGGCCTCTTTGGGTATGCTGCACAGTATTGATGCCGGATTAGGCACTAATGGGAACTCTTTCTGGATGACGTCATTGAGTGGGCGTAGATCTTGTATCATTCTCAACGTCCCTCCTTTTGCTTTTTTGATCGGAAAAATCGCTTTGTTACATGGGGAGTTGGATGGTACTATTATTCCTTGTTTTAGTAGAGCGCTTATTCTTTCTCTGATCCCTTCTTCTGCCTCCTTTGATAGTGGGTACTGCTTAACCCTTGGGGGTATGGCACCTGGCTTCAATTTTATCTTAATGGGTGTCACTTAATGCAATAATCCTACATCATGGGGACCTGTTGTCCAACTCTCAGGCAGGAACCTTTCCATGTCTCCTTCAAATATGGTGGCCGGGACATTGACAATAGCCATGAGTGGATTGTGTATCTCCCTGTATTTGATCATGATGTCGCATGGTATACTTATTTCCATTATTATTTCCCCATCACTCTCACTATCCGTGAACAGCTCTTCATCAGTTAAATTGTGCAACATTATGTTTGGGTCTATGCATAGTACCGTTCTCCACTCGCATCCATGTGTGTCCAGTCCTATCACTGTGATACGTTTGCTTGAGACCTGAACCCCCTCTAGATCAATAGACAAAATGGTTCCTGGCACAAGGTCTGTATTTACAATTGGACGAAAGATAAAGTCTGAGGGCACCCTCCATTCCTTTCTTGTTATTTCTGGCACCACTCGAGCTAACACTCTGATGCCGCAAATGAACATATCCATGTCAATGGGCACCCATCTTACTGCAACTTTGTTTGTCATAGTGCTGATCATTAACATTGCTCGTACACGGCATACTCCTGGGGTTGAACACACTATTCCCCTCTCGGTAAAAGAGTTCGTCATATTTAACTTACTCAACAAATCTCTTTCCAACAAATGGATTGGCGCGCCTTCGTGATACAGTAAGGGTGCGCACACTGTTTCTTCCCGAGAGCGGAAACCGCCTTTCATGAGACATGATTTTTCTGCTCCTGAGTCTACCATGAAGATAAACTGCTTGATTCCTATCTCTGCTCCCACTAGTGGTTCCTCTTCTGCACGTAGGGTAGTGGATAGGACTGGACATGCACATGCTTTCTGTGGGATGTCCTAATCAGCATATGTCTCAGTTCCTGGGACTGAGAAAACATTATCTCCTACCACCGCTGTGCCGTGAAAATGTGCAGGTGCACCTTTAGCTGATGTCGCAAAAATGTTATTGTTCGCATTCCCGACTGTATTTTGTCTGGCCACAGGCTGTTGCGCTCCCCTCTGTTGTGGCTGCTGTTGCTGGGATGGCTGTCTCTGCTGCTTTTGGGACTCATTGGAATATTGCTCATTTTGCCCACCCCCTCCCATAGGTAACCCATAGGGGCTACCCGGGTGTGGATGTCCGTACTGCTGTTCATTTCCCATAGGGGGCTCTCCTTGAAAGTAACCCACAGTTCGCATTCTACAACTCTTGAATAGTGCCCCCACATCCCACAGATCCAACATGACCCTTGTGGTCCTCCTCTCATCCCAGGCCCACCAAATCCTCTGTTTCCCATGCCTCCGAATCCCCCTCTTGGTCCCCTGTACCCACCTCGTCCTCTTGTTGGTTTCCCTTGACATTGGGGCCCTCCGTATTGTTCTTCTCATTCCCACTATTCTTGTCCTCCTGCAGCCCATGTGGCGGCCATTCTGGCTGGTACGTTTCCTGCTCCGTCATCCCCTTCACTGCTTCTATCAGTTGATGTTGCTGCGTTCAACACTGCGACCTTCACTAATTTATTCTGCACTAACTTTGCTTTGTCTACCAACCTTTTCTGCGCTTTCTCCTTTTCTCTTTCTTTGATCCTCCTACAATGGTGTACAATTATGCTTTGAATCTCAGGCCAGCCCTTGGCTTCTATCCCAGCTATTTTTTCCAAGGCCTTCTGTACCTCCTTCGGGAGCCCTTTTTTGATTATGAAATAGAACAAGGCGGTGGATTGATCCCACGCCATGCCCGTTTCAATTCTCCACAGGTCTTGCACCCGGAGGATGAATTGCGTAGGCTCCTCTTCCTCTCCCATTGTGCACTGCATCACTAAGTGTAAATCTGGAATGTCTGGAAACGTTCGCTGCAATGCATCCCATACCTGTTCTCTAACGTTATTGAGTGGCGATCCATCATGGCGGTCACAACTCATTGTCACTCCCGGGAACCCCACCTTCACCCACACTGCGTCTGCTTAATCACCAACAGCGGACACCAACACACGTTTTACATCCCCTATTGACAATGGGTCTCCTGCTGTGTTCTTTTCGAATGCGTGTATCCATTTCCCTGCCCCACCCGAGAGTGGGGGGAGAAGTTTCAACAGGTTGTTCTTATCCATGTAGGCCCACGGAATGTAGTGCAGCCTTCCTGCCCCTTTGTATATCAGTGGCATTTGCAGTTTGTGTTTTCTTCCCCTCTTACTCACCAGCATGTTTCCTACTCATTGTCTTAACCTGCCCTGCCATCTTGGTGGTGCCCTTTCATCTAGCTCATCGAAATGGAATGGCAGCGGGGATCCCACCTCCGCTACCCCTTCTTCATATTCATCTAAATCGCACCATACCTCATCTACTTCCTCATCCTGCTCCCTTTCTTCTTGTCCTTCCCCACGCTGGCTGTCTGGGGTTGTCGGTCGTATTATTCTCAAGGGCTTGCCATTTAAAGGGAAGAGGAACTCTCCCGATTGCCACTCTTGCTCTTGTCCTCTTTGTATTGGCGCCGACTGTGATGGCGCTGGCGTCGCTGGCACCAATTCTCATGTGTCACATTTGACGGAGGCATGAGGTCTGCCACCACCAGTGGTGCCACTTCCCCTCTTCCTGGCAACATCTGGCCCCTATCACATAATGCTCTTAATCGTGTTATTTCTATCTGCACGTGTGCAAGCTGTCTGTCTAAGTCCCCAGTTAGTCGTTCTAAATTCACTGGTGGGGCGCTCATTGGGCCGTAGAGCTCCCCTCTGTCATACGGGGGTGGTGCAGTGGCTGCTGCCTCTGCTGGGGTGGTCGGGGTAGGGCACATGGGCATATACTGGAGCTCGCTGTATCCTACTGCAGGCCTTGTCATCAACGGGTATATTTTCGTAGTATCATTCTCAATTGTGGTTGTCGTACATTCTCCTCTTGTGGTTCCACCTACCTCTTCGGGCGCTTTCTCTTTATCGACTGTTCTATCCGTACTCACCTCGCCTACGGGCTTTATTTCCTCAAACATCCGCCACAAATCTAACACTTGCCTCCTATTCTGTAACTGTTTTCCCTTATATCTCGCCAGAAAATGTGTATATACTAGATCCAGTAACCTCTTTTCAAAAGACCCTCCCTACGGCCATATGGGTGTTACGCTGTCTCCCTTTTTCTCCATCACCCATTGATCATGGTACTTCTGTATCTTCTCGCTATACAATGGGAGATGTTGGCAAATGTGCGCTAAAAGTGTTGCTCCCCCCATGATAATACAATTTCCTGCGTGTGGACACAGAGACGCTTGGTTGACACTCTTCTCGCTTCAATGTTCTATGCAACCTTCTTCTTACCTTTTGGTACCAACACTTTTTCAACAACCTTTCCCCTTTTCACCACTTACTGAGACCGTAAATTATTTAAACTATGGACATCCGTCATTTACAATTATTCAAAAATATTTTCGTATACAGTGCATTTTCAATTGTCCTAATCAAACTTAATTTGTTTTTCAACTTTTATGCACATAAACAGTTACTAACAGATCAACATGTAACACCTTGACACACGTGAAAACATAAAACGTGAAAACACATTACATGTAACATATACTACCTGTGCGCTTTACCCCCTCTTCCGATTACTTTAGTTTGTTACCCCCTGCTCTAGTTTTCTCATGCATTCTTACTCCCCTCTCGCTACCTCACCAACAATTCTCCTCACACAGAAAAAGAATATTCTAAATTACTACTCCAAGTCTGCTACATACACGAGCCTCCTATTATTTTCTCTTTATCTTCACTTACTTATCTGCACTGGACAAGGCAATGCTACACGGCGCCGCCTTCTACCCTGTTCGGGCTAGGATTCCTCACTCTTCTCTTACTTCTTTATCTCCACAAAATCTAATGGCCATATAAAGGATGGATCAGAAAAGCCTCAGTATCATTCACACAGACCCTAACTTCCTTCTTGCCCACTCTGTTACCTGTTCCCCTTCTTCCTTAACCCTTCCCTTACCTCTTGGGAACTTTCGCAACCAGGACTCACGTGTTCAGTCGGGTGGTCCGAGAGCCACCGTTCACGGTCTATCCACAATCTGGTCTGCACCGCAACCAAGCCGTGGCCTGCCTCAGAGAGCAGCTTTTTTCAGTTGGGTATTCGTTAACCGGGGACCCTTGGACCCTTCTTGTTGTGCGCACAGGCTGGTCGACCGCAGAGGCAATGGTTTTGCTGGGGGGCATCCCGGATCTCGTGCATGGCACAGGCCTCGAGGCACCTGTCACAAATCACTTTGCGGGGGGCCACCAAATGTAACGTCTTATACGTGCAATAAGAATAAATGAGACACACCCGAGACAGGGAATGAGGCTAAGAGAACAGGTTGCGAGAGTTCAAAATATTTTATATCGAATTGGCATCCAAAGAACTCTGCTGCCCGAGAGCGCTCTGGCAAACATCTCAATTACATGATATTATAAAGAGAAAAATTGTCATAGATGATGTAATTAACATAGGGTACTAAATCGATGGAGGATTGGGTAGGCATTATAGGCCTATATGTCCATGGAGTCACTGGCCCTCATTCCGACTATGGTGGTAGTTATGGCACTATTTGCGCCAAGACTGCCTTCCATACCGGAACCGACTTCGGTTTGGTTCAATGGGGACTTACCGGTCCATTCCGACCTTGGAGGGACCAGTAAGTCCCCATTTACCAAACCATTCCCCATTCCCATTTGAGCCCCCATAAGGCTCAAATGGGAATGGGGAGGGCGCAAATAACGGGCAGGCGTATGCCAAGCCCGTTATTTGCACCCAGGTCCCTTAACGGGTCCCGTCTTTAACACCTGGTCAGACCAGGCGTTAAGGAAGGGGCCCGATAAGGGACCTCGTAGTAGGGCCGTAAGGGATTAGCGGCACCGGTCTCCTTACCTTTGGTGCTTACTGTTGCAATGCCTGTTGCTTTTCCTGTGCTTGTGCTTGATACACTGTCTGATCTTCGTTAAACCCATCCCTAGTGTGTGGCTATATGCTGGAGAATAAGCTTCCCCCCTCTTGAGAATTTCCCATTCTATGCATACCCTTGGCTTCCACATGTGTGCGCAATGTGCCCTGTCATTCCACTTGTCCAACATATAGGAGGAGCTCTTCTAACTAGTCCCCCTTGCACATTATGATTATCATTCTGCATATTTTGAAAACCGCCTTGGTTATTCTGAAGCCCATACTCTGTAGCCCATACCTCTGCCTTCGCCGTAAACCCATTTCCTCCTTTATCCATTTGGCGTTGATTATTCGCCTGCGATGCACCCAATCCTTCTCTGCTTTTCAATACCGCCCCTTCTATGGCATATTTTGACCATTTCTTCTGAACTAACTTGGCTTCCTCAAGTTTTCTAGCATCTTCCTTCTTCTTTTTTTTTCTAGTAACAGCCAGCAGTGATGCGTTATGTTCAACTGTATGTCTGCCCATGGCTTTGCTTCCACTTCCACTCATTTCTTGAGCTGTCTCTGTACCTGTTCTGGCAATCCCTGACATAAAATGTGGTAGAAAACTGCCACTGATTTTCCCCACGCCTCCTGCATTTCAAGAGTCCACCGTTCCTCAATACTTTGAATGTAAGCATGCAGATCCTCATTATCTTTCATTTTACAAGCCATAATTGCACACATATCTGATGTATCAGGATACTGTACCATGACTGCCCTCCAGACATCTGCTCTACAATTGTTAAATGGCGCTCCATCTTGCGCTGTGTTCTGTGCCATGACACTTGAGTAGCCTGCTCTCATCCAAATGTTATTATCCCTTTCCCCATGAATGGCTGCTAGGAGACCCTTAATGTCCCCTATTGCCAGAGTATTTCCACCATCATGTTTTCTAGCTCATAAATGCATTCCCCCACACCTGCCGTTAAACTGGGAAGTTTGCATCTTAAGTTATCCTTATTCATTTGTGGTCAGGGAATATAATGCGGTCTGGCCCCTTCTTTCTCCAATAAAGGGAACTGCGTGAACCCAAATCCTCAATCAGCTTCCATTGTTTGCCTATCCATAGTGAGGACAATGGTTCCTTATCGTCTTCTGCCTGGCAATGATCTCAGACTGCTCACATATGGTTTTGACTCTCCTTTCTCACTACACGCCCATCCTGTAGGTCGCTCTGGATATGCTATATTATCTTACATCCTATCTTTAGGCTGGTCTAGATCAGACCTTCTCACTTCCCTGTCTGTCTGCAGACATTCCTCGGGACCACATGCACTTCCTCCCTCCTCCCCACGGAAGGTTTCTCTCTCTTCGTCTGACATATCTAGTCCCCATCTAGTATGGCTTTCGTAACCATCAACTTAATTTAAAGTCAGCCTGTCTAAGGGCAAGGTTCTATGCTCGAGAATGAACGGGTCTCTTTCTTCGCTTTGTGATTGGACGACCAGGGACTGTTCTCCCTTCCCTCAGCTTCCCAATTTGCTGCTTTCTCTTAAGTCTTGATAGGCTTTATCTATCCTCTCCCCGATGCTCCCTATGTCAAAATTCTCTTCTAGGGTTATCATAGATGGTCCTGATGTTGCTACCTGTGACGAGAGGAACTCCTTTGTATTGCCCCATGACATTCCTGGACTTGGTTCCATTAGCTCTTTCTAATGCAATCAATATTGCATTCCCTTTGTCTTCTTTTTCGCTCTGTTTCTTCATCCAATTCTCTTTGCTTTCTCGATTCCCATCTAACCCTTTCCTTTCTTATCTTCTCTCTTCCCTTCCTTCATTCGCTCTACGCTCTTCTTCTTCCCCTCGTCTTTCTATTCTTTTATCCCTTAATTTCTGTGCTTCCTCTTCGTCTCTCTTCTTTTCTTGCCTATCTCATTCTTCGATTTCTCTCTGCCTGTTATCATGCTTCCTTTGCTCCTCTGCCTTTTCTTCCTTCTTCTGCTGTTCTTCCTGATACATCTGTTCTCGTTTTTGTCTATTATTTCTCTTATGTTCGTCCTCTTTCAGTCTCTTTTCTCCTTCCCTGTGTTTTCTATCATGTTCGTCTTGATCTTCCCTTCTCCTATCTTCCTCAATACTTTTCCCATCGAGCTGGAGAAATATCTGTCCACCCATCCATTCGTTTTTATTTATTTATTTATTTATTTATTTATTTATTTATTTATTTATTTATTTATTTATTTATTTATTATTTTAGTTCATAGAACTTTTCATATATCTATTTACAATTCACTTACAAGATACCTACAAAATTCACAGATAATACATTATATACTTCAGTATTTCACATTACCCATATACAATACATTAGCATTTAATTACACATAAGCAATTCATACCTCCTAACCATACTAAATTATCAGCTCAGGTCCCATTTGTTTCCATCTCTTAATCTCTCTTTCTATGTCTGTGATCACATTCAATTGTTTGCTTTTCTCCTCCTTGTCTTGTAAGATCTTAAAGATCTCCTCCTTTCTTTTAGTCTCTTCTGGTCTATCGTCACTGCTATAGGCAGTCGGTTCATATATCGGATTACTATATCCCTTTACCGCTTTCAGTTCCTTTCAACGGATACAATCCTACATCTTCTGTACTATCGCTGTTTACTTCGGGCAATGTAAGGGGAGCAGAAGGCACAACACCTTCCTCCCTACACTGATTAAGCATCCAATCCTGAGGAGGCAGATCCTCCTGCTCCTCCTGGTCCATTTTTCAGAGCGCTTAAAGAGCTAAGCTCTTCTCCAATTTCTTCCCTGTGTACGCAGCGTGCAACTATGTGGTCATGTGTTGCAAAACGGACTTTGACAGCGATCCCCCTTGTGCCATGGCATGAACATTTTGTCTGCTGTGCCCTTTACCCACATTGCACTATACTGTCTGAGTTTAGGCCAATGTTTTGGCACCGTCTTGCACAGATGCATCAGTGGAGTAACATCCCCCATTGTGACAAGTCTCAATAGCCTGTCAATACTTATTGTTAGTTATGCAGATACGTTTCAGAAAAACAACAAATATGAGCGTGTCCAACCTTCGCCGCTCAAAGCCTCTACTTCTCAATTATCTCAATCTATCTGTTCAGTCAGCGCTGACGATGACCTAGAGTAGATAACAACTTTTTATCTCTTCTTTAACTTTACAGTTTATTCTCGTCGCTCTTCGATACCTCTTTTCAATTACAGAATACACAGACAGACTAGTCGATATTTTGACATATACACCATGGTACTCCTTTTGCCCTAGCCCCTAAAATACACTTATTGGAGTTTGAGCCATTCCCTATCATAAACCTGTTTATGTGCTGACTATTTAACCCCTTGGGGTTTTTAAAAGACTCCTTCTAGACTTGCCTTGAGGTAGGAAACCGGCCTCTATAAAACTCTGCTTGTTTAAATGCACCTCGTTTGTACTCGACAACCCTGTTACTTTTCTCTGTTACCACAATCCCATCCCATTATTTTGCCAGTTCCCTCAATCTACTCACCATTCGTTCTTTAGCTCAAGGCCCTCAGTATCGACCCCATCTCCAACCTACCACCGTCGCCTTCAGTCCTCTCAGCGCCTGTGGAAACCAGGAGGGATTTCATCAAATAGGGACCCGTCCCACCTGTATCTTCTTGCAAGAATTCTATATCGCCCACTCTCAACAGCAAACATCGCAATCTTCCGGCTAAATGGCGGAGGGTGTCCGATTATCCAAAAATGTTGAGAACTACTAAACGATTGGTCTTTTAAAAAACATCCTCCCTCTGCTACTATGTGAACCTATAAGCGCTTTAAGCAAAGTCGCGTTCTATGGGATGGATGGGGATGCAGATTTTACTCTTACACCAATAATAAGACCGACTCAGGAAGTTGGCAAAACATAACTGTTTTAATTGCAATTGTCTAAAACAGGGAGTACAACGGACGTCAACGGACGTTTGCTCCAGTCTTTGCAACTACTCTCCAAGCATTTCATGCAAAACATAAATTTCATCAGCGGTGACGTCATACTACCTGGCAAAATAAGAAAACCTATGTTGGATTGTGGTTGGTTTACGGGGAACATTTAGGTATACTTTTGATGGGGGATAAGATTGTAATTGGGTCTCTAAGGTCAGGTGGACAGACTAGTCCCACCCCTAGTGCAAGTCATTTTCGCTGTCATGAAATACACAACGTTTCATTGGCTTTCAAACTATAGGACTCTTTGCTACGTGGCCCTCTATCATTGGTTGGCATGCTTTACCTTTCTGGAATATTCCACTCATTAGCAGCACACAAGCTGGTAGCCCAGGTGCTGGAGGGTCCGACTTGACGTGCCTCCCCACCCAATTAGCCCAACATCCATCATCACTCCTGCTGTCTGCCATTCAAATTAGTCTTTGAACTTGGTATCACTGTGCCTGAGAATAGAAGGGAGTGTAAGCATGGTCTTATCTTCAAGTCTCGGTGTAGCTTGCCCAACGTCTATTTCCATCTTGACCATGTGACAGGAGACCGTGTTTTGAGCTCCTTCTTCGCATTTAACACTATTAAATTAATAAAACCTGGCACTTCTAGTGTTTTTCCATTACCCCTCAAAAGGAGCTCGCCCTGCTTCTCACATTCATTAAATCTTCTCAAAAAGATAACCAGTTTCTTGGCTGCCACAACTTTTGACACTGGGCCAGACAACTTTTCTCAAATCTTCCCTCGTCGTCAACTGTTTTCTTCTACTGCACCACACTTTCAGCTCTTCTGTTCATGGGGTCCTAGTTTGCTAAAACATGTCGTGGAACATCCAGATTCTATATACATATATATATTGGCGGCACCGCCTGCAGTCTATTCACTACGTATAGCCAGCCTTCATGATTACTTAGTCTACTTGCATTTCAGCATCTGTACACTTATAAAATGGCTTGCATTTTCTTCTGTGCTTTCCACATGTGCAATCTTCATTCCGCACATGAAATATTACTCAATTCTTTACTTCGCCATCAGATTCTATAAGGCCTATATACTCTCTTCATTGGCATCTCTTCAGAGTGTGTCATTTCTGCTTCATATGACATCACCAGTCTTCTCTTTCACTCATCCGCACACTTCTTCTGGAACCTCCTTTAAAAGACTGTCATTTGTCCATGAGTACATCATATAGGACTTTCTAAATGGATATCTGTTTCAAGGATTCTTCGTGTTATAGGGACCATCATTGGCTTTGTGCATGTTGCAAGTTCTGGTTTCCAACATATAGGCGCAATGGGGCGGGACTTCCGGTAGTGACTCTTCGCTCCTCCTCTACATCCCGCATCAGAAATATTTTAATTTTAATTTCATGCTGATTAATCCTCTTTTTTTATCTAATTCTTAGATAATTTATTTTGCTTGTTGGCAAGAATGTTCATAGATATTTCCAACTGGTGGAGTTATAGTTTGTGCTGCACTGGCAACATTCACAAAGCATTTCTGGCGCTGAAATGAGAGCAGATGTTGTGGCCCTGGTGGCATCTGGGCCGGAAGACGGCATGGAGAACGACTGGCGTATAGCCTCCACAGAGGAGGAGGGGGTCGCCAGAGCGCCCGACACATGTAGGAAACCCCCGACCATGGTCGCTCCCAACTGGGCCACGTTGGCATGGTGCTCTTTGTGATGACGTGCGTGCTCCCCCCGGAAAGCACGCACCTCATCACGAATGACACCCGTGCGCAATGAGACACCAATCAGGACCTTCTCCATTCGGCCAGGGGTCCCCTCGTCTGCAGGTAGAGGAGTGTCACATGACATGGACATCCCCCCTACCTGCGGACGGGCCTGTAATGGGGCATCCCTGCTGGTGCATGGTGGTGCAGTCACTGCCCCTGGACTGCACCACTTGCACCAGCAGGGATGCCCCCACCAGGCCCCATGTGCGGCTCAGTAGCGGCCTCCTCCTCCTCTGTGGAAACCACCAACCTGGATGGCTCCACACCGTCTTCTGCCATTGCAAGCCCCTGTGGGGGCTCACCCAACCCTTCCGCTGCAGCCGTGGGGGCATCCCCGCCGCTTGCTCCACAGCGCCGTCTCCATCCTCTTCTTCACTTGGCGCTGTGTAGAGAGAGACATAGAACACAAGCATCAGGGTACTGTACAATGGTCCCCTAGACAGGAAGCAATAGCAGATGAGTGGCACTGTCAAACATCACTTACATCATGTCCCTCCACAACACATGGGTCAGTGCGGGCAAAACACATGCAGTAACAGGCATGGCGCATGCCATGGACATTAGCATACATGTCCAAGGGACTCTTGAAACATACAATGTTGGTTTGAAACTCACATGCATCATGGGTCATGCCTATCACATGCACACACCTCACCGTAGTTTCATCCATCTGGACTCGTACACCCCAGACACAGTGGATACAAGGATGACTAGGCTGCATCAGTGAATCCAAACATTGTCACAGACATGTGTCATGCATCCATGGCATTTACAAGTCACAGACATGCAGGTCAGACACCCAGACATGGATACCATACATGTACATGGCATCGGCATCCATCCCTCACCCCCACCCATGTCCAGGAACAGAGACTGGCATGCTTTCATGTGTCCATTCCGCATAGAGCTCCCCATGTTGAATTTGAACACATGCACCAACCATGTGGTTCACACATTACTGGTCCCACATCCATGACCATGATGTCCCTGCACACACACATACGTATATGGCCTATGTCACACATACAGGCAAGCATCAGACAACCAGCAACTGCAACATGCCCTGTCTCACACGGCAATGCTTGGCCACGTACCGCTCAACTCCAGACGGGTCTGCCTCTCAAGGATCTGGACGTGGAGCACTGGGCATACGCGTTCCAGGACCCTCAGCTGGATGGTACTCATGGTGCCCCGGCCCCCCTCCACGAGGCGCCGGGCCTTCATGAGGGTCCTGGACCTCAAGTCCTCCCAGCTCTTCCTCACTTGCTTGATGTTGCGGGTTGCCACCCCCTCCGCGTTGATGGCAACCACAAAGTCGTCCCAGATCCTGTCCCGTCCTTCCTTGTTGGCGCGTGATGATCCGAAGAGGGCATCATAATGCCCCAGGACAAGCTCCACCAGGACACCAACTTCGGTGGCAGTGAAGCTGGTGCCCCTCTGCCTCTCTGGCTGGGGGTTGCCAGTGCTGCCAGATGGTGGTGTGCCCGACATGGCAACCTCAGAGGCAGGCGTGGGTGGGAAACTGGGTCCTGGGGCTGGGCTGCGGAGCAATGGTATCCCAGTCGGGAGTCTTCAGTTCCAGCAGGGGTGGACACAGCAACTGGACCCCTGCAGATGGCTGATGTGCAGGCACCAAATAGTAGGGCACGTGTCCAGCAGGCAGTCAGGCAGCAGCAGATGGCAGGTGGCAGACTGCTCGGGGCTTTGGGGGGCAGTGATTCAGCCTTTTGGGCAGGAGCGTGGTCTTCCGTGTGTTTTCGCGTGGCCAGCTTGATACGGAGTGATTTGGCACGTGAAAAAATTGCACGTCAGCGTGTGATTAGAGGAAAGGCCCTTAGCGCGTAAGCGTGTCAGCACGCGTACGCGATTTAATTGGACCAAAGATCCTTAGTGCGTAAGCGCGTCTGTGACGTATTGTGCACGGGCATTGCCCTTTCGTGTGTAGAACTTCCCGCGAACCCTGTAATACACGTACCCTGCAGAAATCGCGGGTGAAACTTCCTGCAAACCCAGTAATACACGTACCCCGCTCGCTCGCACAGGCCCAATATTCCTGGGGTTCGCGTGAAGTTTCACACGCGAAAGGGCCCTGTTGGAGCAGCGTGAAGTTTCACACACGAAGGGGCCCTGTTGGAGCGGGGTACGTGTATTCCTGTGGTTCGCGTGATGTTTCACACGCAAAAGGGCCCTGTTGGAGCAGGGTACGTGTATTCCTGGGGTGCGCGTGAAGTTTCACACGCGAAAGGGCCCTGTTGGAGCAGGGTACGTGTATTCCTGGGGTGCGCGTGAAGTTTCACATGCAAAAGGGCCCTGTTGGAGCAGGGTACGTGTATTCCTGTGGTTCACGTGAAGTTTCACACGCGAAAGGGCCCTGTTGGAGCGGGGTACGTGTATTCCTGTGGTTCGCGTGAAGTTTCACACGCGAAAGGGCCCTGTTGGAGCAGGGTACGTGTATTCCTGGGGTGCGCGGGAAGTTTCACACGCGATTTCAGCAGGGTACGTGTATAACTGGGGTTCGTGGGAAGTTTCACCCGCGATTGATGCAGGGTACGTGTATTATGGGGTGCCGGGGAGTCCTACACGTGATTTGACCATGCCAGCATGAGTGGGGCATGCTGGCAGGGTGCAGCCCACACCACAGGGGACTACCCTGCACCCCTGGTCATGTCCCGTAGGCAGCCCATCCACCATGGGCATGCCCCCCAGCAAAGCCACATGTCACCTTGCACTACTGGTCACCAACTCATGTCCCCCTGCACTCCCACCCCCCAGCAGTGCGGGGCACCTGCCAGCAGGCCCCCACTCATGTCCCCCTGCACCCCCACCCCCCAGCAGTGTGGGGCACCTGCCAGCATGCCCCCACTCATGATCCCCTGCAATCCCACCCCCCAGCAGTGCGGGGCACCTGCCAGCAGGCCCCCACTCATGTCCCACTCATGTCCCCCGGCGCCCCCAGCAGTGCAGGCCACCTGCCAGCAGGCCCCCACTCATGTCCCCCTGCACCCCCACCCCCCAGCAGTGTGGGGCACCTGCCAGCATGCCCCTACTCATGTCCCCCTGCAACCCCACCCCCCAGCAGTGCGGGGCACCTGCCAGCAGGCCCCCACTCATGTCCCCCTGCACCCCCACCCCCCAGCAGTGCGGGGCACCTGCCAGCAGGCCCCCACTCATGTCCCACTCATGTCCCCCTGCACCCCAACCCCCCAGCACTCAGGGGCACCTGCCAGCAGGCTCCCACTCATGTCCCACTCATGTCCCCCTGCACCCCCACCCCCCAGCAGTGAGGGGCACCTGCCAGCAGGCCCCCACTCATGTCCCACTCATGTCCCCCTGCACCCCCAGCAGTCAGGGGCACCTGCCAGCATGCCCCCGCTCATGTCCCCTTGCCCCCAGGTCATGACGATCCTAAATCATGGCCCTTATGGCCAGCCTACCCAGCACAAAGACCCAACCAAGTATTGCATCCACCCACATCGAAAAGGCAATTATATGATACAACCCCAATGGCAAATATGTAAATGCACACCTGTCCGTCACACACACACAATGGGTGCAAGTGAATCTCAAAACACAAATCATGACATGCATGAAACCAATGAGATAATCCCACAAATGGAAGTATTAAAAAACATATATTGAAGATAACATGAACGTAAATCAAATCAAACACACAACAATGGGAATAACAAAAGAAATGGTCCATGTCTGGTAAATAATGAAAAACAAGAAATAATAAGCCAAAGAAATCCAAATAGGAATGGTGTCCAAAGTCACAGTCCAAATAATAAAATGCAAGGTTTAAAACAAAGTAAAAACCATTGCTCCATGGTGAACACAAAAAAAAAAAAAAGATGAATCCAATGTAGAACTATGTACAATCGAAGAATCCAGGGTCCATGATCCCAACTCAATAAATGAAACCTACAAAATACTACTACCTAATAAAAATAACTATATACAAAAATGTGGTTCAGTGTTCAAGCGGTCCAAAATAAAGAAAAAACGGAAGGAAACCTAACACTAACTAACTAACTATTTACATGGGCAGCGGGCAAGTCCAACGGCTCACTGGTTGATGTCCCGGGCCAGGGCATCATCGAACTCCTGCTCAATGTCCCGGAGGCGGTCCTCTTCCATGGCCCCGAGGGTTCGCAGGGACGATGACATCCGGATCTCCAGGTCCCTGCGAATGGCCTCGAGGCACTCGGCCCTCCTCACGGCCCTCCGCATGGAGTTCTCCGCCCTGACCATTGTGAGCCGTGCCTCTTCCGCCCGCTGCCGCTCCGCATCTATGGCATGGCCCAACCGCTGCCACACGGAAGACACTTCCCGTCCAGGGTCCTCCTGCCCTCCGGTCGATGCCTGCCCCTCCGATGATGAAGGCCCCGAGCCATCATGGCTCCCACCTTGTTGCTGCTGCTGCTGTGCCGCTGCCTGTGCCCTGGCTCTTTCTGCCTGCACATCCTCCTCCGGCTGGGGTGCAGTTGTTGATGTGGCCACCCCTGCTGGACGTACGACTCCCGACTTTGGCAGGGATGTGTCCTCCACCAGCCTGGCCGCAGGGTCAGAGGCAGCTTCACAGGGTTCCCAGGTGATACATGGGTGGGAAGATGGCATGGAGGATGACTGGGGCATAGGGGGTTCAGTTGAGGGGGGGTCGGAACAAGGTCCAGAAAACGGAGCAATACGGCCCTGGTGAGCTGGCCCAGTGGGTCAATGCGGTCAACGAGCCATGCGAGAAGACGTGCAGTCTCCTCATGAAAAGACTGCAGGTCAGCTCGCAGGGCACGTTGACGCAATGCCACCCCACCCAGGACAGGCTCAACCCGGTGCCGGATAGCCACACCCGCAGGGAGAGGAAGGCCAGTTGGTGTAAGCCAATCCCCTCCCTGGGAACGGTCTGGACGTAGGCATCCCTGCTGGTGCAAGATGATGCAGTGACAGGATCAGGGACATGATTGCACACAGGCACCTCCGCGGCAGCCTGTGCTGCCTCCTGTCCCTGGAATCCCCACCTCCAGACCCCGTCTCTGTCCCTTGCACGGCCTCCCCCTCCACCAAACCCCCCACCAACCTGGATGAGTCCATGCCATCTTCCTCCGTCAGACCCTGTGGGGTCTCAGGTGCCCCTTCTGCTGCCGAGGAGTCCAACTCCGACCTCCGCCTCTTGGACCTCCCCTCGGCAGCTGCGACCTGGGACGCAGCACCGGACTCCTCACTCCCCGACGAGATGACAACCTGGGAGGGGAGCCGGGCCTTGCGTCTCCGGCTGGCAGTGCGATCCCTGCCGCTGTGCCCCACAGCACCCTCTCTGCCCTCTTCATCAGTTGACACTGCAGACAGGGAGAGATAGGAGACAGGCATCAGGGCACTGTACAATGGACTGATACACACATGACAGTTGCACACGAGTGTCATTGTCAAACTTCAGACATGGCATCACAATCCCCGACACACATGTCATTTAAACTCACACACATGAGCTATTCCACAGCCATATTGCAACAGCCAGCACCATCCATACACATACAACAGCATGAACAGCCAAAGGTGAGCCTGACATCACATTAAACACATGGAGTGCACTAGACACGCACACACGCCACCACACTCACATGCATGTGTACACCTCCTACGACTGTCGCAGTGATGAGATTTGCACCCATGTGACATCTGGCAATCAGTTTTCTACACATCAGTGACCCAGGCATCCATGTAGCATCATTGTTGCACCCTTGTCAAATACACACACATGCACACGGTGCAGACACATGCAGCTGGAACCGCCATCCATGTGTGACACCACAACCATCCCAACTTACATACACAGTCATCCAAACATGTGTGCCCACACATCAGCATTTTGCATGCAAGCTCACACACACATGCACCATCCATGTGTCACACATGAGAGGCCTCGCATGTGTCAGCCTCACGGCCCTGTACATACATGGCCCGACAAAAACACATGTGCAACCTGCACACTACTGGCACACCACCACACGCACAGCATACAATCAGTATGCATGTACACTTACCGCTCGACTCCAGACGGGTCTGCTTCCCAAGGACCTGGACGTGGAGCGCTGGGGATATGCGTTCCAGGACCCTCATCTGATCTTCCGACAGGTGGCCCCGGCGCCCCTTAGCATCCGCTGCCTTCAAGAGGCGCCGGGCCTTGCTGAGGGTCCTGGACCTGAAGTCCTCCCAGCGCTTCTTGACATGATGGAATAGGCGGACTGCCACCCCCTCCGCGTTGATGGCAGTCACGATGTCCGTCCAGATCCGGGTCCATCCTTCCTTGTCGGCGTGAGAACTTCCGTAGAGGGCATCATACTGCCCCAGGACTTGCTCCACCAGGACACCAACTTCGGTGGCAGTGAAGCTGGTGGCCCTCTGCCTCTCTGGCTGGGGGTGGCCAGTGGTGCCAGATGGTGTAGTGCCCGACATGGCAACCCCAGAGGCAGGAGTGGGTGGGCAACTGGGTCCTGCGGCTGGGCTGTGGAGTGAGATGGTACTCCAGTCGGGAGTCTTCGGTTCCAGCAGGGGTGGTCACAGCAACTGCACCCCTGGCTGATGTGCAGGAAGCAAATAGCAGGGCACGTGGGCAGCAGGCAGGCAGGCAGCAGCAGATGGCAGGTGGGAGCGTGCTTGGGGCTCTGGGGGGCAGTAATTCGCCTTCTGGGCAGGAGCGTGGTCTTCTGTGTGCTTACGCGTGGCCAGCTTGATACGGAGTGATTTGGCACGTGAAAATCTTGCACGTCAGTGTGTAATTCGAGTAAAGGCCCTTAGCGCGTAAGCGCGTCAGCATGCGTACATGATTTCATTGGACCAAAGGCCCTTAGCGCGTAAGCGCGTCTGTGACGTGCGTGCGCTGGCGTTTCCCTGTACACGGGTGCATGTTACACGTCCAAGAACTGCACGTCCGAGTGTCAGCTTGTGTAATTGGAGGATAGGGCCTTAGCGCGTATACGCGGAAGTGACGTGGGACGTGTGGGCTGGTTCAAAAGGCACGTGTAGGATGTCATTTCCTTGTACGTGCTTTTCGTGGAGAGCGAGTGGGTGAATTCTGTACTTCTTGTCGGTTCACACGCAATTTACTTCCCAGCGTTTCTAGTTCGTACTCCCTGTTACCTCTGACAGCTTTTTTCTGATTTTCTGTTGGGCCTGTTTCCTCAAACAGCGTTCACTTCTTCTTTTGTCCTGTCTCCTAAGACAGTGTACAATTCTTTTGGCGGGGGTGTTGCCAACACGCAAATGCGCGTATTTTTCACGCTCATTTTCCAGGCAGACGGTGAGTCGCGCACATATTTACCAACTGTGCTTGCCCCGTGTGTCGCGTACCCCTTCAGAGGTCATTGTGGGCTGCGTGTAACACGTGTACGTTCATTTTTGTGTTTCTGGGTGTCACAGCGTAGTGCAGGTTTATTTTTCCACGCACGTGGTCTACGAGGGGTTGCGTGCACGTTATATTCTGTTTTTGGGCTGCCTGTGCATTGCGTGACCCGTCATCTTTCCCCAGGGGTCACATACAGCCTTGCTAGAGCACTAGGGTACGAATTCCATCTAGTACCCTACCCCTTTGACACCTAATTGCCCAGGACAATAGTTTACTGCAACTCCCATACGCACAACAATATCAGTGCCATGGTTGGGAGGCGACCAAGCGGTAAGGGTGGCAAAGGTGGCCGAGCTTCAAGAGGTGGCCATGGTGGGCGTGGTAGGGGACGTGGCCGGGATTTGCAGGGTACCCCTAGCCCCCCATGTGTGGAGGACCAGTCAGGGACACCCATGCCCCCCCATAGTTGAGGGAAACGTGGCTGACACCATCTCTAATCAGCCCTTGTTGGACCAGCCCATTGTGGCACCTGACCTGGCAGAGGGTGACTCCCAGGCTGACTTCCAGGTCGCCAAGTCTAGGCCATGTGTGGCGGTGCAAGTTGGTGTCACCAGGCCACGTGGATCAGGGGCAGCTATGTCATCTGCTGCCCTGAGTAGACAGGGTGGGGAGGCTGCAGGGGCAGCTGCAGCTCCATCCACTCAAGCTCTGACTCTCCCAGCCAGGGCAGTGTTGGTCCGAGTCCATCTTGCTAACATTCCCCCTGACTATGTAACACTCCAGCTAATGCCTGCACCAAGTCCCATGCTCAGTGTGCATTCCCACACTCCAACTGCCCAGTCCACCGGTGCTCCTGCCCCTAGTGGCCAGAGTGGCATAGGCCACTCAGGATCCCCACCACCTTCCAAAAAAAAGAGGAAGAGTGCTTGTCCACTACAGGCTGATACCCCAGACACGGCTACACAGTCCGGCACGCAAAGGAAGCTTAGCTTCAATGAGGCCGAACGTGATACACTTGTGCAGTATGTGTCCGCACACGACAGCGAAATGTTGATCACTTCAGGGTGCAAGACCACACCTGCCTGACGTCAGGCACACTGGCAGACCGTCGCGGATATCATAAGTGCCCTTGGATCAGTGAGGCGCACAGCTGGTGAGTGCTCCAAGCGCTGGAATGACCTTAAGCCCTTGGATCAGTGAGGCGCACAGCTGGTGAGTGCTCCAAGCGCTGGAATGACCTTAAGCGCAGGGCAAAGAAAAAGCTGGCCCCAAGTCATGCCGCTACTCTGGTGGCTGGAGGTGGGTCTCCACAAGAGGACATTGAACTCACTGTACATGAGTCTGTTGCTGGGACCTACATCACAGAGGAACAGATCCAAGGTGTGGGAGATCTGCCAGATTACGAGGCATTGTCCGGTGAGTGCACATGCATGTGTGTGTGATCCATGTGTATGTTGTGTGTGTGAGGGGTTCTGATTGAGTGCCAGGTGAGGGTGTGCGTGCCTGAGTGGTTTTGCTCACCCATGTGCTTCATCCAAAACATTCTGCGCCCCTGGATTTGGGTATTACAGTATCCCTTCTGCCCACAGTAGATTTTTGTGCAACATCACGCCAGTTGCCCTTGAAGTGACATCTTGCAACAACATTTTTTCTGTATTTCTCATTGTTCATTCAGGCTGATTGTTTTGATCCCCCCACTTTCACTACGCATATCTGTGCCCTATTGTCAAACGATATGTGACATGCCTATGGCAAATGCCATCTGTGTGATGGCATGGTCATGTATGTGGATTGGACATGCCACTCACAGGCCAATGTGTGATGGCTCTGCTAGCCAGCATGCAGCTAATGTGTTGCTCTTCCATCTAGGTGTCATCAGTGTCTGACATTTTCCTCCCCTTCAAACTCAGTGACAGTGCATGCATGGGAGGGTTATAGTCATGTGGGACATGTGTCAATCAAGTACTGGTTCTGTACCTCGTGAGGCCTAATTGTGTGCAATGGTGCTAATGCCAGTTTCAATTTTTTGTCTTTCATGTTTCTGCAGGGGATGACGCACTTGATGCTGTTGTGGGTGAGGAGATGGTGCAAACCCAGGAGGGATCTCAGGCACGACCGTGCACCAGTGGGGGACGGGGTGTGGTGGTGGGTGAGAACCCACTCTTGCTGCAGACCGTTCTCTCCAGGGGTGTCTCTGGGTGCACCTCACCAGACCTCTTTTCGGGTGTTGATTCGGATGATGAGACCTATGTGGCTTCGCAGGTAGGTGTTTCTGGGAGGGATTCTGTTCTGTCCAACCCACCTGCACCAGGGGTACAGCCCACTATAGGGATGTCAGTGTTGGTAGGTCTGCCTTTAGTGGTTACGGATGCAGGGCCACACTCCGCAACATCTGATCCTGTTCCTGGGCCAGCAGATCAGAGGGGGAATGCAGTCCTGCAGCCTCAGGCAGTGCCGACACAGCAAGGCACAGTTTGCCTTGCCCCAGACAGGTGTGGTGCCCGCCAACGCGGTGGGCGTATGCCATGAGGCAATACCGCATGGGAGAGATCCATATACGCTATGGCAAACCAACAGGCAGCAGCATCTGAGATGATGGCTCAAGCTATAGAGAGGGTGGCCACTTCCATTGTCCCCCCAGAGAGGCAGATGGTGCAACAAAAGCAGACAACAGACTCCATTTGCCAATCACTCAGGGACGACATGTTGGCGTCCAACAGGGACAGACGGGCGGCCCTGGACACTCCGCGGGAAGCCATTTCTTTAGAGTCCCAGGGCCAGAGGGAAGCCCTGAGGGTAGAAGTCCGTCGCCTGAGGCAGACTCTTGTGGAGCTTGAGGCTTCCACTGTCACGAGGACAGAACAGCTGCTGGAGCGTGTTACACGTACGCTCTCAGCAGAGATGCAGGCAACTCGGGAGGAGGTCCGGGCATCACGTCAGGTGGTGCATGGGGATCTCGGCACCATAATCCTCCAGAACGAGACCTTCCACACCCGCATGATTGCTGTCATGGAGGACCAGACTAGGGCTTTGCGTGGGCTGCCTCCCATAGCACCACCACCTCCTGTGGTGCCAGCAGCACAGGGTGATGAGAGCGACCACAGTGATTCAGAATCTCTCACATTAGCGTAGCCGTGCAGGCCATGAGCCCATGGAGGTGTTTTCTTTTTCGCAACATCCACACAGGTGGCTGTTGGTGTGCACCTTGTCCTCGGACCTCCTGGGTGGCCTCCCCCACCCACCCTGGTCCCCACATGGCCATTTTTTTTGTGGAATTTTGGATTTTGGTTTTTGATTTTTGATTTTTTGTTACAGTGTGTTGCCTTGTGTGGCTCCCGTGGGCATCCACTGTATTGCGGCTGGGCACATGCAGGCTTGTCCTGAGTTTGGGTTAGATTCTTGGGTTCGTGAGACACACACCCCTCCTGCTTCCCATTACCATGGGCTTGCAAAGGGTGTGCCCAAGTGACAGTAACTTACACAGTGACGTTGGAATCCCATGACATGTGTGGGCAGTCTGTAGTCAATACTGTGTATACATTCCTAGTTCATATTGTTGTAGTATTGTACACTGCATGGTGTATTGATGTGTGCTTGTGCTTCCATGTCTCCCTCCTAATTTGCAGGTTCATTCCACATGTCTTCACAAGGCCGTCTACTTTGGAAATGGAGTTCATGTTGTAAGCAGTGCACTTCCGGATTTGCGTGGCACCAACACTGTACAGTTGGGGGTGGTCGATGTGCTAGCATCACCAGGTTGTAAGTCTACGTGTCCTTTAACTTAGTACTGTCATGTGAATGCTATGTTTGGGGTGGCTAGCTGCATTGTATTGTGGTAAGTCTTTGGTCATGTGTGTTGTCAGTTCTACATTAATGGGAGCACATTGTGTGTGGCCATTTTCCCATCGGGACACTGTACTTTGTGACACGTGTGTCATGTTTTGGGGATTCCTTTGTTTGCTTTCACATAGCATGACATGCCAT